>NW_005355385.1:1387773-1419326 GCF_000412655.1 Myotis brandtii | reverse complement strand
GGGTCTGGGTTCAATTCTGACTAAGGGCATGTACCTAGGTTGCAGGCTCCTCCCTGGCCTGGGCCCAGGTCAGGGCTCATGCAGGAGGCAACCAATCAAAGTGTTCCTCTCACTTTGATGTTACTCTCTGTCTTTCACTTTCTCTTCCACATTCTCTAAAAATCAACGGAAACATATCCTTAGGTGAGGACAAAAAATATCATAAAGAGCTCTCTCGGGTCCTCGTTTCCAAGATGACCAAGAAAAGAAGGAATAACGGTCGTGCCAAAAAAGGCCAAGGCCATGTGCAGCCTATTCGTTGCACCAACTGCGCCCGGTGCGTGCCCAAGGACAAGGCCATTAAGAAGTTTGTCATCCGAAACATAGTGGAGGCCGCAGCCATTAGGGACATCTCCGAAGTGAGTGTCTTCGACGCCAATGTGCTTCCCAAGCTGTATGTGAAGCTGCATTACTGTGTGAGCTGTGCCATTCACAGCAAGGTAGTCAGGAATCGTTCTCGTGAAGCCCGGAAGGACCGAACACCCCCACCCCGATTTAGACCTGCGGGTGCTGCCCCACGACCTCCACCAAAGCCCATGTAAGGAGCTGAGTTTTTAAAGAGTGAAGAAAAGTTCTCTGGGGGGAAAATAAATGGAAATTGTATTTCAAAAAAAAAAAAATATCATAAAGAAATGTCATATCCTATGAAAGACACATCTTGAAAATGCCTATAGAAAGTTGTCATTTTTTCACGGTAAAGGGACTGGAGTCCGTGATGATGAAAACACCTTGGTGGCTGCGGTGACTGGCAGTCCCGCAGCAGCGGGGTGATGGGGCTGGTGCCTTCCCCTGATCAGCGTCACATCCCGACATCCCCTGAGGGCTCCCAGTATGTGATAAGGGGCAAGCTGGGCTGAGGGACCCCCCCCCTCCCGGGCCCAAATTTTTGTGCACTGGGCCTCTAGTCCTATATAATAAAAGCCCAATATGCAAATCAACGAAACCGTGGAACAACCAGCAGAAAGATTGGTCACTATGATGCACACTGGCCACCAGGGGGCAGACGCTCAACACAGGAGCTACTCCCAGCCCACAGGCCCCAGGCCAGCCAAAGTGGGTGCAAGCAGGGGCCACCCAATCACCCCACTAGTAGCCCTGCAGAGGGAGGCGACCAGCAGTGGCGGGTGGCAGGGCCGGCAAGCGGGCAGCACCAGGCTGGCCAAGGCAGGTGCCAGTGAGGGCCCTCCTATCACCCCCCCAGTTGCCCCACAGATCAGCCCTGATCACCGGCCAGGCCTAGGGACCCTACCCCATGCACGAATTTCATGCACCAGGCCTCTAGTAGACATATAAAAAATGATGCTCAAGGTCACTTATCATTAGAAAAATGCAAATTAAAACCACCATGAGCTACCACCTCACACTTGTCAGAATGGCTATCATCAGTAAATCAACAAACAAGAAGTGATGAAAGTCCAAGAGATCCATGAAAACATTACCAGCATAAAATTCCCTTCTTTCCCAACTGTATTCTCAACAAAAACAAAAGAAGAATTAATAGTATAACAGCAGTTCCCAAGATAAGGAGTTTATGGACTCCAGGAGACAAACACACATAATTTCACAGGGTCTGTATGGTCAAAAATACTTTTATGATTATACGAAGCTGTTATTTGTCTGTCACCCTGTCAACATTTGTAAAGTGTGATACAAAGCAATGGAGGGGAAAACTATGCCTTCACTTGAATCAAGGCAGTGGCACCAATGCAGTCATTATATTCGACTACCTTGTAGTGTATGTGTGAGCGCACGCGCGTGTGTGTGTGTCTGGGAGGGAGGGAAGGAGGGAGGGAGAGAGTATGTGAGTGTGTGTGTGTGTGTGTGTGTGTATGGGGGACAGTTTTGATTTTCCATCTCCATGTGAATTACCTTCCTGCACTCTGAAGTCTCAAACCACAATCCTTTCTCCTGAGCTCAAAATGGCATATAAATCCCTCAATTGCCTGATTTGTCCTTGGGTCTCATATTCTTATGTATCCTCCATGTGTACATACATATCAACTTTGCTTATTTTTCTGTCAATCTGCATGTTAATTTGATTAATGTCCTCTGTAAAAATATCCCCCAAAAAACTACCCACTTAAAAATATATAATTATGGCATGGCCATATTATACCAGCATTAGAAAGGGCGCTTTTGAAGACTATTAATGCAGTATAACATAAACACGTTTTAGGTAACATATAATATTAAGTAAAAATAAATATTAACTTAGAGAAAAATTCAGGACATAAGACTTATCTAGAGAATGATGTCAATTCTATAAAAAATATATTTAAAAGTATGGAATAAAGGACAGGGGTTTTGTAAGTTTTTATAATTATGAAAATACTAGAGGCCCAGTGCATGACATTCATGCACAGCGGGGGGAGGGCGCAAGGGGTCCCTCAGCCTGGTCTGCACCCTCTCGCAGTCCAGGACCCCTTGGGGGATATATTCCTGCCGGCCCAGGCCCCATCCGATCCCCCCAGGGGGATCGGGCCTAAGCTGGCAGATAGACACCTCTCTTGCAGTCCAGGACCCCTCGCTCCTTACTGCTCGCCTGCAGCACCGCTGCACTCGCCAGTCGTGAGCAGAAGCTGGACTCAGTGCTCCCCAGTGCCGCCATGGAGGTGAGAGAGGCTCCTGCCACCGCCGCTGCGCCCACCAGCCACAAGCCCGGCTTCTGGCTGAGCAGCGCTTCCCCTGTGGGAACGCAATGACCACCAGGGGGAAGCTCCTGCATTGAGCATCTGCCCCCTGGTAGTCAGTGTACATCATAGCGACCGGTCATTCCGCCCTTCGGTCGATTTGCATATTAGGGTTTTATATAGGATATAATCTTTAAAGTTTAAAAAAATGTGGTCAGAATAATATGAGGTAGGTCCTATTCAGATTTATTCACTTCTCAGTACAAGATTTTTAAATAAATTTTACTTACTCAATGTAAGTAGATTTCTCAATAGAAAAACATTTGGGCGATTGTGGAAAGGCTGCTGCCAGGACTTGCTGGTGGAGCCTGACAGATGGGGAAAGCCATCAACTCTGTTACAGTACAATTTCCCTTTACCAGTCACCACAATGATTTTGCTGCTGAGGTTAGGTTCCAGTGATGTGTTTTGGCTGGTATAGCACTATTCTCTGCTATGAAGAACATAGCAGCATCTTTTATCTTTCAGGTACTTGAACAAAATCTCAGCCCTGGGAGGCATTATATATATAATTTCAAATGTCCTAGAGGAAATTGGGGGTGGAGGGAAGAGGGCAAGAATGAGTTACTCAAAAAAAAACAAAGAAATTTAAATTTGGAAACTTTATTGATCTCATACAAACTATTACACAATCTGTTGTCAAGCTGTATTCCAATGATTTTTTAAAACCCTGAATTTCAAAGGTTTATAAAGGTATGTTCAAAGTACAAAAGAGAAAAAATATATCAAGTACAAAAAAAAAATTACAGGGCTTTTTACGTATGATTTTACTAGGAAGTGGTGACATTACAGCACACCCCTTCTAATTTCCTATTAAAAACAATGCCTTGATACTTATGGTACCTCTGAGGGTTGGGGGTTTCACTGAGAACTTCGGCATTATCAATGCTGCTTAAATTTCTTAAAGAATGTTCACTCATATTTCACCTATGTGTGTATTCTTACAATACACATGGACAACAACAAGGAATACTGCAGATGATCTACTATCGCAACAGAGATGGCTGGTTCTTATCACACATTTATATGTGCTCACTTCAGCTTCTTTTATCAGTACTGAGCCATTATTAGGGTTCCTAGTGTGATAAAGTAGAAAGAGTGCAAACCTAGGAATGAGACATAATTTAAAGCCTGTTATCTACCAATTGCCAGCCTTGTGACCTTGACCAAGTGAATTAATGTCTCTGAGCTTCAGTTTCCTCAACAGTAAAAGTGATAACACCATCTATCTTTAGAAACTGTAAATTGCAATTGCTAATAATATGTACAGTAGGAAGAAAGCAGCATGGTGAATTTCCATATCTTGGAGGGGATAGGGAAAAGAAAACTTCTAACAGAAAGTTGACATATCTTTAGAAAACTTGATGACAACATGGCATCAAAAGGAACTTATTCTAATCATCAAATCAAAGGTAAGTGAAGAAAGAGTGAGCATATAGGACTCACGTTGTGTTAGGCAATATGACAGATCCTGGAAATAAATAGTCTCCTGCCTTCAATGAGTTCAAAATTTCCCATGGGAGAAAACTCCAGTTTCCTAAACTATTAATAGCATCTATAATACAAAGTAAAAAAATGGCAGAATAAGATCTATAAGCATGTTGCAATCTACCTGAAAAAAGAAAAAGCTCCCCTTACCTAAAAGTCAGTTCTGGTCATCTATGTAAAGGACAACAGAACCCTTAGACATATTGGCCCCAAAACTAAAAGAGGTATCATCTGGTAGATTACACAAAACAGCTGCTAAGCAGGGTAGCCAAGATGCCAACTACTGGAGAAACAAGGGTATGGACTAGCCTATAGAGAGAATGTACAGAAGGAAGAAAAGGAAAGGCAGCAAATGTCCATTTTGTCATTCTACATCCAAAACCATCTGGTGGTCCCGTCAGCTATACCTCTTGCTGTTCTTCAAACATGCCACACTTACTTGCTCTTTGGGACCTCTGTACTCACTGTCCTCTCCCACAGAAAGTCTTACCCCCAGATTCATAGATAACTCACTAAAAGGCATTAGCCTATACTAGGGGCCCAGTGCACGAATTCGTGCACCTTAAAAGGAACTGTGGACCGCGAGGCTGCTGTAGGCACAGGGGCGGGTCTCGGCCCATCCTCTGAGCCCCCACCCGGCCCCTCTCACCATAGCCCCATCTCCCAGCAGCCCTGCTCCCTCTGCTGCCACTCCCATGCGATGAATGCACCGGCCCCACTCGCACCTGCTGACGGCGCAGAGTGATTGGGGCCAGGGCCAGCAGCAGGTGCTAGCAGTGCCAACGCTGGCCATCAGGTCAGAGGGTGCAAGCGGTGGCTGCTGCCCCGAACACCCCTCAGGAGCAGGGGGAGATGGAGAAGCCCTCAGGGGCGATCAGGGCTGGCAGCCGCCGCTCGCACCCACTGATGGTGCCAAGTGATAGGGACCTGTGCAGGGCACTGGCAGCGGGTGCAAGTGGCGGCTCTGGTGCCAGCTGCAGGTGTGAGCAGGGCCAGCACTGGCAGTGGGTGCCAGCGCCGGCAGCAGGTGTGAGCACCAGGTGGGACTGCAGCACACGGGAGCAAAGAATTTTCAGTAACCACCAGAGGCTTGCCCCAATGACAGTGACTGGTGCCCCACCTTGGTCTGGTGCCCCCACTCACTTGCTCCACCATCCCACCACGACCAATGCCCACCATGTTCTACACACGCCCCCTGGTGGTCAGCACACGTCATAGTGACTGGTTATTTGGTTGTTCTGCTGTTCAATCTATTTGCATATTAGCCTTTTATTATATCCTATATAATAAAACCCTAATATGCAAATTGAATGGCGGAACAACGGGTCACTATGATGCACACTGACCACCAGGGGCAGACACTCAACACAGGAGCTTCCCCCCAGTGGTTAGTACATTCCCACAGGGGGAGGTCTGCTCAGCCACAAGCTGGGCTGACAGCTGCAAGTGCAGCAGCGGTGGCGGGAGCCCCTCCTGCCTCCTCGGCAGTGCTAAGGATGTCCCCCAAGGGCTCCTGGGCTGCCAGAAGGATGTCTGACTGCCAGCTTAGGCCCCTTCCCCCGGAGAGTGGGCCTAAGCCGGCAGGTGGACATCCCCTGAGGGGTCCCAGACTGCGAGAGGGCACAGGCTGGGCTGAGGGACCATTTCCTGAGTGCACGAATTTTCGTACACCAGGCCTCTAGTAAAGTATATTTCCTCAAGAAAAGACCTTGGCAACTATGGAAATATTTTAATAATATTCAAAAATGTTCACATACTAGTACTATTATTGCAAAACTTTTCTCCTTAAGTTTCTACTCTCTTTTATTAGCACAACAAAAATTCCTACACTTTTTGATCTTGAATATGGTTCCCCAAAACAAAACATCAGCAGTAAAACAACAGACATCAGTGTAGAATTTAGAAGTCCATTTGATATATATAAAATGAAGTCATGTCATCATTTCCCAAAAACTAGGAACCTAAGACCCAAAAAAGAAAAAAAGAATAAATAGAAAAAGAATAAAACAACACTTTACACAATTAAAATGATAATAAAGTGAGCCACTCACTCTCTGGGAGCCTATAAATGGCACTTAACCCAAATATCTACCTCCCACGATGTGAAAAGTCCCTTTCTAAAATCCATGACAATGGTCCCCAAATTTCGGCCTACAAAACATTGCCAGCCCAGGACTAAGTTTTCAATAGTCAGGGGCAAAATATGAAAAATGAAGATCATAAAGAAATCATAAAGTAAATTTTAAAATCTACAAAAACTTAGCAAACTCTGCATGCTTATTTTTGATCTTCACTGTTAGTTCCATGACCAAACAAAAGGTGGAAATAGAAATGGAGAAAATTTGGTACAAAATAAAAGATAATTCAATGCCCTGCATGGTTAAGACATCTTTGCCTCCTAGGAAAGGGAGTTGTGTACAAGTTGGAGGAAATGTAAAGCAATACATTTGAGTTAAGTTGTACAAAATTATAGTTTTGTAGAAAAAAAAATCAAACATTACCAATTTCATCCGTTTCAACCAATGTAGTAATTTATTTTTTTCAAGATCTCAAGAATAGAATGACCACACACTTGCAGTACCAAAAACTGTTCCTGTTCCTGTTATTTCCTTCAAGACTTTAAGAGCAACAATGCACACGTGAATTTAAGAGTCTGAGTCTTAGCTATCATTTTACAATCCCAACGCTCTCAGCACATTCAGACCTAAGACTTTATGTCAACCACATTTAGAAAAGTTTCAAGAGTGATTCTGAAAAGTACAGAAAGCAACCATATAAGTTAAAAACCTAACATTTTCCCTCTAATTCAATCAAACCCTTATGAAGCCACTAACATAATAAAAGAAAGGTGTTTTTAATTTTTATCCCCTATATTACAGTAAAAGTCAATGCCAATGGGGCTCCTAATATAATTTATGGGCCAAAAAATAAGCTAACCTGAGAATGTTTGACTATTACTACACAGCTGAGTGCTAGATAAAATATCCATAACATCTGAATGCCAAAAACATCTAATGTTTTATTGTACACATAATGCAGGAAAACATTTGCTGTGATCTATCAACAAACATTCCAAGCCAATCTCCTTAGTAATCTGCTGAAGTTGCTGTTTTAAACAAACAGAAAATATAACTGTGCTTAAACAAACAGAAAATGTAACTGTTCTCATTCTGAAAGTATGATATTACCTCGTTAATAAGAATTGATACAAAAAGAAATCATTTTATAAAAATTAATAACATTTGGAGCATGACATGCAACAGTCATAAAACAGCATTTGTTTTCAAAATTGGCAGAGAACAGAAGTTTTACGGAAGGGAAACGCTTATTGATTAGGGATGTTCCTATACTTCACTATTTTGCTTTTCAATGAAGGCTAGCACGGCGCATGAGGACTATATAGTATCCTCTCCTATTATAATTTCAAAGAATCAAAGACCTTTAGAGTTTGAATGAAACTTTGGGATCACTAATAATCCAACCATTTCACCATACAGAGGAGTAAACATCTGATGAGCCTTAGAGATTCCATGATTTAGCTCTCAAAGGAGCAGCCATTAACAGCCAAGGAGAGACTAGAAGACAGGCAGGCCTCAGGTTCCTACCATAAACCAGAGTCAAGTGCCCATTACTATCCAGCAAAACAAATAAATGGGTGCTTTTAATATTTAAAATGGAAATTTCATTTCATTTAATATTTAAAATAACATTTGTAAAGTCTGAATCAATAAATGACTTCATTATTACATTTGGTCAATATATCCTTAATAAAACCTTGAAGTAAAATAAATAAAATGAAGACCAACAAATCTATACCAATACTCTTAGAAAGGAAGGAGCTATGCAGTGGTTCCCAAACTTATTTGGCCTACCGCCCCCTTTCCAGAAAAAATATTACTCAGCCCCTGGAAATTAATTTTTTTTTAATTTTAATAGCAGTTACTCATCGCCCCCAAATGCACCTGTGGCCATCACCGCCCCCCTGGATCGCTGCAGCGCCCACTGGGGGGCGGTAGCGCCCACTTTGGGAATCACTGAGCTATAGCATGCCAGGGGCAGGAGGGCATACTTCTCCCCAAATATCTATCTACCAAAGGTAAAGTGAAACAGCCGATTCTAGACAATGTACCTTGTATGAGGAGTAAGTTGAAAGTGCCCAAGAGTCAGCTTGTGCACCAGAAATAGCACTTACAGTGACTATTGACACAGGGAATATCAGGCAATCCCAGAAGAAAACAAAAATCTCCAACAAAGTGAAATCAGTGGGTAGTTCTAGTTTTTGGAATATACACTGGTTTAGTATTCAACTTCATCATAAACATGAGAGCTTTAATAAAAGGAGTGTGAAACAGAGAAAACCATTGGGAAAGTAATCAAACTGTGTCAGACTTGAGTTCCTGAGATTTTCCTTACTTAATTGCACTTAAATGTATACATTTTATTCTTTAAAATAACTGAAAACCTAGATTAAATGGGTTAAAATAATGGTCAAACACCAATATAATCTCTAATTAAAGCATCAATTTCCATCTCTTCCATCTTTGTATTTAAATATTTAATCCATTACTAAATGAATTATAATATTAATAAAGATAGACTGTCCAAAAACTAAATTGCTGTTACATAGCCTGAAATATTCTCCTAATCAAACTCTCAAGGCATGCAAACATTACAGAGACAAGGATCAGGGTCTAAGCTGTCTTTAATTTCAAAGAGATGCTTAACAGCTCATTACAGTGTTGCACTTGCTGAATTGATGAGTTATAAAAAGTTATCCAGACAGCGCTCAGATTACAGAAAATCAGAGCCATAACCAAGGTTTTAATCTGAACTTGTCAATTTTCAAACTTGTAGGTGGGTCACCTCTGCACTTGGGTGAACGCAGTATGGATGGGTACCTGCATCTTTCAATCTTTCTGTATAACTATTCTAAAAATCATAAAATTATAGTTGAAGAGTAACAAATAGAAATTTAGTTCAATGGTGATGAGCTCAGCATATTACCACAAGTTATTTCAGGATAGTTGAAGTGCCAAAAATCCACTCATGAACCTGTAGGTTAGGAACCCTAATAATTAATGACCAGTCCTCATATTTTACACAAAAGGAAACTGAAGCCAGAGAGAGAACTTGTCCAAAGGCAAAAACTTATAAGGGACAAAGCCAGGACTCCAGTCAGAGAGTTTACTGTCCATGAGTCAACCAGATTCCTCTTCAAAGTGACTTCAAAAAGATTTGGCAATGCTTCTGCTAGATGCCCTGGAGGCTTTAACAGGCAGTACTTACTTTTACTTTAAATTTCTGACTTGGAATGAGAAAGTATAAATGTGATAGTAGTCCTATGATTAAGAACTATTAGGGTAACTTTCTCGTCTTATCCTACCACCTATCCTCACACAAGCCCAAACCCAGGCATCAAGTCCAATTGTCCTCTGCCTATGCCAAGTCAGCTATGGTTTGGTTTTTTCTCTAGTATATCCTTAACTAAGGATACAAGCTTGTAAGAGTCCAGCTTTGTGTGTCTGAGGGACCTATGTGGTCTTAGCTCTAATTTCCCTACATCCACTCTAGTCCTGGCGTATTTCCCCCAAAAAGCCACAGCATTAGCTCTCCCCTTCCAATCTGGATGTCATTTCTCTCAGAATCCCTCTGGAGTTCCCTCATTGCTTGAGACCTCAGCTATCACCCTCCTCCTGTGCTTTGCCACATACCAGGTATAAAAGGATATGGAAATACTGCATGTAGTTTCTTACTCAAGATGGCGTTCATAAATTTAAAAGATTCAAGTTAAAATCCTGAAAACATCACAAGCCTACCTTCGTCACTAGTTGCCTGCTGCTTCACCAGAGTCATTGGGGATCTTGCTGGAGGCTTGCTCAGTGGATGGCGCCAACTTTTAGCTGTTTTGGTTTCTCCCTCTATTCTCTGATTACAAAACAAAAAATGGGGGAGAAACACAAGCAGTTAAAAACCTGTTTTAAATAAAACAATGATTTATAACAATTTAATTATGAAGAACTCTTGTACTTTTTTTTACCTCGTAGGAAATTAGCCCTTTTATTAAAAAAAATATATATATATAAACCTTTAAGTAAAAAATAGGAATCCATTCTATTAGCTATTTTACCAAAATTCCATTAACTATCCTTCCACTTCATATTAAAATACTATCTGTATGTAGTTCAGGGTAGGCTTATCAATCCAGCAATAAATTTAGCAATTAGCAAGTTTTCAAACGTTCTTTAAAACTAACTTAAATTTAGGGTTATATATTCATAACAATATAGGACTGTGGCACATGGTCACATCCATGCTGGTCAAATGAGAATATATAGCATATTATTTTGCTTTCTATCCACACAGAAAACCACACTGCCAAATTGAGCCCATACACTTCCTTTTATTCAGACATGAATCATCACTTCTCTGAGGATTAAACACGAAATCAAAAGTGGTTTTTTCCAATATGATAAATTACTGTCATCTTGAAATCACTTACCTTTTTCGTTGTTGTTAATCCTCACCCGAGGATTTTTTTTCCCCCATTGGTTTTTAGAGAGAATAAAAGGGAGGGGGATGTGGAGGAGAGAAACATTGATGTGAGAGAGACACATTGATGGGTCGCCTTCCGAGCACCCCAACAGGGGCCAGGGAACAAACCTGGAACCCAGTACATGTTTTTGACCAGGAATCGAACCCTCGACCCTGTTTTGCTTGGGCTGATGCTCTAACTACTGAGCAACACAGGCCAGGGCTGAAATCACTTAAATTTTATAGAAAATCTTTTGTCCTGGGTTTTGTAAACTACATTTTCTTTTCAAGGGTAGAGAAAAAAAGGCTATGCATACCCTGACATCTTCCAGACAGAACCCACTTACAAGCTTTTTTGCCCATTCAATCCAAAAAAAGAAAAAAGTAGGGAGACTCCCATAGAGAGTTTGAAATTACTAGGTTTATATCAACAGTTCACTGGGGGAAAAGGACTCTCAGAAATTTTCCTGTTAGCTAAAACAGCAATGGCCAGAAGTGGAGAAACTACACTGACATCTGACAGCAAAACAGGATTTGCTGAAAAAACATGTGAACACATTCTAATCGAAGCTAGGAGAAGGAAAAGTGAAACAGGACCTGTGGTTTGGGAAATTATAACTTAGTCAACAACAAAATATTTATTAAACCCTTACTATAGGCCACACTGTTCTAAAAACTGGGTTACAACAAGAAAAAGTACACTAGCCCCTGCTTTCAAGGAGTGTGCTCTATAGAAGGGAGGAGCCTAGACAATAAACAAGTAAAAAGTAAATCTCTACCAGGTACTAATAAGCAAATATGCAGTAAAGAAAAAATAAAATAGGACAAAGAAATGGAAGGAGATAGGGCGGGGCTATTTCCTACAGGTCAACGGAGAAGGCCTTTCAGGTGAGGAGACAATGGAGTGAACCCTTGAGTGCAGTGAAGGAGCGATGCACTCAGGTCTCTGAGGAAGGAGTATGTTGGTCAGCAGGAATAACAGGTAAAGTGGTAACATATTTGGCATATTCCATGGAGCCCAATTATAGACAGAGAGACAATATTCAAAATTAACCTCGCCCTAACCAGTTTGGCTCAGTGGATAGAGCGTCGGCCTGTGGACTGAAGGGTCCCAGGTTCGATTCCGGTCAAGGACATGTGCCTTGGTTGCGGGCACATCCCCAGTAAGGAGTGTGCAGGAGGCAGTTGATTGACGTTTCTCTCTCATCGATGTTTCTAACTCTCTATCCCTCTCCCTTCCTCTCTGTGAAAAATCAATAAAATATATATTGGGAAAAAATTAACCTAGTATTTCTTGAGAAGATTTACTACAGCTGATTGCTACCAGAATACACATAGTATTACAGTGGATAGTAAGAAACACTGCTCAAAACCACACAAACATGAGATGGATGTGTATTACTTAGAGGGGCTGTCTGACACCATGGTGTAAGAAAAGAGTACTAATCCTGCCCTGGCTTGTGTGGCTCAGTTGGTTGGGTGTCACCTATGGCAGGGTTGCCAGTTCAATTCCCAGTTGAGGCACATACCCGGTTTGCAGGTTCAATCCCTGGTAGGGGTGTGTACAGGAAGCAACCTATCCTTGTTTGTCTCTCAAATACATGTTTCTCTCTCTCTCTCTCTCTCTCTCTAAGTCAATAAAAACATTTTTTAAAAAGGAATATATAATCACAAATAAAATGATAAAGGTTCTTAGGTCAAATTAGAAAATTGATTTATATATTATTTAACATTTTTAAACTACTTATAAGTAAAATATTCCAAGTGGATTTCCTTATCTAATCTCCCTTGCTACTCAAAGATACAAAAAGGACTGTGGTGATTGAAATGAAAAGGAGGAATGAAGAAGTGGGTCTGTTCAGGGGCCCACTCTATCAGCTCCCACAATTGAGGCTCTTCTTACTCATCCACTTGAATTCCTTCATCAAGTTATACAGGTCAAAGAGGTTAGTGAATTCTGATAATCACTATACATAGAGTGTGTGATTGCCTAATCCACTCACAACCTTATGGTCACAGCAACAGTTTATGCTGAAACCATATGACATTAACATATGAGAACATATGAAAAACAGGGCGGTCCTATGCAAACAGATAGAATGGAGAGCTTGGTAATCAAGAGGGGTCTTGAGTTTTCCAAGAGGTAAATGGCCTGTTTCTGGTAGTGGGCAGGGCCAGAAAGGTCAGCCTGGCCCTGGAATCAGAGTCCATGAGGAACATATCAGGCAGAGGCATGACTAGGGGAGTCTACTGTTAAAGTAGAGGCTATGGGACTTAAAGGAATTAACTGTTGGCAGGAGGAGATCAAAGCCCTGAAGGTAACTCATCTCCAGTCTGGTTAACATTGCAGGTAATAAAACCACTCTGTATCTTGACTGTATCAATGTCAATATACTGTGATATCTTCGTATAGTTTTCCAAGAAGTCACTATTGGGGGAAACTGGCTACACAGGAGCTTTCTGTACTATTTCTTATAAGTACACTAGAGGCTTGATGGATGAAATTCGTACAAGAGTAGGCCTTCCTTCCCCCAACTGCCGGCACGGGCTTCCCTCTGGCACCCAGGACCTGGGCTTCCCTCCGGCTGCCAGCAGGCACCCAGGACCTGGGCTTCCCTCGCAGCCCAGCTTCGTCCAGACAGTCGTCCGGAAGGATGTCCGGTCTAATTAGCATATTATGCTTTTATTATTATAGATATGAATGTATAATTATCTCAAAATAAAGAGTTTAATTTTAGAATAATTTAAAAATAAAATTAAGCTCCAACATGTGGCAAAAATTTCTATGCTTTCTGAATTATCACCATGGGAGCCAGAGCTCACAGAAGGCTTACCTCCCAATCATGGAAGAAAATATGATGAAGACCCATACATTGTGAAATGTTATTTCTGGCCTATAGCAAGATTCAGATGCACAGCACAGCTTTCAGAAAGTCCTCTCATCACACAATAAATACAGTAAAAACAGACATTGCCACATACACTGGGGACTTTGAAACCATTCCTCTCTCCATTGGGGACCGCTGGGACTTCCCCAGGTTCAAGGCCACTCACACGGCTTTCCACATTACTGCCCTCTCCTTCTGTCAACCAACTGTTACTCTCAGGCACTGAGGAGCACGACTCTGGTAACTTTGGCCATGGATGTTTGGGTGGGTCTGATTCCTTGGGGGTCAAATGACCAACAGATATAGAATCAGCAGTTTCTCTGGTGTTCGAAGATGGAATTATGGCATAGGCTTGGTCATCCTTAGTTTTTATTTCCTCCTTCACAGATGTACTTAAGCAGCTGTTTCCTGAGGAGTAAAACAAAAGACTTAATAAATCTTGCATTGTGTTATTAGTGAGTACAATTGTTAAACTATTCTCAACTAACTTTCTATCTTCCAACTTCCCCTGTACTAGTAAACTTCCACAAAGGTAGAAAAGGTCAAGGTAGCACCATGCAGCCTTCATAGTTGTTAAGGTGAGACCTTGCGGTTTGGCAAAAGAATATACTTACTGACAAAATAAGGGATTAAAAAGAGGTTCTACTACAGACAAAAGCCAGGACAACAACAATAATTATCCAAAGCAATAGCAATTTGAAATATTTCTAAAATAAGAATTATATTCTAATATATGATGCTAACAGGTGCTACTGAGGAAACATTCCAGTTCAGAGGATGTATGTAAAGAGCACATGTAAGGCTGAGTAGATACAGTAAAAGTTATTTCTTACACTAATGCTGTATCATACAATGATCATAAGCACTTCTCCACTGCCATCTCTATTCACCCTTCTCCCTCCCTTACACACACGCACACATTATTTCATCTGTCACATACTAGCTGCGGTGCTGAACCTAGACACATCTTCTACTTAAGTGTTCTGCCAGGTCTCTAAACCTGAGGTTAAAATGCAAGGAAATGTGTAATAAAACTGTGTGCCCTTGGCCTAAATGACCCAGTAATTAAACTATGGTAACAGACAATAAACAAACAGCCATATGTTTTGCATAACCATCTTCTCTGCACTGCTTGCTGCTGTTCCCTTCTCTGCCTGCTCCACTTTCCTACCTCCTATCCATTTATCTCAAGTCAATTCAATACCACCTACTCCAAGAAACACTGCCAGTCCAGCCTCCTGTCTCTTCAGGATCTTTCCCTGGTATACCAGCAACATTCTATGCAAACTTTAACATGGCACTTACCACACTAAAGTATAAACTCACTGAAGAAAGGTCTATGATTTAAACTCTATTAATAAAGACATTTCAAGAGCAAAAGGTAATAAGCATAGAGAAGCATGAAGGTCAGATGAATTAGGACTATGATAAGGACTTTTTTTACCCTATAAGTGGAATATGAATAAAAAAGAAAGAAGTGGGGTAAGACCTAAGCTACACAAGACAAAGGAGCCAGCGCATGCTCACCCTCTGGGGAGTAGCCCCACCAGTTCCTTTCCCCTCTCCTTGCCCACAGGCATGCACCTCCTAAACCCTAAAGGACCCCATGAGGCTTGCAACCAGGTGAGCAATGGGCAGTGGCCCCTTGTACCACATTAACCCCTGAACCTGATCCCAAGGCCCCCTTTTCTCTAATTGCCCAGAGAGCTAGGGCAACCCAGCCTAGGCTCTCCATTGCTTCTTCTATGCTAAGCCCTTTCTCATTCTACTGTCCCCAGCTTTAATGAATGTTCCCACATAGTAAAAAATAAATAAATAAATAAGCTAGTAGTTTTCAAAGATCACTGCCATATAGAGAACTGACTAGCAGAGGTTTCTAGAGTGGACACTGGCAAAACAGGAAGGAAGCAATTTCTACAATAACCCAGGCGAGAGATAACGGTGTCTTAAAGGAGAAAGCAGGGCGGGGGTTGGGGAGGCAATGGCTGGATTCGAAGAGTCTACGACTGAAAGACAGACTGGTGGAGGGGTACAAGAAGAAGATAGGAATTACCAATAAGCTCAATTAGTAAAAGGACAAATGCCCCAACATATATTAAAGCGGCAAAGTGTTAAAGCAGTTTCAGAGATATATGCAGTTTCAGGGAAAAGGTCTCAAAAAAGTTGAGACTTGCAGATGATGGCTTTAGGATAGAGGAACAGCCAAGGGACTATACATACCATTTCCCAAGACTAAGTAACATTTGTTGTTTTTATTTTTTTTTTAATTCTTTATTGTTGAAAGTATTACATATGTCTCCTTTTTCCCCCATTGACCTCTCCCTGACTGCTCCCGCCCCCAGCACAGGCCCTCACCCCCCACTGTCTTTGTCCATTGGTTATGCTTATATGCAAGCATACAAGTCCTTTGGTTGATCTCTTACCCCGCTACCCACCCCTGCCTTCCCTCTAAGGTTTGACGGTCTGTCTGATGCTTCTAAGTCTCTGAATCTATTTTTTTTAATATATTTTATTGATTTTTTACAGAGAGGAAGGGAGATGGATAGAGAGTTAGAAACATTGATGAGAGAGAAACATCGATCAGCTGCCTCCTGCACACCCCCTACTGGGGATGTGCCCGCAACCAACATACATGCCCTTGACCGGAATCAAACCTGGGATCCTTCAGTCCACAGGCCGACGCTCTATCCAGTGATCCAAACCAGTTAGGGCTCTGAATCTATTTTTGTTCATCAGTTTATGAGTGAAATAAGCCAGATCAAGAAAGATAAGTATCATATGATCTCATTCATTTGTGGAATTTAATAAACAACATAAACTGTTGTTCTTTTTTAAAATTTATTCTTTATTTTTTGTCTTAAAATTAAGTCAAAAACTAAGAATTACCTATATTTGGTTTTCTCTGTTCCATATGAGCTCAAGAGAAGCTTTCTAAAATTGTAGTGTACATTGTAAATTGAGTTGCACAAAAAATATTTTTTTCATTTTAGAATCTTTTTTTAAAAATATATTTTTATTGATTTCAGAGAGGAAGGGAGAGGGAGAGAGAGATAAACATCCATGATAAGAGAGAATCACTGATCAGCTGCCTCCTGCACACCCCTTACTGGTGATCATGCCCGCAACCCAGGCATATGCTCTTGACTGGAATAGAACCCGGGACCCCTTAGTCCGCAGGTCAAGGCTCTATTCACTGAGCCAAACTAGCTAGGTCATTTTAGAATCTTTTTTATTAAACCACACAGGACCTGCTGGCTGTATGTCTCACAATTCCACTCCATGTAGCAGGGGTGCTCCTGACCTTCACAGCACTCCCTTAGCTTCCTGACTGAATTACCCCATAACTCAAGAAGGCTTCTTGGTTAAGCTATGTGGAAAAGTGACATATCTGTCCCAGTGAACACAGATCAAAGGCACAAGATCATCAACCACCTACTAGTTATATGTGAAAAAATCAGCCAGCTTCTCACCTGAGAGCCCGATATTATCTGATAGATTCTGGTCCAGCTGCATCCTCCTAGCAGAGGCCACTCCCTCTGAAGGTGCCTCTATGTTCTCCAGCTTCACTGCTGCTTCTGGCTGTTCACTGACCTTGATGTCGTCTAGGTCTGGGTCAGGGGTAGGGCCCTGTGCCCCATCGACTGCAGCTGACACTTCCTCATCCTCCTCATTCTTAGGCCGCTTAGAGTGAGAACTAGTGCACTGGAAGCTATTAACAAGAGAAGCTGTGGTCAGAGCAATGTTTGCAAAGAACAGGATAAAACATACCAATGCAAATGTTATTTTCACTTACTGAAAGAAGAAAAAAATTGATAGTTTTTTCAATTATTGTGCAGAGATTATCTTCACAATTAAAATATTAATTTTAATGTTGAAATCTTAAGTTTTAACAACAATTAACTAAAAATTAAAATTAAGCCCTAGCCAGTTTGGCTCAGTGGCTAGAGCATCAGCCTGCGGACTGAAGGGTCTGGGTTCCATTCCGGTCAACAGCACATGCCTGGGTTGCAGGCTTGATCCCCAGTAGGGGGCATGCAGAAGGCAGCCAATCAATGATTCTCTCTCATCATGGAAGTTTCTATCTCTCCCTCTCCCTTCCTCTCTGAAATCAATAAAAATATATTATTTTTTTTAATTAAAACAATGGTAAATAATTGATTATTAAATACTGTTGGGGGAAGTCTTTGTTAAAAGTTTATAACAATATTGAAAGAAATCTAAAAATAAAAAGAAAGTGAAAAATGATGACATGGGGGAAATCTAATCAATAAATCAAGTATTATTTAGGTAATGAGAAAAAAAGAAGAAAATGAGGAGAGCCCATAAAGCCATTGTTAAAATCTGTGTAGGTTTGCATTCCAAGGTGAACAGGTGACCACATTTCCCTGAATTTTGTGTAAGTCTTAAGTTTTCATTAAAATCATTAAAAATAAATGCCAAATCATCATTAGCTAAAGGAAATAAGAAGAAGGACGGTCAACTGTATATATTTGACGTTTATATCATCTTATTATTTTCAGAGTGGACACCATTTTTAATTTTTTCCTCTTTCAGTATTTTCCAGCAAGTCACTTGATAGCTTTGTCATAGATACCTTTTGTATATGACACAACATTTCTAACACTCATTTAAGAAAAACTGCAATTCAAATCAAAGCAATATGTATTTCAGTGCCCCCAAATACATACACATAGACACACAAACAGCACAAAAGAAGACAGGAAAGGCAGAGATCTGAGATAAAGGGGTAGCCTTGGACAACCTATGTAAATTGGCTTTGGCTGTTGCTGGTAGTGACAGTACTAGTACCAGCATCACCATTATCATGTGTACTGAGAACCCATGCACTGGCCTATGTAGAAAATCTTCACATTACTAAAAGGATAGTACACGTAAAGTTAGATGACTGACATCTCTTTGAGATTTCAATGAATCATTCCCTTCATCAGATTTCCCTAGATAGGGCTTTACTAAAGGGAGTGAGAGAACTATGATCAAGCCGTAAAGCTGAGCATAATCAACAAGCCCCTTAACATTAGCTTTTCAAACTAAGTGAGTAAAGTCCACTGATTATTTTAACCTGCCCAAGGCATTGCAAATCTGTTCCATGTCATGGATCTATGTCAACCCGAAAGGGCCACTGTGGTTAGTAACTAGGAGACCAGATCATACCTCTAAAGTATTATATTTTTTCTGACCATTAAAGAGCAATTCTCAACAAGATCTACTGGTGTTTCTTCTGAACTCAAGATTAATTACTGCCCCCTCCCACAGCAAGTGTCTTTCGTAATGTGGATTAACATGTTTATCAAAGGCATTGACTCTCTAAATCTGTGTTTCCCAAACTTTTTTTTAATGCAACACGTAGTAAGTTATACATTCTAGATGGTGACACAACACACACACATACACACATACTCACACATGTCATGAGTTAATACTTACCCTTCCCACACAGGAAGGACTATGATACTTTTTATTCTATTTTACTTCCTAATTTAAAAATATTGTTTCTAACCTACT
Organism: Myotis brandtii; assembly: GCF_000412655.1. Lineage (NCBI taxonomy): Eukaryota > Metazoa > Chordata > Mammalia > Chiroptera > Vespertilionidae > Myotis > Myotis brandtii. The sequence continues at coordinate 1,400,167 of NW_005355385.1, read as the reverse complement.
AAATTGCTCTGAAAACTAACAGTTTGAAAATCACTGCTATAAACTATAGGGTGAAATAGAACACCTCAGTTTGAGTCCTGCTACTAATTCTGTGCCTCAGGGATTTCTCTCATAAAATGCGGAAGTTTGACTCCATGTTCTTAAGGTTCCTCCGCTCACTACCATTCTAAAATAGCAGAAAATAAATGTCAGGAAAAATAAAAGAGAATCAGAAAATGAGCATCAAAAGTGTGGGCAAAGATTTAAAATTACAGTGTTATTTTAGTTAATAGCAAAAAAACTGGAAACAAGCTACAGGTCCAAACACAGGGGATTAGTTAAATACATGCAGTCATTAAAAATCACGTTGTAGCAAATCATTTGATTACATTAAAACACTCACAAAACTGGTCATCAAATTGTTAATAGAGCAACGCCCCAATTTTAGAAAGGCATATAATACTATATGATATAGAATCAATATATATGTAAAGGATATATACAAAATGTTAACACTGGTTATCTCTGGATTGTGAGGTTATGAGTGATTTGGGATTCCTTCATTATTCTTTTCCTTATTTTACAAATTTTCTCCAATGCACAAATATTACCTTTACAATCTGAAAGAAAAACAATGAGTAATATTGGAGAGTAAAAATGTAATATAACTCTGGAAAACATCAAGAGCCTAAAAATGTTGCCTGAGGACCTGAGCAACATAACACATACCCTATTCAATGGGTTTTAAACTAGCTAGATGCCCATGACAGGTGTAAAAGCTTCTGAAATGGCCCTGGCCACGAAAATGGAATGTAGAATAAAGTTCACGGGGACAACCATGTTACAGAAACACCACATGCTTGGCTTTCTATCTCATAAAAGAATAAAACCAAGTGTATAAAATGGGGCAAAAAATAGGTATCCCGATGAGAAAATTAATATCAAATGAAGAAGAAAACTACTGAAGTCAGAAAGAAAATCAGTAGCAAAATGAAAAGGTTGGAAATCAAGCTACTGAAGTTAATAAAAATATGGAGATGAATAAAGAACACCACCGATACAACTTTAAAATACGTTAGTGTTAGAGATCCAAGAGGTTCTAGTATTGTTTTACTTGCCATGTGTAACAACTTCAGGAATATTCTCAAACACAAAATGCAATTCTTTTTACTTCTATTTATTTATTACATTTCTCAAGAATTAAAATATTTTGTCTCAAATTTTCAGTAAGATACTATGTAAACTTATGAGGAATAAATTTTCAGCGAAGCAAAAAGCCTTTGAGAATATCACATCATAACCCATTTTAACTGCATAAGTACAACTGTGATGGGGGAGGCTGGGACCGTTACCTCCTGGATGCTCTTATTTTCCTCCTCCTTTGCAGCCATGCTTTTACTTCAGGGGTGGTTTCCGGAGTAGGCTTTGTGTGATCAATGGTGTATATATCCTTTCCTTGTTTCCAAAGCTGGTATCTGTCCGGTTGAAATTTCTTCACAAAAATATCCATTGAAATTTTCACCATGTCATTCCTGCAGGTGCACTGAAACACAGAGGGGATGTTGTGCTTTAAACATTTCATAGCTACATGAAGTCACACTGAGTCCTACTTTAAATGTGACGCACAAGAATATTTAGTCACCACATAAATGAGGATGTTTTACATTTTCCAACATTCAGTGAGGGGTAAATTCAATTTCTTCTAAAGCAGCAGTTCTCAACCTGTGGGTCGCGACCCCTTTGGGGGTCGAACGACCCTTTCACAGGGCTTGCCTAAGACCATCGGAAAACACATATATAATTACATATTGTTTTTGTGATTAATCACTATGCTTTAATTATGTTCAATTTGTAACAATGAAATTGGGGGTCACCACAACATGAGGAACTGTATTAAAGGTCGCGGCATTAAGAAGGTTGAAAACCACTGTTCTAAAGGGAGGCAAGAACCTGCATATTCACACTTATAAATGGTAAAATAATATGCTCAAAGGCATGGTAGAGTTGATAGGGAACTGTGTACCAGGAACAACTAAAAGGAAAGTGCACTCATTCAAAAGCATGCCTGCAACAGAAGGATTAACCACTCTCCCTTCAAAAGGCTGTATAAGTGAGCTGAATGCTGTAAGGTCTGTGAAGCTGAAAACCTGGGTTCACAAACAGAAGTAGCCAATGAATGTGATTAGAATAATTAAACCAATGGGAAGAGGTAAATTTTCTTCAAGATAAATTTTAATCACATTATGTTTATTAACAAACATACTCTCAAAAAGTGGCCAACAATTAGGAACAAAAGAAGAGTCTCTTCTACATCATATCACATAAAACGCACCCACTACAAAACACTACTACAAACATATCCACTAGGAAAAAAGGAATAATATTAAAGTGAGTTCAAAGAAAAGATTATTTTGAATCCACTAAGACTTTGATTTTCATGGATATATACTTACCTAGCACCTAGCAGTCATATCTTATAAAGCACGTTTCCTATAAAGACTTCACACAGGTTAAATTGCATCCAGCCCAAACTTCATCCAACAGGACAGACATTAATAAAATAGTGGTGCAGAATTGTCTCAAAGGTGTAACTATTACACATTGGCAAACCCTAACACACCGGGCAACAGACTGGTTGACTCAACAACAGCTTTGAAACTCAATATTCTGTTGATACAATTATCATCTCCATGCAAATTAATTAGTTTTAATAATGTCTAGTCTAAAACTCCCTCCATAGAATTCAAATGATTTAAAAGTTCAGAGAACAACTAACATGCCCTAACTTCTACTGCAAACAAACATGCTGTTATCAATGATATGACAATTCTTCCCATCTTCTACATTCATACTCAACATTTCCTAATCCATCTTTCCCCTCTACCCTTAGAAATCCTGTCTGTCATCAACTACCATTAATTCTTCCTCTGAAATGTCTCCTGTACGAATTCCTTATACCAGTCTCTGCTAGCACCAATTCATCTTTACAGCTGTCATTTTAATCTCCCCCAAATGTCTTGTAATCTTTTGTATCTGAGTTCAATAGAGTGTAATCACACTTTAGAATTAAGTCTCAATTCCTGAGCTGGGCATTCAAGGGCTCCAACATTTAATTCCACCAGTAAAATTTCCAGGTTTCTCTCCCATTGCCAGTAAACATGAATATTCCTCTTCAACCCAAGTATAGTCACGGGAGCCCAAGTGCCACAAATGCTTCCTCACCTCAGCACTACTGCTCCTACCACAAAGCCCTTCTGCTCACCATTCTGCTATCCAAAGAAAATTCATAATAAACACTGGAAGGAAATTATATCGAATGTCTGCATGTGGTACTATTAATCTACATCACTGCTTTCTATTGTTACGTACAGAGAGAGTTCTAAGTCATTTTGTTGTACTCATCTTGGCTTAGAAATATGGAAAATGAGGATCCTGAGAAATTTTAATATATTTGGTTTAAGATGTAATATTTCCATTAAAGAAAAAAATATAAGTTTAGACTCATCAGTAGAAACTTTCTTATAGTTTTATAGTGTTACTAATACTTGCTTCATGAAAAATAAAATTGAGTGGACAATATAGGTACTGTAAGTTTCTTTGGCAAGGAGAATTCTGTCTCACATATTTCAATTTCCCATGACCCTTTCCCAGAAGTCTTGAATTTTATAAATATACAACAAGATCTACCACTCCGCTGACTGCCTGACTCACTGTAAGTAAATAGATAAATATTATCTTTAATTTTAAACATTCAGAAATAAAGTAAAACATACTCAAAATAATGAAAGAAACAACGTCAGAGTCAAAAACAATAAGCTTCAGCAGCACAGTGAAAATCTACTCTTGTTAATACCGGAAAATAATAACATTCATCTCTAAACCCCTATGAAGATTGAATGAGATTATCTAAGAGAATGCATAGTAGGAAATGAAGATATTAACAGTCTCATTTAGAAATAAAGAAACTTAGTGACTACATATTGATACAAAGAGCAATAACCAGAAACAGGTAAAACTTTTCAAGCAAACTATTTTTGAAATGAAGTCAAAATACTAATATGAATGGCTTTTGTTGCTTTTCCTCTTAAGAACATACATATTAGCCGAAACCGGTTTGGCTCAGTGGATAGAGCGTCGGCCTGCGGACTGAAAGGTCCCAGGTTCGATTCCGGTCAAGGGCATGTACCTGGGTTGCGGGCACATCCCCAGTGGGAGATGTGCAGGAGGCAGCTGATCGATGTTTCTCTCCCATCGATGTTTCTAACTATCTATCTCTCTCCCTTCCTCTCTGTAAAAAATCAATAAAATATATATTTAAAAAAAAAAGAACATACATATTAATTGTAAATGTTAAGTTCAGATTTAAAGAGAATTATCAGGAGTCTGTATACATTGAATTTTTCTGTGTTCACTATCCTAAGATTTATTATACAGAATCATGATTATTTTGTTCCTGTCTCCAGGAAGTCAAATTCATGATCTCCATTATTTATACTGAAAACCAATCATCTAATTTAAATATAAAAATATTTTTTAAAATAAGCAACTTTCTAAGACACAAAATAGTAAGTTAGAATTTGAATTATAGAATTAGAAATTTCATATAAACAAAATATAAGATTAAAAAATAAGAAGGTAATACTTAACAAACACCTAAAGTATTACTGTACTATATGTTTTTGTGACATGCAGCATGACTAATTTTTTAATTGCTTTTATGTACAAAGGAAGGCTTTGAAGGTATGCAAATTACTCTGCTTTTCAATATATTTACAACAATCAAAATGATAATTAGGAAAGAACAAAGAGAAAAAATACCTTAAAAAACAACAAAGTAAGCCTCTTGATGTACCTGTTAAGGTTGTTATATGGTTGTTAAATGGGTGTTATGAGTTCAATTGTGTCCCCCTGCAAAGGTATGTTAAAATGCAAACCCTCCAGTCTATCAGAATGTGACCTTATTTGGAAATAGGGTTATGACCGAAGTAATTACTTATGGTCATATTGGTGTATGAAGATGCAGTTACTCAGGAAAGATGTGTGGAGGATCCTCTTATCTGATGGCGTGGGCACCCATGAGTTATACAGCAGACCAAAACAGTTTTTAAAAATTTTTCAGAAATGCTGCCAGCCTGGACTCAAAGGGACAGAGGAAGCATGAAATGAAGGAAAATGACTCTAATGGCAAAGCCACAATGAAGAAGACTGAGCCTCAGGCTCTCATCAGGCTTTACAGAGCACATAGAGATAGCCAACAGATATATGAGGAGCTGCTCAACATCACTAGTCCTGAGGGAAATGCAAATTAAAACCACAACGGGGAATAGCAACACTGATCAGAATGGCCATCATCAACAAATCCAACAAACTACAAGTGTTGGTGAGGATGTGGGGAAAAGGGAATCCTTGTGGGGTTGACAACTGATGCAGCCACTATGGAAAACAGTACAGAGATTACTCAAATAATTAAAAACAGAGCTTCCATATGACCCAGCAATTCAACTTCTGGATATTTATTTTATATATATATTACTTTGAAAAGATATGTGCATACCTATGTTCAATGCAACATTATTTTCAATAGCCAAAATATGGAAGCAACCTAGGTGTACACTTATAGGTAAATGAATAAAGAAGATGCGATATGAAGATGGAGTAGGTTTATACTACATCATACCAAACGTATAGAAGAGAAAGGCCCCGCTCTTTGGGAAATTGCCATACTGTTAACTCACACTAAATTTATAGATGTCCAGGAATCTGAAAACTTACTCTGCTATACTAAGCATAGTTATTTCTGGTTCCAAATATAATTGAGGGACAATATTTTGCAATATGCACTCAATAAACTAGTCTTTCTGATCAGTATTTTCTAGCATTATGTTCCAACGAAGAAGCCACTCAACTTTTAAGGAGTTTAATCAATTATTTTATGAGAAACATGGCCTAATTTAGAGTTGTTAAATAAAACAAATTTAGAAAATAGATAATTATACAGTTAGTAAATCCAGCATCTATTGATATTAACCTACTTATAGAAATACCTAACCTAATGAGATATTACAAAAATTGATAAATTTTTTCTTTGCATGTTCACCAGACAACAAAAAAAGTATTTAATATGTGAATTAACTACAAAAAATACAAAGGGATCAATTTATATTGGAATTCCTCTAAATAAATTCCAAAAGGTGAGTACTAGTAAAATATTCTACTTCTGTAGCCCATTCATTCTTTTATCATAAAATTTTCATTGCCAGTTACAAACTCGAACTGAATTTCACCCTCTTTGGAGTACTCCCAACGGACTAGTAATTTCTTAAATTATTATAATTACTTTGACAATATATAATTACTTTGACACAGCTCACATTCAAATCTAGAACAACTCCCATACTCTTATGTACTCCACTGAGGAAATTCCAAAACCAAACCATATTCAATACTATTTTCTAGCATTATGTTCCAACGAAGAAGCCACTCAACTTTTAAGGAGTTTAATCAATTATTTTATGAGAAACATGGCCTAATTTAGAGTTGTTAAATAAAACAAATTTAGAAAATAGATAATTATACAGTTAGTAAATCCAGCATCTATTGATATTAACCTACTTATAGAAATACCTAACCTAATGAGATATTACAAAAATTGATAAATTTTTTCTTTGCATGTTCACCAGACAACAAAAAAAGTATTTAATATGTGAATTAACTACAAAAAATACAAAGGGATCAATTTATATTGGAATTCCTCTAAATAAATTCCAAAAGGTGAGTACTAGTAAAATATTCTACTTCTGTAGCCCATTCATTCTTTTATCATAAAATTTTCATTGCCAGTTACAAACTCGAACTGAATTTCACCCTCTTTGGAGTACTCCCAACGGACTAGTAATTTCTTAAATTATTATAATTACTTTGACAATATATAATTACTTTGACACAGCTCACATTCAAATCTAGAACAACTCCCATACTCTTATGTACTCCACTGAGGAAATTCCAAAACCAAACCATATTCAATACATTTTAAATGGTTTTACATTTAAATGTAGGCCATATTTTTCCATCTTAGCTGGCTTAAGAAATTAGAAATTTTATTCTAAAAAGTTACATTCAAAAAGGGGAATTCAGAATCAGTGTAATAAATGTAGATGAATCTAGCATGCATTATGCTGAACTAAAAAAGCCAGAGTTTTTTAAAGTCCACAATGATGGTTATTCCAACAAATTAATGAATATGACTATGTTTAATATGATTAATAAGCAGTAGCCACATTTCTCTTTCTGCTTGATGAATCCTGGTCTGAGTTTAGCTCCTTTAGCTCTTCTAGTTATTAATTACTTAAAATTGGGGACACAATGAATCATCTTCTCCATATAAAAATGCTTTCCTAGCTCTGTCACAGGGGCTCAAAATCAAAGTGTGTAAACATACTGGACTCCACAAAAACTGAAGTAAACTCAAAATGCTGTTGTAAACCAAATAAATTTTTTAAATTTTCAGTTTTTACTCAAATACTTATATTTTACAGAATGTTTTTTCAGAGATGGTAAAGATGTGTGATCCTTCTGATAACAAATCAAAGCTTAAAAATTTTACAAGAAACTAATGCAATAATAAAATAGAAAATGCTATTTCCTGCCAATTTCTATCTATGGAACATACTGGGCACCCACCACTATTCACCCACCTTATTATGTAATTGTCAACTATAACACTGATTTATTTCATCTACATACCTATTCAATCATTGCTCATGTGTACATGTGACCTCTTACACAAATAATTTGGGGAGAAAATTATTATAATTACTTTGACAATATATAAGAATAATTTTAATGCAGGAAATTGAGTTTTTAAATATTTAGATCTAATTAAGTTGAAAAATAATATTTAAACAGCACTTTGATTTTCTGGGTTACATTTCATATAGTACCAGTCAAAGACAAATGATAGGCTGTTTCAGCAGAGTACATGAAAAGTAAACTATATGATTGCATTTACACTGACTGAGCAGAGGGAAAATAGAAATATAATTCTATGATCAATATTAAATAATGAAGTTGGCATATAAGAAGTGCCAAGGCCATTTCCTTTGTCCTTATGTCCATTAACCAGTTAACTGCCACGTGTCCAAAGACACTTTCATCTTGCTTGCGTCTATAGACGCTTATGGCATACAAAGGGTTAAGAAGGCAAGATCTGCAGGAGGCCTGAAGATCCCTTGGCCCCCCCCCCCCCCCAATGGTCTGCAGAGCTCACAGAACCCTGATTTGTCAAGGTGCACAATGCATTTGAAGGTTCCAGGAGACCCAAAATACACACTCAGAAAACAATTCAGAATGTTTGTTTTCATAGAGAATAGCTTTTAAAGTTCCCTAAAAGCAAAAGGTATATCATAGTCATAGCAAAAAGTATGACACCAGAACCAAATATCTTATCCTAATTTTAATAAATCACTGTTGTGAGTTGTTTCAGATACTTTTGCCCTATCTGATCTTCCCCTTCCATTCTATTTTAAACCATAAAAATAGATAGTGTCTATCTTACTGAGAAGTGCATTCTAGACAGTCTCTAGAGATTAAGAGGCCCTTCAAAATATTTTCTGCAAAGCCTTTTTTAAAAATATATGAGGAGCCCTAACTGGTTTGGCTCAGTGGACAGAGCCTCGGCCTGCGGACTGAAGCGTCCCAGGTTCGATTCCGGTCAAGGGCATGTACCTTGGTTGCGGGCACATCCCCAGTAGGGAGTGTGCACGAGGCAGCTGATCGATGTTTCTCTCTCATCGATGTTTCTAACTCTCTATCCCTCTCCCTTCCTCTCTGTAAAAAATCAATAAAATATATTTTAAAAAAATAAAATAAAATAAAAATATATGAGGAAACAGACACGCAAAGATTCTAAGTCAATTTGCCCAGGGTGACACAGCTCACATTCAAATCTAGAACAACTCCCATACTCTTATGTACTCCACTGAGGAAATTCCAAAACCAAACCATATTCAATACATTTTAAATGGTTTTACATTTAAATGTAGGCCATATTTTTCCATCTCAAACTTCTTTTTCTATGACCCATAGCCAAACTGAAATGTTGTTGAGAACAAATGTCTGGGTCTCATTATATTTTTATGCATGATATCATGCCGTGTTGATAGAGTTTATCCAGTCTAGCTAACAATTTTCCAAAATATGTTTCCTCCACTCCCCCTACTTCTAACAGGTTCAGATTAATTTCTTTTGAATATTTTCAGGCTTGACCATGCCAGGATATGGCTCCCTTATAAAGTAAGGCAATTATAAAGCAATTTAAGGTATGGGACTAGAAACTCTATCTTTCTGACCCATGGGGACATAGCTCAAATAGACAAAGAAAAACCATGCAAAATAAGGGAAATAGATTCAAATAGCTTGCTCCAAGGGTCCCAAAAAAATTCTGTAGAAATTATTTTTAGAATGCCTGCTTCTCAACACTTACCAGCATATCTGATAGAGAGGTGGTTGAAGTTCAGAGTTACAGATATTAAACAATCCACTCCTGCTGTGCCATGCAAAACACAGCATGAAATTGAACTTTCTAGTATCGAGAGACAGATGAAGTTATTTTTTCTGAATTCATGCTTGCATGTCACGTTATATGGATGACAAATTGGGCAAGATCAGATAAAACAAGGTTCCACAGATTCTGAGGAATCTAAGTGGTTTATGAATATAAATATTAGCTCATAAGAGTATATAAGATCATGTATGAGAGCTGTGAGAAACAGCATAGAAGCATACAACATGTAATCCTTCTATGATGCTCAGTTATATTGACTTTTGAGAGTCATTCAGATAATACTTTTTAAATGACTAAGTGGACACAATGAGGAGTTAATATTGCACCCACTTTAATCTTTATGTTCACAGATGAGAAACTGAGGCACAAAAATGCTCAGTGACTTGTTGGATGTCATAGGATAGTGAATTGAGAGGGAAAAGGTTGAAGAGATGCAAGATTCGGTTTCCTATCTGCCAACCTCTCTAGGATTTTTCCATTTCCCATTCAATGTGGTCTTGGAAGGAGGCGAGTGCCGTTTTCACCTATTCTGCCACCTTGAAGAGTCTCTCTGGAATTGTTTAAAGGGGACTTTACTGCTTGGCAAATCATGAGGCTGCTATCATCTATATTCATGATGACTTTATGGACTTAGTCCAGCTTGGATTTCAAGATATTAAAAGTACATGTGAATATGAGGAAATGTAGATCATTAAAAATTCATTTATTATATAGCGATTTTTAAATTGGGCTGATTAATGAGTTTCTGTAGAGTAAAAATAGAGCACATACCACCAAACCACTTTCTAGATTTTATCAGTAGACCCACTGTCCCTGGGGTAGTGAAGGGCTGCTTTTGTCCAGAGCTTGTTAATGATTCATTGGAATAGTGACAGTTCTACATTTTATTTGAATTAACCAATTTCTTAGAGAATAGACATAGAGTGAGAAATTTGAGTTGTGGTCTTTAGCTGCATGTCATTTGCTGGATAAAAAAAGGTACTCCCTAACATTTATACCATGTTTCTATTAATTAAGGTAGGGCTGTCATATTTACTAATGAAATAATCTTGAGGTGTTCTAATCAAAGGTTCTACATAATAATCAGGTATGTAAATAGAAATGAGCCAAAACATTAAATAATACAAATATAATAAGATCAACATTAGAGTTTAGTTTTCATTTTTGTCTTGCTTGTTATGTTACTGGCATTACTAGAGTGTTTTGGCTACTATTCAACTAATATTTATGGAGCATGTAATGTGCTGGTGATGGGTATACAGTGATAAAACAGACTTGAACCCTCTCCTTACAGAGCATAGTTTCTAGAGTGGGAAAGAGATATTAACTAAATAAACACAGAAGCATGTGATTGAAAATTGCTTTTAGTGGGCATAAGGTGCTAGGAAATTAAATACTTTTGGTTTGAAAAAAAATAGGAAGATTAAGAGTGAAGCACTTCAGGAAGAGATCCATCAATGTATAGATATTTCCACTCCAGGTGTGGGGCTTTAGTCTAAGCAGCCTCCTCTTGCCATGCCCACTTCTAGTTATACCCACCACCTCTGTTCCCTCACTGCTTCCCCCAAATCAGCTATAAGGAAAGTGGATCAGTCTCTCACATATGTATGCTCATCATAGGTAGACATACATATATATTACATATATGATTATTATATAACATGCTAATGTTGTGGCAGAATGCATGGGAGAACGATCAGCCAGCACTCTGAGGGAGGAAAGTTTAACCTTTATTTCGCAGATCTGCTAGTCCAGGGGAATTCCGGATCCAAAGCCTGAACTGAACTCTGGGGAGGCTCTGACGTATATATCTCCTCCTGTGGCAGCTCTGCCCATCAGTCTTGGCTGGGCCTTGGGGGCATGCTCTCTAGCTCCACCCAAGTCAGCTGTGGAGGGGCCCTGGGGTTAGGCTCTGCAGCTCCACCCAAGTCAGTCAGAGTGGGGAAGTAAGACTACAGTTCTAACCAGATACAGAACTAAGTTTCAAGCCCCCCCCACCCCCCATTTCCTTTTCACTGTTTCTAACTAATGGTAATGCTTTTCTATCATTAAGTGTTCTTCCATAAGTTATACCATTTTTAACACCCTATTATTTCTAGAAAATGTTTTTTTTTTTTCATTTTTTAGGTCTTTGATAAATACTACTACCGAGATGAACATTCTTAAACATAAGCTAATACATTAATTAATAATTTTCTGCCCAGCTGGTGTGGTTAAGTGGTTGGACATCAACCAGGAGGTCATGGTTCGATTCCTTCAGGGCACATGCTCGGGTTGCAGGCTCAATCCCCAGCAGGGGGCGTGCAGGAAGCAGCTGATCAATGATTCTCTCTCATCACTGATGTTTCTATCTCTCTCTCCCCATCTCCCTTCCTCTCTGAAATCAATAAAAATCTATTTTTTAAAAACTCGCCAGCGGGAAAACCAAGATGGCGGCATAGGTTAACGCTGGAGTTTGCTGCCTCGAACAACCACTTCAAAAATACAACTAAAAGACGGAACGGACATCATCCAGAACCACAGGAAGGCTGGCTGAGTGGAAGTTCTACAACTAGGAGGAACCGAGAATCAGAGGAGGCGCAGTGCTGAAGTAAAATACTAAGGTGCGGAGTGCGCACGGCAGGGGCTGGTGGCTGAGGGCGCGGTTGTCTGTTTCAATCCGGAGGGAGCCTCAGACTCTGAGCTCCAGCGAGTCTCTAGGGACCCAGACTCAAACGGGAGAAGCAAGACTGTCTGGCTACGGTCCCTCTGAGGTTTGCAGCCGTTGCTGGGACAGAGAGGCAGAGCCCCTGGGGACGGACTGAGAGCAGCCATAACTGCTCCCTCCTCCGCCCTGTTGATCCCGTGGGACCC
>NW_005355385.1:1292591-1387369 GCF_000412655.1 Myotis brandtii | reverse complement strand
GAAGAAGCAAAAATCACCCAACCAGAAAAACAAAAAGAAAAAGAATCCATAATATGAAGATAGTGTAAGGAGCCTCTGGGACAGCTTCAAGCGTACCAACATCCGAATTATAGGGGTGCCAGAAGAAGAGAGAGAGCAAGATATTGAAAACCTATTTGAAGAAATAATGACAGAAAACTTCCCCTACCTGGTGAAAGAAATAGACTTACAAGTCCAGGAAGCGCAGAGAACCCCAAACAAAAGGAATCCAAAGAGGACCACACCAAGACATATCATAATTAAAATGCCAAGAGCAAAAGACAAAGAGAGAATCTTAAAAGCAGCAAGAGAAAGAGACTCAATTACCTACAAGGGAATACCCATACGACTGTCAGCTGATTTCTCAACAGAAACTTTGCAGGCCAGAAGGGAGTGGCAAGAAATATTCAAAGTGATGAATAGCAAGAACCTACAACCAAGATTACTTTATCCAGCAAAGCTATCATTCAGAATTGAAGGTCAGATAAAGAGCTTCACAGATAAGGAAAAGCTAAAGGAGTTCATCACCACCAAACCAGTATTATATGAAATGCTGAAAGGTATCCTTTAAGAAGAGGAAGAAGAAGAAAAAGGTAAAGATACAAATTATGAACAACAAATATGCATCTATCAACAAGTGAATCTAAGAATCAAGTGAATAAATAACCTGATGTACAGAATGAACTGGTGATTATAATAGAATCAGGGACATAGAAAGGGAACGGACTAACTATTCTTGGGGGGAAAAGGGGTGTGGGAGATGCGGGAAGAGACTGGACAAAAATCGTGCACCTATGGATGAGGACAGTGGGTGGGGAGTGAGGGCGGAGGGTGGGGTGGGAGCTGGAAGGAGGGGAGTTATGGGGGAAAAAAAGAGGAACAAATGTAATAATCAGAACAATAAAGATTTAATTTTAAAAAAAAAAAAACTCACCAGCAATTCCAGTCAAGCTCAATATTGCCCAAAACTCAGGGAGAAACTGAGTTTTATGCCTTTAGGGTAAGGGCCAACTTCCCACATAACCAACAGGTACCACCTTTCCCCTGTGGCAAAATCCCCCCACTGGATAAAATCCTAATCTGCTTTAGCCTGATAAACTCTACTAGCTCTACCCTGACCACTCCCTAAGACCTAGTTCCACCATGAAGGTCTGCAGGTCCCAGGTGTGCAGCAGTGTCCCAAGACATTTGCTGAGTGGCCTCAGACCCAGCACTGGTGCCAAGTTTGAATCTGTATTACCATGTTGAACACAACTCTCCTGCACCTGGTGACTCCCTGAGAATCTGCCTCACACAACCCATGACCACCCAAGGCTCTTTCAGCGGCTGAGGCTAACGGGCAGGCGGCAGAGGGTCTCAGGGTACCTTGGGCCTTTTGCAGACCTTCCCCCAGCCCCATTACTGGTGGCAGCTGGCCTCATTTCTTACATTGGCCCCTCCATTCACACCTAGGCCCAGCACAGGCCGCTACCAACTGTAGATCACTTTGTAACTCCTAACAAGAAGCCCCAAGCCAGTCACAAGAGGCTCTGACATTGACCTGCACTGTAGTCCCTCCCAAGAGGCCCCTGAACCAACACATCTGGTGGCTGGCTTCAGACCACAACTGAGCACCACCTAATTAGATCCACAAGTGGCACACAAAAAAGGAGGTCTTGGCAGGTGCCAGACCCTGCTGGGGTATATTCCACTTCGTGAGGTCAGCCAGCACCTACACAGCAACTTGTACACTACGGTTGTGGCCAGTCTTCACAGCCAGTCAGCCTGAAGGACAACCCAACCAGAGGGGAGGGAGGGGGAAGACTAGATAAAAGAAGGTGAATGGATTAGCCAAAGAACATTCGTGTATAACCCATAGATAGAGAAGACAGTGAGGTGATGGCCAGAGGGAAGGAGTGGAGGGGATGGGCCTGGGTGGAGGTAGGCAAAGGTAGGGGAAATGGGAACATCTTTAATAGTGTCAACAATAAAAATAAAGTTTTTAAAAAATGAAACCACAAAGTATTGCCTTAATTTGTCCTTAATTGTGTGATTACCAGAAGTTGAAACTCTCAATTATCTTAACTCATCTGAAAATTAAGAGATTCAGAGTCCAAAGGTCAAAGTTTACATTTCTAAACACTAGAGAACTGGAAGGGTTGTGTACATCTGGTCTTCAAATGCATTGAACAGAATTTTTTCTCACATTACTACTAAACAGATAACACACTGCTGTTGGAAGGAAGCATATGCTATGATGTAAGGACTCTACTTCAGAGTGTTAATGCAGATTAATTGAGTATTTCCTGGGTAAAGGACATTAAAACATATGCCTAATCACCTTCAGTCCTATTCTTGCTTTTGTCAATCCATTTATTTCATTTTCCTCAAAATCATACCCAGGAAGTCACCTGTGCTCATCAGGTATCCTGCCATGACTCCATGGTTCCCCGCCACTCTGACATGAAATGTAATAGAGTGAATATTGACAAACATAACCTAGCCAACAGCTCACTTATAAATGAACTTGAGTGTGCCACAGGCATCTCACAATATTTGATTAATGCACACACTTGTTCGTGCACAGAAACTGCATCTACAACACCCTTCAAACACCATGGACCAGTAAGCAAAGGGGCGTAAAATGATGGTGATTTTTTTGTAGCAGAGCAATGGCAAGGAAAAGTAATGGTCCAAAATAACAGACATCAGAAAGATAAATATCACATGATCTCACTCATTTGCAGATTATAATGAACAACATAAACTGATGAACAAAAACAGATCCAGAGACAGAGACAGAGAAGCATTGATCAGATGCTCAAACCTCAGAGGGAAGGTAGGGGAGGGTGGGGGTAAGGGGGAGTGGTCAACCCAAGGACTTGTATGCATGCATATAAGCATAACCAATGGACATGGACACCAGGGGGGTGAGGGCATGAATGGGAGTGGGGTGGGAAGAAATGGGGGGATAAGAACACATATGTAATACCTTAATCAATAAAAAAAGTAACAGCATTAAATATTATTAAAGAGGTTAGAAGGTTTTTATTTTTGTTTTTGTTTGAGAGGGGTACATTCCTTTACTTCTGCAGGTTACACTCTTTCGATAAATGATTTTGAACTTAAGTCACACTTTAAGATATAAGAAGACTAGAGGCCCGGATTCATGCACCGGGTGGGGTCCCTCGGCCTAGCCTGCAGCTCTCCGACATCCCCCGAGGGGTCCCTGATTGTGAGAAGGTGCAGGCCAGGCTGAGGGACCCCACCGGTGCATGATGGGGGCCAGGGAGGGACCGTGGGAGGGCTCCAGGGCGTGTCCGACCCATCTCGCCCAGTCCCAATAGGCCGGAACTCAGCAGCATGGTAACCTACCAGTTGGAGCATCTGCCCCCTGGTGGTCAGTGCACATCATAGCTACCAGTTGAACAGTTGCTTAGGCTTTTATATATATAGATAGGAAAGACAATTTATGAATTACCAATGATGCTATCTATATGTGCTATATTTTTCCACTGAGAAATAATTAAAATGTGACTCTACACAAACAAAAACTTCTTTTGACAGTTTGTACAATCACTTCTATTTCAGATAGAAAGTAGATGGATAACTTTCACAGGTATAATCAGTCAGTAACAATAAACGAATGTGCTAAACTTGTACACAAACCAACTGATTCTTCTATGATTGTACAGAATCTTCAATTCATCAGCGCCTGTTTGGTGCTGCTCATATGTAGCAGCATGATGGCAGGACTGTATTATGTAATTGCCACTACATAATTATAAAACCATCCTTTCATATTTCATGGCTATTTAGCACTAGTAGTATTTAATTTTAATAAAAGAAAAAACATAGATACTTCCTTTAGTAAACAAAATGCTTTAAATGTTTGAAAAGCATCAATTTTGATATAATGGAAACTTGTTTAGTTACCATGTGGGTAAGTGTCACCCTGGGAGGAAGACAATGAATTGGAAAGCGCTCTGGAAACCACCTCTCCTGCTGTCTCTCACAGCACTTCATATGGCTCGTGTGTAGTCCATCCACAGTGTGTACTTACTACTTATTTTCCTGTGTGCTTGCCTGTTTCTCATAGCAGTAGTGTGCACAAGTTCAGTGGTTCTCAGCTGTAGGCCATTTGCTCCCAGCCCCTGTCGCTCCAGGTTATACCTGAGAACGCCTGGGGACATTTCTGTTTGTTTCAACTGGGAGCTGCTACAACTCCAGTGGGTAGGGGCCAAGAAGCCGCTAAAAATGAAAATAATGCTGAGGTTAAGAAATACTGCATGAGTGTAAGCTACCGGAGGACACGGTATATCCACCGCCTGCAGAACTCTGCTCACCCTACAGCCAGGGGCATGATGGGCACTCAGATACAGGACAAATGGATGCATGTGCACACAAAAATTTTGGTCAGTGTGAATTTTTAACACATCGTTCTCCATATGACATTCTTTAAAGAGCTTCCGTTTTTCTTCATTCTGCTGCTCACAGACACTGTGGCATGACAGAGTGCACAAATCTTTGATAAAGGTTAGGGGTGCAGCTCTGCCCTGGCACAGAGAGGTAACAGGAAAGGCACACTGGCCAATGTTTCAGTTCCACCACGTGACATGGGAAAATCATTAACCTCACAGGGACCTCTCTGGGACTTTAAGCAGCTGACCTCTCAGATCTCTGATTGGAATGATTACTTTAATTGTTTTTATGTCTGAGAACGTTCACTCATGTAAAAGTTTTTCCTATGCGCTCCCCAGTTTTTACTACAGCAGTCAAGCACCCTCCAGTATTTTACCTTGGTCACAGCTGCTGCCAAGTCTGCATGAACCATAATCTTTAGGTCAAGCTTTCATTTCACTATAAAGGGCTTTAAATACGAATATGTCTGGTGATAAATTAAACTGACAGGCATTTCCTTTTATAATGATTCAATAGAAGACATATGTATCTCTCATGCTGTTTGGTGTAAACAACTCATAACTGCAGTCATAACTCGTACAGCCTAACTAGACTACAATTTCACACAATTAACATACTATGGCTACAAATTACTTGCACTTCTTGAAGTCGTCTTATGAACTATAATAGGAACTCATAAATTGAAGTTGTTTACTGTTGTTCCCAGGAAACGTGTGACGACTGTGCATTGGGTGGCACTTGCTTATAACCACAAGCAACATATAACCAGGATGCTTAGAATGTGCTAGACAGCTAAAGCTTCAGCAATAATAATACAACCTATATTCTCCAAGAGCCCCTGATGACATATAAAATTCAAAAGAAAAGGACAATGATGTAACAAAACAGACCAACAGTTTAAAGAGAGAAGAAGCAATTGACACCCTCTCCTCTGTCTGTGGCCACATGGGGAGGAACGGTCTAAGACGTCAGGGCAGGATCATCTATAGGTTTTCAAAGGACTGTAAACCATGAAGAAAGCTTGGGGCACTCCGGTTGTCCTCTTCTTGCCTCTTTCTTTTAGAGAAATATTTATGATAGAGCTATATCAAACTAAGTTGTTTGGTTTTAGGGTTCCTGGGTCTCAATTATTAAGTGATTTCTATTGAAAACACTTTTAGTCATTTTTTGCAAGTGTACTATTTATTCTTGAGCAAGATTGTGAAGCTGACAAGGAAAAGACAGCATTATGAATCAGTTTCGAAAACACCTAGTTGGATAAAACTTTTCATTGCCCTACAATGAAAAGAATCTCTGAGCAATTTTTTAAGGCAATTTTGCTATAGCAAAGCCCCAAATGTTGCCTTGAAAAATCAGGATTAGCTGAATGCGACTAATGCTTTCATGTCTACAACTGTTCTCTTTCCCTTAAATGAGTTATGTACTTGGAGGTCATCTCATCGCAACACCCAACATCTCTCTGGCCATAAACATGAATTCTGTAGGTTTCTAGTGATAACACTTTTTATTATGACCACCATAAACATATGTACTCTAACTGTGTGCATCTTACTATAGAGGGATGTGAGGGTCAGAGGGCCAGGCAGTTTGCGCAATCAGAACTATCATGGAGGTCCAGCTCTTTGACTCCAAACCTGAACACATACCACCCTGTCATTACCCCAACTCCCTGTACACGACTCCACTGTAGCATGGACACCCAGACCCATTCCTGGGTCCCTTTGACAGACCATGAAGTTATGTCTCTGTTAGAGAAGATCCATCACACCTCGGCACCAAGTTTGTGATAAGAATCCTTATTGGAATACTATGCTGCTGTAAAAAAGAAGGAATTCTTACCATTTGCCACAGCATGGATGGAACTGGAGAGCATTATGCTAAGTGAAATAAGCCAGTCAATGGAAGAAAAATACCACATGATCTCACTCATTTATGGATAATAAAGACCATTATAAATTGATGAACAAAAATAGATACAGAGGCAGAGCAGCATTGAACAGACTGTCAAACTACAGTGGGAAGGCGGGGGAGGCTTGCATTTAAAGGTCAAGGGGGGGGGGAAGGAGACATATGTACTACTCTTTGTAATACTTTAAGCAATAAAACAAAATTTAAGGGGAAAAAAGAATCCTTGTTCACAGAGGCATGCACGGCAGACGTCATCGGCAGCACAAGACACTTCTGGGAAGGAATCATGGTCTGTGCATAGAAGAATGGAATGGCCTGGCCTTCTGAGAAACAGTAGTCTCCATGTTTCAGATCTTACTATGGTGGTGGGATCATGATCAACATTCTTTGATGACATAGCTGCCACCACTGTTGCTGCAGCTGTTAACACAGAGAAAAAAATTTTCTCTAATTCTCCTATGGTTCTGACAAGCTCTAAATTGGCCAAAATGCAGCCTTCTTTTGCCTGGAAGGAATAGGGTCCCATCAGAAAGGTTGTGATAAAGAATGTCATGGCAAAGGCCACAAACTTCCATGAAAGCTAGGACATGGATTTCAGTCTTGCAATCCTCATTTCATAAAGAAAATAAATGGTAGATTTAGTTTTTAATATTTATAATAAAACATAGTAAAAGGTTTTTTAATAGCAATAAATATCAAAAGTGATAACAGGTGGAATTTTACAGAGCATAATCTTCCTAAGCAGTTGTGTGCCAGGGAGAATTTGCACATGTATTTGAAGGGTATTACAAAAAAAAAAAAAGAGCTTATGCCAAAATCATTACTTTCTACCTCTATGCTGCTGCCTGAAAAATATCACAAGCAGGAAGTTATGCTTTATGCTAATCGGCCCCACTACAAAACAAGTCAGCAAAGCCAGCGGGCCCCTGGTCCACCTGAACGCACTGTGAGAGTGCAGCACGAGCTTGCATCGGGAGGAACGCAGCTCAACCACGCTGACCCTAAGACACCATCCCAAAGCCCAGCCCGGCGAGGGGATGCTGGGAAAGGCTGGAGCACTAGGAACCAGGAATAATGACGCACAAGGCCACCACGCATTATAGAGCTCCGGATGCGTTCTTAGGCCAAAGAAAGAGCTACCACTACCCATGCTTTGAGAAAAAGAAGAAACATCTCTCTGCTACCAATAAGCATAAAGCTTATTAATGGCTGAAGACCAGCAGGTTCTTCACCTAAGCTGTGCAAACAACACCTAAATATGCCAGGCCCCCGGGCCCAGTCAGACGGCACAGAGAAGGGGGTCAGTAGCCTTTTACTGAAAAAATCCAGAGAGTAAAGGTTTTGATCTCTGTCAAAACTACTGGGATCTGCCATTGTGGTACAAGGGCAGCCACTGGTAATACACAAGTGAGCGTGGCTGTGTTCCAATACAACTTTATTCACAAAAATGGAGGGGGTCATAATTGCCAACCCCTGACTTAGAAAGAATGGAGTTTTAGAAAAACAGATGAGGTGGCATTTGACTCTTTGAATAGACGTCAAGCACAGTATTTAAACACCAGAGTTACCAGCACCCACTTCACCATTTCTAAAGGATTTGAGGAGGCTCTGGAAATGAGGCCTGTTCAGAGGTGGCGCAGCTCTGATATAGTTCCAACCCAAGTGAAAGACAGCCGGCTGTAATGTGCTCTTTTACTCGCATTACAAAGATTGAGAATAATTTTGTATTAGACAAAAATGATGCTGTATTCCATAATAGGTTAATGATTTGCCATGAAAATTAAAGTTAATACATCAAATTATGAGATACTGTGATACAAACAGAGCATTTATCCACAAACTGAATTAACTGATTTGGTACTGCTGATAAGGCAAATGTGGAAAAAAGCTGAAAGATTGTAACTATTTAACAAAACAAGAAAGAGGAAGCTAAAAAATTTTCAAGTGCCAAATTTTAAAAGCCATCATGCCATTAATTAGAAGTCGGTCACGCTTCCCCTTCCGGGAGACATGCTTAATAAGAGTACAGCACAAATTCCCTGCAAATCTGCCAGCAACACAATGGGAGGGCTGAATAATTAGGTGAATCCAGATCAAAGACATCCCTACTCCTCTCTTGGAGACAGATCCTCTACACTCAGTTCTTCGGAGCCTGGGTCATGGTCCACTGCCCTCCATGAAAAAGAAAGGGTGAACCAAGGGCAAGGAACAACATGGCAGGCAGCTCTGTCTCCACTCAGACGTGAAAACTAAAACCCACTGCCATATGGAGCTGTGGTGGAGCCTTTCATCTTCTGGGCTTTCTCACACCTAAATAACTGATTATTTTTGTCTCATATCACTGACAAAAAAATTATCCTCTTAAACTCTGTGTCCACTCCTCCCATCCCAGAGAAGCAAAATTTCTGCTAACACACAGGGAGGCATCCAGATATAAGCTCTACACTGCAAGTTCAGAGGCTTCCACTATCCAGTCACCAGCAATGGGCTCTTCAAACCCCCAGTGCACTCACCTGTTTCTAAAGGGGAGGGCCTGTGATCTAGCACTGAACTTTCATGAGAATATGACTGTTCACACTGGCAAACTAAGAGTTCCCCTCTTCAAACCAAACTACCCTGATGCTGGAGAAGGATGCAAAGTAATTAGGGCTAGAATCCAGCCTTCAGTTCTCAAGTTGCCATCCTCTATCCCTGGTCAATTTAATTAACCCAAAATTGAACTAAACAAAAATTTTCCAATTTCCTCAAGATCTAAAACCCATGAAATAGGGAGAGGGTGCATGAATTCTGACCACTCAGATTCTGAACAAACTAACTGAGAATAGTTACTGGCTTTCATTCTCTTTTGTTGGGCTTATGTACTTTTAAGAAATTTCTTAAAATGCTAAATCATTTTAAGTAGAAGTTCTTAATCATGTAAAAGTTGCTTTTACAATCTGATAAAAAGCAGTGGACCTAAACTCCAGAAAAATGCACATATGAACATATAGAAGAATTTTCGTGCAATTTCATCGGACTCACTAAGGCCTCTCCTTGGACCCCAGGATAAGTACTCCTGCAAGGAATAATAAAATATCGTGTCCAAATAAGATTTCTCTATCTTACCTGACAAGTGTGGCTACCAAAATCTTCAATTTTATTCAATATAACAAATGTGCAGGAATTCTGCAGGGTTCTAAGAAGGCACAGAGATAAAAGCACAGCCACATTCTCCTAGGAACATAAAAACTAATGTACCATGAAGGCATCTATCTACATGACCAAGTACTAAACAAAGATTCAAATGGAGTCCCAGGAGAAAGTCCCACTGCCTGGGGAAGAGGGCTCATGCTATTTGAAGTAGACGTTGAAAAATACACAGGATCATAACCAACAGAAAATGAAGGAATAGAAGACAGGGGGAGAACAGTTCAGGTAGAAGGGTCCTGCCTGGTCAGTTCACTGTGAACATAGAATGAGGTGTAGTATTCAAGAAGAGAGTGAAAGGAAAAGAGCATGGATGTCCTCTGAGAGAAGCACTGTGCTGACTCCCCAACAGCTACCCCTGAAAGTATATGGTATGCATTCCAGAAATTTGGTAGAAGAAAAGAGATGAGGAGGTTGTGTCCTAGGAAAATCACTGTATTTACTATCACCCAGAATTAATTTGATAATGGCACTTAAAAAAAATCTTGAAGCTCAGTAATCATATCTGAAGGATATGAAAAGGTCATCATGAATTGGGGAAATGTTTGTATAATATCATACACTGAGACTTTTATATGAAACAAAATGTTACTCTCTTAAATACATATTGTTTTAAAATGAGCTATCAAAAGCAATTTTGTATTTCATACTCTAATAATAAAGAAAGCTCTATAGTCAGCTTAGCATAGTCTCTAGAGCAATTGGAAAACAAAGGGATTGATTAGATTATTACTTTGCAAGGATTACATGCTTCTCTTGAAGATGAACACAGACAAAGTTAATTCAAACCATAGATCTAAGCAGAATAAATCATGTTTAAATCTCTCAATTTTATCTTCAAAAACTGAAGGCAAGGAGAGCCTTTACTCCATCACAGAACAAAATTGCTGAGGAAGCAAAAGTGATTAAATAAATAGACTATTAAATGCCATCAGCTCAATAGAGAACACTCTTGAAAGGAAGATGCTTGATGCTTTTCATAATAAATATTCAATCATAAAATGTGC
Organism: Myotis brandtii; assembly: GCF_000412655.1. Classification (NCBI taxonomy): domain Eukaryota; kingdom Metazoa; phylum Chordata; class Mammalia; order Chiroptera; family Vespertilionidae; genus Myotis; species Myotis brandtii. The sequence goes on along the minus strand of NW_005355385.1, from coordinate 1,376,849 downwards.
TGAAATGAACAAAAAAGATCTATTGCCAATTCCAGCCATTTCACAGAAAAAGTTGGCAAGGAATTTTCTAACACCTAAAATAGAAAAGTATCAATTAATCATGAAAATGGCTTAGATAATGTGTTACATTTTGTTACATATTATCATATTCATCCTGGTGTCTGAAACCATTTATAAAAATTCATCACATAGAAACCCAAATTCAACACATAGAAATCCAGGTACTAGTCATCTCAAGACTCAAAATATGTGTAGGTGCCACCCCCCACCACTTCCCCACTGCATAGTTAAACCTGCCCATTAGAGTAATCTATATATATAAAGAGCCAGGGGCCATCGCAACCAAACAGACAACCGAACAGGCTGAGTGGGGCGACAAGGCCGGCAGGGGGGTTCCTGAGGGACAACCAAACGACTGGGCAGCAGGCTGTGTGGGGCGACCAGGCCAGCAGGGGGGGCAGTGAGGGGCGACCAAATGACCGACCAGCAGGTTGTGTGGGGCGACCAGGCCAGCAGGGGAAGCAGTTAAGGGACAACCAGGCTGGCAGAGGGGGGCAGTGAGGGGCAACCAGGCGGAGGGGGCAGTTGGAGGTGACCAGGTCCGCAGGGGGGTGCAGTTAAGGGTGACCAGGCCGACAGAGGGGGGCAGTGAGGGGCAACCAGGCTGGCAGGGGGGACAGTTGGGGGCAACCAGGCAGGCAGGCAGGTGAGCAGTTAGGAGCCAGTGGTCCTGGATTGTGGGGGTTACCAGGTTGGCAGGGGGAGGGCAGCTGAGGGCAACCAGGTCAGCAGGCAGAGGTGGTTAGGGGTGATCAGGCTGGCAGGGGGGCCAGTAGGTGCGATTAGGCAGGCAGGAAGGTGAGTGGTTAGGAGCCAGTGGTCCCAGATTGTGAGAGGGATGTCCTAAGGATCGGGCCTAAACTGGCAGTCGGACAGCCACTAAGGGGTCCCGGATTAGAGAGGGTGCAGGCTGGGCTGTGGGGACCCTCCCCCATGAACAAATTTCGTGCACCGGGCCTCTAGTGTTGACAAATAATAACCACCTGGGGAGAAACAGCATTTAATGTAGGGTTCTTGCAGTCACCTTTCTAGGTGCACTTATGTCACTGGAGCAATATTACATGTGATGTTTCTCTTAAAACACACTGTGAACACTGTCCCATGGACTAAGCATTTGCCTCACAACACTGTAGAATGGTTGCACAGTATTCTCCTGTGTACCTGCACCCTGAGTAATGTCACTAACCCTCTACTGTCACACACAGTGGTGCTGCCAGGAAGGTGTTTTGTTTTACTCTTTTAAATAATGTTATACTGAGCATCTTTACAAATAAAATATTGCATATACCTATAACTATTTCTTTAGATCAAATCTTAGAAAAAAAAATGCCAGATAAGATATACATATTTTTAACATTTTCCCTAATTTTCTTTCTTTTTTTATTAATATATTATTATTGATTTCAGAAAGGAAGGGAGCAAAAGAGATAGAAACATCAATGATGAGAGAGAATCATTGATCAGATGCCTCCTAAAAGCCCCCTACAGGGGGTCGAGCCCGCAACCAGGGCATGTGCTCTTGATCAGAATCGAACCCGGGACCCTTCAGTCCGCAGGTTGAGGCTCTATCCACTGAGCCAAACCAGCTAGAGCTCTAATTTCCTTTCTTAAAGATAAAACCAATTTACAATGTCACCAACAACATGTTTTAAGCCAATTTAAGTTCATTCTTATAAACTCTAGTTATCATATTTCGTAGATTATGAACCAAATAATAGAAAAAACAATTTTTAAAAATCATTATTACCCTACTCATGATATTAAAAGAATAAAGAGGAGGAAACATCTAAATACACTTAAAATGACAAAACATGTCCATATCCATAAATTGTATATTAATAACACAAGTTACACCCTGGCTGGGTGGTTCCATTGGTTGGAGGGTCGTCCTGTACACCAAAGGGCTGAGGATTCTATTCCTGGTAAGGGTGCATATGGGATGCAACCAATCAATGTTTCCATCCCACATCCATGCTTCTCTCTCTCTCTCTCTCTCTCTCTCTCTCTTTATCTCTATCTCTATTTCCATCTCTATTTCCATCCCTCCCACCCTGCTTCCCACTCTGTCTAAAAATCAATTTAAAACAAAAAACATATCCTAAACTCATACTACTTAACCAAAGGAAGATAAACAATCCAATCAAAAAATGGGCAAAGGACCTAAATACACACTTATCAAAAGAGGAAATAAAGAAGGCCAAGAGATATATGAAAACATGCTCAAAGTCACTAATCATCCGAGAGATGCAAATCAAAACGACAATGATGTACCATCTGACACCTGTCAGAATGGCTATCATCAACAAATCAACAAACGACAAAGTGCTGGGAAGGATGTGGAGAAAAAAGGAACCCTCTTCCACTGCTGGTGGTAATGCAGCCTGGTGCAACCACTGTGGAAAACAGTATGGAGTTTCCTCAAAAAATTAAAAATGGAACTGTCATTTGTCCTAGTAATCCCACTTCTAGGAATATATCCCAAGAAAACAGAAACACCAATCAGAAATGATATATGCACCCCTATGTTCATAGCAGCACAATTTACAATAACTAAGCAACCATCAGCAGATGAGTGAATTAGAAAACTGTGGTACATCTACACAATGGAATACTACGCTGCTATAAAAAAAGAAGGAGCTCCTACCATTTGCAACAGCATGGATGGACCTGGAAAGTATCATGCTAAGCGAATAAGCCAATCGGAGAAAGATAAATACCACATGATCTCACTCATTTGTGGAATATAATGAACAACATAAACTGATGAACAAAAACAGAGCACGGGGAGGGGGGGAATATTTTAGAATATAATACAAGTAATCCTGTTATTTGCAGATTTTTAATATTTCCTATAACTTTTGTGATATCATACTATGTTAGTACAGTTTTGATAATATTATTATACTTAAAATCCTTTTCTTCTTGAAATATTAATGTTTATCGCATGTAATATTATATTTAAGATCATTTTTTCTTGAATAATTGGTGTTTATTGCATGTAACATTATTATATTTAAAATCATTTTACTTGAGATATTAATGTTTATTGCATGTAACAGTATATTTAAGATTGTTTTTCTTGAAATGTTAATGTTTATTGCATGTAAGATTTTTATATTTAAAATCATTTTTCTTGAAAAAAATAAATTTTCACTTCTAAAAAAATAACACATATCCTAAGGTGATGATTAAAAAAATAATAAAGAAGTGTCCACTCAAGATGGCAGTATAGTAAACATGGTACTCGCTGCCTCCCATAACCACATCAAAATTTACAACTAGATACAGAACAACCATTATTCAGAACCATCTGAAAACTAGCTGAATAGAAGTCCTACAACTCGGAAATTTCTCAACAGAAACTTTGCAGGCCAGAAGGGAGTGGCAAGAAATATTCAAAATTATAAAAACCAAAGACCTACAACCAAGATTACTTTACCCAGCAAAGCTATCATTTATAATTGAAGGTCAGATAAAGAGCTTCCCAGACAAGGAAAAGCTAAAGGAGTTGATCACCACCAAACCAATATTACATGAAATGTTAAAGAGTCTTCTTTAAGAAGGAGAAAAAGAAGAGATCAAAAATATGAATAATAAAATGGCAATAAATACACATCGATCAATAATTGAATCTAAAAATCAAAATAAATGAACAAGCAGAACAGATACAGAGAATATTTTGATGGTTGCCAGATGGAAGGGGGGATGTGGGGATGGATGAAAAGAGAGAAGGGATTTCGAAGTACAAGTCAATAGTTATAGTATAGTCATGGAAGTGTGAAGTATAGCACAGAGAATATAGTCAACAATCCTATCTAATAATAGACAAACATGGTAATTGACCGTATCTTCACTATGCCTCCCATCGGCTAATCAGCACGATATGCAAATTAACCACCAACAAAGATGGCGGCTACTTTGCATACTGCAGGCAGGGCTGGCAGTGTGTGAATCTTCCTGCAACGGGCCTCTAGTATTCTAATAACTATGTATGGTGTCAGGTGGAAATGAGATTTTTCGGGACGATTACTTAAGTTTTATGATGTCTAATTACTGGGGAGTATACCTGAAACTAATATAATATTGTATGCCAACTGCAATTGAAAAAATAAAAAATGATGAAAAAATAATAATAATAATACAAGTCACTTAAATAATATTGCTAGTTACTGCTTTTACAATTTTGTTCCCAATTTATATAAAAAGTACTAAACTGAAGAAATCACATGAGTTTTATTTTATTTGTAAGTGAATGTCTATGCTGCGTGCTTATTTTATACTTAAATTTAAAAAATAGGTGAATGATAGTCAAATTCTCAATGTAACAAGTACTTTTTCAACATTATTTCTAAATTGCATATGTTGGTACCACTGACGTATTATAATAATTTGTGGGTTTCACAGAGCTTAACACTCAGCTAATGTGGTCAATTCTGGTTATAAGAAATATTTAACAGCCACCACCATAAATATGTATCCTTGATCCAGTTTCCAAAACATTCCTCAATTTCAAAGAAAACCAACTAACAATAACAAGATACAACCAATGGTACCCATATTTCATGGGATGTATTAATCTCCCTATGACCAACTGAATATTACCAGATCCTAGCTTAAAGAAACTGATATTGGGTTCTGAATCCAAAAGATAGGTTCATTGTGGAGTTTTTCCAATAAAATTAGAAAAAAGGGTTCATATCCAGAACTATTAAGGGTGGAGAGAACTATAGTTGGAGAAATTATAAACTGAAATTCTTGAAGGAAACCTGGCACAAATTAGTAAGTATAAACACCTTCCAGAGACTGTCTTGGAAAGAACCTAAAAATGCATTCACGTGGTTGTTTGTTTGTTAATTTACAAAAGTACAAGATTTGTATTTGATTCTGTTAAAAGCACTGACTTCTCCCATTTAATTTTCCTTCCCCCTACTTCACCTTATGTCAGGTGGCATTAGAGTGCTGCTGGAATATTTGGGATCTGGCCAAGAAGCAGCTAGATTGGGATGCATTTAATTTAAAGTTAAAGGTAAAATTTGAAGTATAAACAATTTTTTAAAACTTTAGGATAACTTGCTAATCAAGTTAATGAGGAAGAGTGAAAAAGACAAGTTTTCTGCTGTGGGGCATTAAATAGTGACAAAAATAATGTAAAATTCATAAGCTACTACAAAAGAACATCACTAACATACTAGTTAATGAGTACCTTCAATTCAAAGAATATATTCAATATTTACTTATTCTCTATGTACATATGCACATACATACTCACATAAACAAGTCCCTTTAAAAGCCTGAAAATATTACAGCTACATATGAAGAAACTTGACAGAAGTTTATCCCAAATCTGGACATTAATCCTAAAAATCTGCATGGCATTACAAATAACGAGTTGTGACAATAAAATAAATTTTTAAAAACTAAATAGTAATAAAAAATTAGCAATAACAATTTTTTAAATACTGCTAAAGTAAAAAATGAATCACTTTGCTATACTCTTTAGAAAATATTCTAAATTTGCCAGGATGTGAAGTGGAAATCAATGATAGGCAGCCAAAACAAGTAAGAAAAAATGTTATGAAGGGGTGTCATGCATACCTCTAAATATTTTATAAGAAATAAAATTAAAATATAAAATTAAAGTGTAGTATTGATATACCATTACCATAATTCTACTTTGCATAACCTACTGTACTATTGTTTTAATTTTAAAAATACAGGAAGTAGAATTTCTTTAAGTATAAATTGCTAGAATTCCTTCATCTATAGTATCAATTAAACCACCTCACATTCTCCAATAAGTAGGAATCACTAGCAACACTGGTCATAGAAGCAACACCATAAGATGATGATCATCCAATTACTAATAAGTGGACATAATTTGTTTATGGCAATAAATTATTTTTAAATTATGTTTATTTATCACAACTGAATTTTCATTTGCATGGTGTAAATTTTTCCATAAGTAACTACAGAAAAGACATCTGTATCGAACAAAATATCTTAAAATCTGTGGGCTCCAGTTGTGCTGCTTCTGACTTACATGAAATTAAGAACATTTATGTAGTCTCTTACATGACCAGAAGAGCTCCTTTACCTTTAACATCTCTGAGAGCAAGTATAACACGCTTTGCCTGGGATTCACAACCTTAACATGTCAAGAATTATTTCCACTATCTTCAAAAAATATTAGCATGTACCTTAGATTAAAAGTCAAACTATATTTAATAAAACAATATTTGGTTTAAGCCATCTTTAATGTCTGAAAAGATAATTAAACTTACATGTATTATTATTTCCAAGAAGTATTAAAATTCATTTAACTTCAGATTAATCCTCAGAAAAAAATTAATAGGCACATCATTAATATTACCTAGTAAGTCCTACTTGGAAGGTGATTTTATTAAAATCAAATTAATTAATTTAACCTTATATCATTTTCTCCTTAATCATAAGTTCAAGAAACAAACACTAAGGCAAATGAATATCAGAATAAAATGTAAGAATGCTACTTTTACATGGTTTATAATCCCCCAAACACTTTGAAGTTTTGTTGCCCAAAATAATGTTTACAACCAGACTCAAGCAAAAACAGTCTACAGTATTTTCCAAAGAAAGGCTGGACTGATTCTAACAATAAAAAATAACTTATATTCATTTTTTTTATTGCTCACTTAAAGGAACTGACTGTGTAAGTGTGTGTGTGTGTGTGTGTGCACAAAGCAAGAATGAGAGTGATCAGAAAAGGCCATTCTGATCAGGATAGAGCAAGACAAAAACAAGATCACTACATAGTTGTGTTGCAGCACAGATAAAAATAAGAACACTATAAAACCACAACAATAATCTAACATCCCCAGTTCCTGCTAATATGAGTAACTGCTACTTCTTCACCAACTACAGCTTTAGCCTATTGTATCCTGTTGCCCTACAGATAAAATTAAGATAACAGATCATACAATTGTTCCTACTTTCTGCCAGCATCCAATCCAAACCAAAATATTCTTCCCTTAAATCTCCCCCCCAAATCCATTAACCAAGCCCAAATCCAACAACAATCCCCTCTTCACACACACCATTTCCCATGCTGTGCTGTTTCCTTTGTTCAAAAAAAGAGGCAAAAAATTCTACTTTACAGTGTTTGAAAAGTGTGTTCCTGGTGGTTTGGTTAGAGGGCACCTACAGAAAGGATATTCAAGTTAATTTTTTACCCCAAAGTAATCCATATGTTTGAGGGGGGGGGGGGAAGATGAACAGAATTTTCACAATGAAAATGAGTGCCAAAATCCTGTGAGAGCTTCCATATATTTCATTGTAACCAATTTAGGCTTTAAAAAAAAAAAAGCAAAAATGGCGTGAGCCAAACTGTAGAGTAACCAAAAGACACACTGCATATCTATTGAACCATGATTTCAAACTATTAAAAGACATTGCTCTCCCATCACCGATGTGCAAGAAATCCTGCAAATGAAAATCAATTTGCAGATGGGAGTTTAACACCCTAGCTTCCAGGCACTTACAGGCTTAACTATCACTGCAATATTAACTACTTCCTGGCACCACCTGGGCCTCCAGAATCTGGCATAAATTCACATGTAAGACTGTTCATTCAATCAATAATAAATTCAGAATATAGAGCCAATTCAACAGCACCCTCTACTTGTAGATAATTTCATTTCATTTAAATATTTCTTAAAACATCATAATTCCACAAAAGCAATCTTTAAAACTGTGCTGATATATAACAGTTTTAGCTTATATATAAATTTAAGCTACCTAGAAAGAATACATCATAACATTTTACACTAAAGCCAACAATGATTGAAATTTAACAAGAATCTAGGTAAAAATCAAGTCTGAACTTTGGCACTGCTCTCCTGGCAGCCAAACACAGGGGAATGGATCTCAAACTATGGCAAGCATGAGAAACACCTGGGGAGTTTATAGAAAGCACAGATTTTTCTCAAATATTCTCAAGATTCTGGTTCAGTGAGCCCTGAAATGAGGCCCTAAAATCTGTCTTTTTAACTAATATTTCAGCTAGTTCTGACACAGAAGGCCATATTTGTGCACAGTGTGCTGAAAGAGCCTTGAGAGGCAGACCAGAGTGTTTCCACTGGGGCAGACCATTATTTGTGCAATTTTTTAATGGTGTCCTCTGCTTTGTCAAGGAAGGAACACAAAATTATGTGTCCTGAACTTCATAGTATATCACTCCTTCTGTTACTGTTTATTATTTTTTAAATAATTTTTGAATAATGATGATGACTATAAAATGTTTATAACTTTCTAAAGAAAACTAATTTACTTCTCTTGATACTGATACTCTAAAAATGTCTATAATATTATTCTGGTTAAGGGATATGATGTTCAATTGTTTCCAATTTAGACAATGATGATAAGCATAAAATTAAATATATCCTGAAATCCTATGTCCGACCACCAGTTCAGGCCTGATCCCACAGGGTTAAACTGGCAGTCGGACACCCCTCTCACAATCTGGGACCACTGGCTCCTAACCACTCACCTGCCTGCCTGCCTGCCTGATTGCCCCTAACCCCTCTGCCTGCCTGACTGATTGCCCCTAACTGCCCTCCCTGCCAGCCTGACCAAGCCCCCAACTGCTCTCCCCTGCCGGCCTGATCTCACCCCCAACTGCCTCTGCCTGCCTGATCACCCCTAACTGTCCTCCCCTGCCGGTCTGATCTCGCCTCCAACTGCCCTCTTCTGCCAGCCAATTTGGTCCTGATTGGTCATTTTCTATGCCAGTCAGCATCTCTGGGCCTATCAACAGGGCCTGATCAGAAAGGCGGAGCTTATCAGCAGCCCCGGTGGAGGCCTGGAGAGAAATGGAGGCACAACTGTTGGCCAGGCTAGGAGAGAAAGAGAGGCAAGTTCTGATCAAGGCTGCCACAGAGGCTATGGATCAGACCCTGCCTCTCTCTCTCTGCAGGCCTCTCTCCGGGCCTGAGCCGAGCCTCCTGGGCAGTCAGTGCTGGGTCCAGGTGCCCGCAGTGGCCCCAGTCAGTGCTGGGTCGCCAGGCAACCCAGCACTGACTTCCGGTCTGGTCAAGCCTTCAGTCTTAACGGTCATTACAACCCTGGCTCTTTATTATATAGATGAAGGTAAAATTGTCAAAAGAAAGTTAGATGGCCACTAGATGATTACCTTAATTTACAAAAGTACACAATAAGACTAATAATAAAACCCGCAGGCTTAAAACAACATAAAAATTAGCAATCAGTTCACAAATCCTAACAAAAGAATTATCATAACAGGGAAAGCACACGTGACACAGTTTATGCTGAGCTCATGTCTTCTTGGTACCAGAACAGTAACAGAAGGAGTGATATACTATGAAGTTCAGGACACATAAAATGTAAGTAGGTGCTGTCTATGTAAGAGAGAAAAGTAACCATAAGATTCAGCACCAAACCACCTAGATTACAAAAGTTTTAGTAACTACTAGATTTGTGGGTAATTATATAGAGAGAAAAAATAAAACTGAGAACTAGAAATAAAAAATACATATGGCTAAACAGACATAATAAAAGAAAGGGAAAGAAACAAAATATAGGAAAGGAAACCAAACAAGTCTGATAGGTGAAGATAAACCAATTTCATCTTAGTTTAAGAATTACCCTACTACTTTCTGAAACTCATAGGTGATACATTTTCCTCCAAACATAATATGGTCAAACCTACCCTAAAGAACATAAAAGCGTATATATTCAAAATAACTACTCTGCCAATTAATACCCACAATCCCTTTAAAATGGGCTCCTTGTCTGCTCCGACCACTGTAACTCAGTTGGTCATTGTCCAATACACCAAAAGGTTGCTGTTTAGGTTCTAGATCAGGGCACATACCAAGACTGTGGGCTAGATTCCCAGTCGCGGGCATGGTGTTTCTTTCTCTCTCCCTCTTCCTTCCTCTAACTCTAAATATAAAAAGGGAGGTGGGGGCTCCTTATCACCTGGACTTTGGGCTGTAAAAGAGCAGGGGTCGTGCACATTTAGAGCTGCATTGTACCGCATTGCCAAGCTCATGCCAAGAAAGAGAGCTAAGGAAGAGTTCAGTGTGGGAATCAGGAAGGCAAATCCACCCCCAGCAGTGAGTCAAAGAGAACAAGCTCTTGTGTATACACACAAACGTTCAACTTTACAGCCTGTGATGTGGAAGATTCTTTCATAATGAGCTCTCCTTCCAGAAATTCTAATGAAAAATAATTAGTATTTTTAGAATTTTCATCACTATGTCATTTCCTTAGAATGTGGTAAGAGCAACTTTATTAATCAGATATCTTATACACACAGGTGTTCAGTAGAGGCTCTTTTAGTTTAATCCTAATTGACTACTATCACATACCCCAAACATAGACAATTTTCAATATAATTTCAAGAAATTAGATTAAAATAACACAGCCAAAATAATATATTTAACAGTCTAGTTCAGGGGTCCACATGCAAATACAAATATTGTATTTGTTCCCGTTTTGTTTTTTTACTTCAAAATAAGATATGAGCAGTGTGCATAGGAATTTGTTCATAGTTTTTTTTTAAACTATAGTCCGGCCCTCCAACGGTCTGAGGGACAGTGAACTGGCCCCCTGTTTAAAAAGTTTGAGGACCCCTGGTCTAGTTGATTGAAGGAGCGCTAAAATTGGAAGGGAGCGAGGAGCAAACTCGAAAAGCCCCAGACCCAGGCAGATGATATTAATGCAGTGGGCCAGGTGACGGGCAAGCTGAGAACTAAGGGACTGGAGAGAGCTGCATGGTCTGAAGCAGCCAGCCAGCCTCTGCCAGGATCCAGCCCAATGATGCCCAGGAGAAAATGTTAGGCAGAGTTTTCAAATCATCCCAGTTTTCAAAAGAACCTGTAACTCCAAAGTTTTGTGTAAAATCTCCTGATATTTGAACATTGCCAATGAATGTAATTCAACCATTTCTGAAACACTGAGCCACCACTGTGTGCACAATAGGCTGAACTTGTAGGCTGGTGGTGGCCTGCAGACCGCTAGACTCCTGGAATTCCAGGTGAAACTACTGTGCTTACAGGTTGAGAATAGCTTTGGCAAAAGTGGACAGCCATTTCTAGCTCTTTTGCCCTGAGGACAAACCTCAGGGTATTAATGACACAACTGATAAAAAGCAAGCCAACTCCATTTCTCTCTCTTCCTTCTCTTGGCTATAAGCACACTCTGCTCTCCTTATAAAACCCAAGTGAAAATAAAATGAAATTATTGGCCCATGAAACATATAATAGGTTTTTTGAGTTTTTATGTTTCATTGTTCCATGACTATGTCTCATTAATAATCTCATAATTAATTTGTTTTGTATAATTTGAGCTATTGTACATTTGATTCTAAAAAAATAAATACTTTAGGAATATAATAAGTCTTTAAATACAATTTTAAGTCATAAGAAGCAGAGAAAAACTATTCTGGAAAACAGCAGCAAAGATATTCTTATAAACAGAAGCCAAGGCAAAATCAACTACCACAAAACACAACAAAAACGTATTTCAAATAGCAAAATTGTAAATGAAATAACTAAAATGCATCCAGTATCCCAGGCTGAACCAAAGCAGTAAAATTTTACACATCTTGATTTAAAATAACAAAAAAATAAAGATCCTTCTTTAGGAATCTGTCCACAGAAGAGGAAATTATTTACTAAACCTCTATGTATTTTAGGATAAAATTCACAGAAATAGAGTAACTAGCCTCATCTATAATAGCAATGAAGGCATTCTCTTATTTCAGACACTATTCATCAGAGAAAAAACAATAAAATCAATATTTATATCTTCACTAGATTTATTCTTTTCATCAAATCTTACAAGTTACTGAGCACTGTTCCTCAACAGAGAACGGAAAAGCACTTACATCCTTGCTACATCAAGAGAGTTTATAATTAAACTAACTCAATGTGGAAAAAAGTTTTAATATGAGATTAAATTTTTAAGTCACGTACTGAGCAGCAAATATATATGAGGCAGCAATCTAGTCTCTGTGAGGTGAGAAACCTGGGAGCCCAGTGCTAATGCGAGTGCACAGGGACAGTTCTGGAGCTGAAGACCATGCGGAGACAGGGCTAGACGTACTTGTGGACTGACAGTAAGAAGCCCCAGAGGTGAAGCCCCAGGAAGCTGTGTAGGGAAAGACGATGAGGACACGTGACTCAGTTTGGAAAGAAAGAGAGGTACCTTCTGCTCTCCAATGAGGAGAAGCTTGAATGAGGAATCAGTTTGAATAGGATATTTTAATGTTCCAAAATCAACTAAAAGAACAAATATTATATAAAGGTCACTTAATGAAGACAGCCAAAGAGAAAGTAAAATGACAATGAAGTTATCAATTTCTGGGGAAGGAAATTTGCCCTTTGAGTATATGCTGGCTGTAGGTTTGTCATATATGGCCTTTATTATATTGAGGTATAGGTCCTATTTTTGTGGGGGTGGAATTGAAATGGTCACAATTCCCACAGAGCCTTTTTTTTTTATTTTTAAGGTAGAAGAATGAGGAGAGAGAAAAGAGAGAGAAACATCAATGTGAGAGAGAAACATCGATCAAGTTGCCTGCCATATGCTCCCGGATGGGGATTTGAACCGTGACCCTTTGGTGTGCAAGATGACGCTCCAACCAACTGAGCCACACTGGCCAGGGATCACAAAGACTTCTTAGCACTTGTTGTACACAACTTGGTCTCTAGAATAGTGACAGTAATAGGTAACAATTGTTCTCATTTTGAAGCTCAAATGATACTCGGGTTGAGAATTGTTATTCTCTAGGTTTATAGCACATGTGATTAGAACAAGAAATGTTGTTTCTACCCACAAGATAAAGCCTAAATCTCTTCGTCAAGTATTTTCTCTGCCAAGAATTTTACATGATGCCAGGAGATGGTGGGAGTCACTTGTTGACCATCATATGATAATATTCAAGTGCATTGTTACAAATAAGATTAACTTTTAAAACATCAAGGAACACTCACTTATTAGAAGCATGCTGATGTCTATACATTAATTTTAAAATATCCATTCTATAATTCTAAGAAACTATAATCAGTGTAATAAGGTTTAAATAAGTCTAACATCAATATCCTTTAAGGCAGTGGTTCTCAACCTTCTGGCCCTTTAAATACAGTTCCTCATGTTGTGACCCAACCATAAAATTATTTTCGTTGCTACTTCATAACTGTAATGTTGCTACTGTTATAACCGTAATGTAAATATCTGATATGCAGGATGGTCTTAGGCGACCCCTGGGAAAGGGTCGTTCGACTGCCAAAGGGGTCGCGACCCACAGGTTGAGAACCGCTACTCTAGGGTGTCACAGCGGACTTGAGTGTAGTCTTCTGCTTCTCAGGGAAGGTCATCTGGAGTTCAGGCCCAGCTCCCTTTGTGAGCCAATGATCACAGGAAGGAAGCAGCTGTGTTCTTAGCACAACACAGTCTGGGTCACTGTCCTTAGGAAATAGCATCAAAACTATGTGAATAGGTCATTCACAACAACACGGATGGACCTAGAGGGTATCATGCTGAGCGAAATGAGTCAGACAGAGAAAGCCCAATACCATAGGATTTTACTTACATGTGGAATCTGAAGAACAAAACAAACAAACAAAATAGAAAGAGACTCACAGATACAGAGAACAGACTGATGGCTGCCAGAGGGGAGGGACTGGGTGAAAAAGGTGAAGGGATTAAGAAGTACAAATTTGTAGTTACAGAATAGTCATGGGGATGTAGCATAGGAAATATAGGCAATATGGGTATTTGAATTATCAGGGGGATGACTTTGTAAAGTATATAATTGACTAACCACTATACCATACACCTGAAACTAGTATATAATAACATTGAATGTCAACTATAATCCTATATAATAAAGAGCTAATATACTAATTACACCAAACAGCAGAACGACCATCCAGATGACCTTCCAGATGAAGCTGGGCTGCACGGGCCAAGGCAGCCAGGGTCTGCGAGGGCCGCCGAGCCCTTGCATGAATTTCGTGCATCAGGCCTCTAGTTGAAAAGTAAAAATTAAAAAAAAATTATGAGAATAAAATGAAAACAAATGATGTGAATAGGGGGGTCTGTGAAGGAGAGTCATCCTTGAGCTGAGAGGTTTGCTGCATTTTAAACATTTTAGTTGAGCACAAGCTCAGCCAGTGTGGCCCTCCCACCCCCAGAGGATCAGAGCTCACCCTGTTCATTCCCAGGCCCCAAAATGGGAGACCCTAGAAGAGCACTTCACAGGGCAGCAGAAAATGCAGAGAAGAAATGCTCAGCAGTAAGTAAGTATTCAAGGCCAAAAATTTATCACATGCATGAGAGAATTTGGAACTTGATGGTTTTTGAGGGAGGGCAGATGGTCCCAGAAGTCTGGGGACTCTGGGGAGGAAAGGAGGGTGAATACAGAGGGATGTAGGAGCTGCTGAGGTGCCTCGAAGCTCTCCTTTCAAGAAGAATTGCTGTCCAGCTGTGAGAAGAGCACTTAGCTGATGACCTGAAGCTGTTAGCACCTTCAGACTCTGCCTCAGCTCTCTCTCTGAGACCACAGTCTTCCTAGGCATCTGCCAGCTAGTGACTAACAACAGCACCAACAACAGCAAGGGAATCAGACTATTTCCGCCCAAAGCAAGACCTCTCCAGTGGGTGGGGAGTGAGGGCGGAGGGTGGGGCGGGAACTGGGAGGAGGGGAGTTATGGGGGGAAAAAAGAGGAACAAATGTAATCTGAACAATAAAGATTTAATTTTAAAAAATGCAAATTAAAAAAAAAAGAATCGTAATGTAAATATCTGATATGGAGGATGGTCTTAGGCGACCCCTGTGAAAGGGTCGTTCAACCGCCAAAGGGGTCTCGACCCACAGGTTGAGAACCGCTGCTCTAAGGAGTGTTTACAATAAAACTGTAACATCACCAAATCTGAGATAAGAATAAAATAAACAAAAAAAAACCCAAAAAAAAGAATAAAATAAACTAATGGCAGAACTGAAAAATATAATGCCATCTGCTTTGAGTAATGGGTTTCTGCATTTCCAGTAAATGAAACATGAGTAAGTTCACCTCAATGACAGAGCTACCATTTTATTACTGGCATATCTGGAAAATACATGCTTAGGTAAGAAAAAGAATTTTGACCATCGTTCTTCTTTTCTCTGATTCTCCCTTTTCCAGAATTTATAAAACCAGAAATTCCATAAAAGTAAAAACAATTGTGAATTATACAATAGAAGACTGACAAATGAACCTCAAAGACACATACAGCTCTTCAAAAGGCTCTGCCATGCTGTGATGATTTGGAATCTTGTGGTCTCCCAAGGGAAAGCTATAAAAATCAGGGAGACTGAAGACAGTGCCAGCTGAAAAACCACACAGATGGCTTAGCCGACTAAAAGCCAGCTGAGTTTTGGAAGATTGTTCTCATTTAAAGTATCTTCCAAAAACAGCTTTATGTGGTTGGTTTCAATTTTCCCTGTCTTCGACACTGTTAAGCTACCTTTTCAGCCTTTAGACAGGCAGAGCAAAGAAAACATTAATTTTCTTTGAAAGGGAACAAAAGACTTACTGTTTCTTTTTGTCCTCCTGAAAAAGTTTTAGACCTGAGTTTTACTCATTTAGTAAAATCATCCCCATCCAGCTGTTATATTCTCTAAAGGACCACAAGCAACTCTCATGAAAACAGGTGTTAAGTCATGGGAGTGAGGAAACAAAACAAATGTATTTCTTAAATATATATTATATATCAAATATATAAATATGATATATCTTCAGAATGTATAATTGTCAGTATATATTCTGTTGATATGTTAAATTATATATACATATACACTGACATATATTAAATTGCATATGCATACTCACATGTATACATATCATTCATGCAAACAGGAAAGCCTTTGGCTGAGGAAGGGGATGGAGGAGATCTGGAGAACACCTTGTGTATGTAATTAGAATAAATTACTCTGCTCTGTCCTGTTTAGATATGGCCATCAATTTGTAAGTGTTGAAAGAAATTGACTAATATGATAAATTTAAAAATTTAGTCTGCAGCAGAGACAGGAAGGGGGAGGGATCAAGAGACACTACTGTTCCGTAGCTAGTTTAATGGAGAGGACTCTCAACATGGGCACAACAGGTAGAACTGCTTGCTCTGCTGTAAGAGTGGTCAATACCCAATCATATATAGAATTACAGAAAGATTGCTTTTAGTCACAAGAATAACCCTATTATGTTACAACTAAGATTATGCCCAAACAAAACCCAAGTGCACAGCCACACTGCAAGGTAAAAATGCCCTCCTTAGGGGGTACACTGCTGTGTAATATGCACAAGAGAATCTGATGCACCTTCAACTATCTGCCTTTCCACTCACCAACTGGCCATCTTTTAAATCTGATTTGCAATTTCAGATTATCAAACTTTTAACTCTGAAGCTCAATTTTGCAAGAAAAACAATGAGAGGAAATAAGAAAGGCTATGTATAGATTGCCAATTCTAACTCGTTACAAAACTATACATCCTGATATCATTCATTTTGCTGCTTTTAGGGAGTCTTTCATCCTCACCTCCCATAAAAATCTCAGGGTCATCTATTCCTCCTCCATGACAGCAGTGTAAATTTGAACTCCAATTTTGAGATCCAAAACAAAAACAAAATGCATGCATACACACACACACACTACCTGATATCTGATTGGTAACATAGATTTCTAAGCCAAACAAATACATTGTAACACTAGAAACACAAAATCAGGGTTACAGTCTTCCACTTAAAATCTATTTTTACTGGTTAATGTTTAAACCTTAAAAAGACAAGGAGTTTACAGTGTGAGCTAGAAAGATTGTCTCCCTAAAGATATATTGAACTGTTCGGCTTACAAGAGCCTTCCTTTCAGATGCTACTGCTTTTGCAGGAATAACTTTAATTTTTTATGATGATGATAATAATGAATTTTTTTTTTCAAAACCTGTATTGTATTTTGTAAAAACCTGGAGAGCTATATAGTTTCTTTTTTAAAACCTAGAGCACTCTATAATTAAAAGACCATCAAGTTTTGAAATATAATAAACAAGAAAACTATCAATAAACTTTTAATTCTAGTATTTCTTATTGACAACATTAAATTAATTGTAGTTTTTTGCTGTTTCTATTTCTCTGATAAAAGTGGCTATGATCACACAGTCTACATCATAAAATGGCCAAAAGATTTAAGTATCTATGGGAATCTAGGTCTGATCCTGTTCCTGAAACCAGGTCCATAATACCAGACATTTAGTCATGTCCTCAGTGCTAAGTGCTGGGCACTGTGCTGAAGTTCTTACATAAGGTGCCTCTCACAATAACTTTATGAGGTAGGTGTTATCTCAGATGAGAAAAGTCAAGCACAGAGAAGGTAAGTACTTTGAATAAGGGAACAGAGTTATTACATGGCAGAAATGGGAGTTAAAGGCTGATCTCTGTTACTCCAAAGCCTTTGCTGGTAACCACTACACTCTACCTCCCAAAATATTGTCCCCTCATGCAGCCCTTCTACAGACTGGATCCCAGAGAATGGACACTGCCATTGTCTAAATAATTAAGGAAAGGGCCTTTCTCATTCACCAGAATGCTGCAGTGAGTGGTCAACCTAAACTCGTTAACTAAAACACCAGGAGCAACCAAAAACAAAAACAAAAACAACTCATGAGAGCCCACCAGTGTGGCTCAGTGGTTGAGTGTCAACTTATGAACCAGGAGGTCATGGTTTGATTCCCAGTTGGGGCACATGCCCAGGTTGCAGGCTGGAACCTCACTAGGGGGTGTGCAGGAGGCAGTCAGTCAATAATCCTCTATCATCATTAATGTTTCTCCCTCTCCCTTCCTCTCTGAAATCAATAAAAATATATTTTAAAAAAATTTAAAGAAAAATATATTTTAAAAATTAATTTAAAGAACTCAATTTAGAGAATCAGCTAAATGAGTTAAATTGAAAAACCTTCAATTTATCTTAAGAGGGTACTATCTAATTGTGGACTATATAAGGAGATGATGACTTCATTGAAATGAGAAGTGAAAATGTTAAAAAGCCAATGGCAATGTCTTTTTCTCACACCCTGTCATCTATAGATAAATGTATCTATGCACTGGTTTGTTAGCAAATCAAGTCCAGTTAAGCAATACTGCTTATATACATTCTAGAGGCCCAGTGCACGAATTCATGCACAAGTGGGGTCCAGCCGGCCCAGCCCCAATCAGGGCGGACCCTAGCCAGGTCTGTCGAGAGGAAGAGACAGCCGGAGGATGGCCAGCCAGCCAGCCCCAAACTGGGCACAATCAGGGCCGGGCCGGACGGGCCAGTGGGGAGGGGCCCCAGGCGGTTGGCCGGCACTCTGCCCCTGATCAGTGCACGAATTCATGCACAAGTGGGGTCCAGCCGGCCCGGCCCCAATCAGGGCGGACCCTAGCCAGGTCTGTCAAGAGGAAGAGACAGCCGGAGGATGGCCAGCCAGCTCCAAACTGGGCACAATCAGGGCCGGGCCGGGCCGGATGGGCCAGTGGGGAGGGGCCCCAGGTGGTTGGCCGGCACTCTGCCCCTGATCGGAGTAGGGGGAACCGATTGTAGGTGGAGTTGGCTGGGGGAGGGACTGCCAGCTGATCCGGGTTGGGGGGGCCGATCTGGGGTGGGCCAGGTGGGAGGAGGGGCTGCAGGAGGTTGGCCAGCTGGCCCCACTCCCTATTGGGGTTGGGGGTGATCAGGGGCGGGGCCAGCTGAGGCAACCGGTTGTTCCACCCATGATCAGGCCAGTTCACTGGCTGCAGTGCGCATCATAGCAACTGGTTGTTCCAATCGTTACAGCGTTCCGGTCGCTGGCTTTTTATATACATAGATGTATACACATACCCACAAATCACCAATTTTTATAGCATATGTAGTTTTAAAAATAGATATGAAGTTACATAATTATGTGGGAGGAAATCTTTCCAACTTAAGTAAAAACACCAATTTAGCAAGTAATGGAGTTTAAAAAGAAAACACAAACATCTGGATATCTTGAAATCACAAGGTATTTTTTTTTATGCTGTTAGTTTAAGGGTTTGTTTCCCTTCTCACTAAGATTTGAATAAATTCCATGTGTTGGAGCTACCTTCTGGCTCTAAGTAATTCTAGGTTTCGTCTGAAAGCCAAAATAATTATTTTTTAAATCCAAACAAAATATGTTAAATCTTAAACATAAGTATACTTGTCTGCCAATGTAGTTTAATAGGTTTCATTAAACAGAAAGCTGACATTTTAAAATTATTACTGTTTACTACTTGTTCATCTACTTTTCATGACGTCTTTTAAAAATTCAAGCCTTAAATCTGGAATATATGTTCCTTGTGGGGACTTTTCTATCCAGCAAGTAATTCCCTGCAGGAACTTAATGCTGTTTCAAGTGACAACAGAAATACAAACAACACAAACTACAAACAGATATAGTACAGAAATACATCTAATGGCCTCTTTATAATCTCATTTTATACCCATACTTTCTAAAAAAAATGAAGTCCTAGATGATGTTCATAATAAAACCACTGGTTATTAAAAATTAGAAAAGTGGGAATACAGACACACTTTAAGCATTAGAAACATTATTTTTAAAATCCTGAATATTAACAATTGGGTACAAACACACTTTAAACATTAGAAACATCATTTTTTAAAATCCTGAATATTAACAATTTATCCTCGTCTTGGTTATAAAAGCTAAAGTTTTAAAAAAGGATCAGCTCATATACAATTAAAGTTCCCAATAAAAATTAGAGGAGGATATAGGCTGGTTTTAAATTTTAATTTTAGAAACCATTATCCAACTCTGATTTTTACAATACATAAGACTGGAAAATGGCAAATCAAAGAACCATTCACTCCAGAAATAAACATGCCAAAATCCTTGCCATCACATTATGTTTGTCACTGCCAAGCCTATATTCTTGACTGAAATGTTTATTCTTTTTGAGATTTATACACTGTCTTATGTGTACATTAAAATTATGCATAAGTAAATATTAATCAAATTACCACCAAGGTCAATTGTACTGAAAAGGCTTTTATAATTGTCCTTTCAAAGTTTACTATCATCCTCCCCAATTTGGCATCGTAGTTGGAGCATCAGCCCTTGGACTGAAGGGTTGCTGGTTTGGGCACATACCTCAGTTGCAGGCTCTATCCCCAGCCCAGGTCAGGGCTCGTGCAGGAGGCAACTAATAGATGTGTCTCTCCCACATCAATGTTTCCCTCTCTCTGTCTCTCCCTTCCCTTCCACTCTCTAAAAATCAATGGGAAAAAAATATCCTTGGGTGAGGATTAACAAACAAAAAAAGGCTTACTATTAACATAGGATTCTTTTTAAAACTGTACATAAAATTTTAGCCTAACAATATTTGAAGAACCAGGTTCCCAAGGGAAGAACATTATTCATTAGAATGACTTTTTTCCATAAGGAAAGTGGCCCCTGAATGTGGAACAAACCATTCCTTTCCTGAATCCACTCCATTTCAGCCCCTCATGCAATGGTGCATGCCGCAGATAACTAGGATCTGCTTCAGATAGGCAGGTAATGCTGTTATTTATCGTTCCCTTAGCCCGTGGTAGGCAAACCACGGCTCGCGAGCCACATGCGGCTCTTGGCCCCTTGAGTGTGGCTCTTCCAGAAAATACACGTGCTGGCGCACACGTACAGTGCGAATGAAACTTCGTGGCCCATGCGCAGAAGTCGGTATTTTGTGGAAGAGCCACACTCAAGGGGCCAAAGAGCAGTTTGCCGACCACTGCAAGTTAGGTGAACGGCACCACCTGCAGAATTAAAGAAACCAAGGGATTTGGAACCTGTAGGCATAATTACCTCTCAGAATCTACTGCAGCCTTTCTAAAGTTAATATCCTGATACCTACTGTTCCCACAGGAAAATTCCATAATGTGCTTTAGAGAAAATTCAATTTATGTTGATAGCCTCTTTTATGCCATTTAAATATAGTATTACTTGGTATATGAGATATACACTTCTTATCTAATTAAAATACTTTAAGATTTTACTACTTCAGATACATAAATCAACTCACTAGACCTCCTGTACAATCACAACACTAAGAAAAAGATGAACTATGTTTTCTTAAATTAGCTCTACAGCTAAGAGAAAACCTTAATAGGTCTGCACGAAGGTGGTTACAAGGAGCAGTAGTGGTAGTACAGGTAGTACAGCTAGTACCACTGACATTCCGGGATCATTCTTTGATGTAGGGAGCTGTGCTGTGCATGGCATAATGTTTAGCAGCACCCATGCCCACTCATGACAATCAAAAACGTCCTAGATATTGTCAAATGTTCTCTAGGGACAACATCATCTCAGGGTTCAGAACTAATGAGTTAGTGGAAATGGCCACAAAAAGGCTGGAGTTTACCTAGCTCTGTTCCTATGAGTGTGCACCAGGATGAGAATTTCATGTCCCTGTCTCAGTTTCTCCTACTTCAAGTTACTTGAATGTATTAAATATTAAAAAAATTGAATGATGGCTAGTGCTACTGCTACGATTATTTTAATTACTAGTGGCCCAGTGCATGAAATTTGTGCACGGGGTGGGGGTGGGCCCCTCAGCCTGGCCTGCACCCTCTCCAATCTGGGATCCCTCTCACAATCCAGAACCACTGGCTCCTAAGCGTTCACCTGCCTGCCTGCCTGATGCCCCTAACTGCTCCCCTGCCGGCCTGATGGCCGTAACTGCTCTCCCCCCTGGCCTGATCCCCCTAACTGCCTAACGGCTCTCCCCTGCCAGCCTGACCCCCCTATCTGCTCTCCCCTCCTGGCCTAAACCCCCTAACTGCCTATGTGCTCTCCCTTCCTCTCCACGTGTTCAGACCCCAGCGCAGAAGTGCTGAGAGCTCTCCGCCAAAGCCCCGCCCCCATCTTGATGCCCCCCTGCGAGCACCTCTAACAGGAGGCTGCCCCCTGCGGCAGCCTCATGTTCCAGTGGCATAAGTCCCCATCCCCGTCCCTGCCCAACAGCTCCTGTGCATGGACAGCCTATTAAATGGCCGTGACTGTGACACTATTAGGACCAATTAGCATATTACCTCTTTATTATATAGACTAGAGGCCCGGTGCACAAAATTCATGAACGGAGGGGTGTCCTTCAGCCCAGCCTGAACCCTGTCCAATCTGGGACCCCTTGGGGGATGTTCAACTGCTGGTTTAGGCCCAATATCACAGGGATTGGGCCTAAACCAGCAATCGGACATCCATCTCACAATTCGGGACTGCTGGCTCCCAACCACTCTCCTGCCTGTCTGACTGCCCCTAACCGTTCCCCTGCCAGCCTGATCAACGCCTAACTGCTCCCCTGCCGGCCCGATTGCCCAACTGCCCTCCCCTGCCAGCCCAGTCACCCCCAACTGCCCTCACCTGCCAGCCCGGTTACCCCTAACTGCCCTCCCCTGCCGGCCCAGTCACCCCTAACTGCCCTTCCCTGCTGGCCTGGTCACCCCTAACTGCCCTCCCCTGCTGGCCTGGTTGCCATTAACTGCCCTCCCCTGCCGGACATCTTGTGGCCACATGGAGGTGGCCATCTTATGCGAGGGCATGACAGTCAATTTGCATATTACCTCTTTATTATATAGGATATACTTTGTAGCATCTTTCTCTATGTCAGACTCCCTATACCATAACTTGGCCACATGGAGGTGGCCATCTTATGCGAGGGCATGACAGTCAATTTGCATATTACTTCTTTATTATATAGGATATACTTTGTAGCATCTTTCTCTATTTCAGACTCCCTATACCATAACTGTGTACTCTTTTCAACAACAACAAAATCACTGAAGGCCCAAAACTCAGGGATTTAAAAAGTGGGGAAGAGGGCATCACTAGACTTATGGCTTATTTAGAGATTCCTCCTATAAGCCCAGTATTGTGGGTCATAAGGATATGATCCCAACTCCTGTTTCCTACTCATAGTCTACTAGTAAACACCAGAGAACCAGGATTATCTACTTGGACACTGAACACATCATATACTTTCCCCCCTGCATTCTGGCTGTGGCTCTTGTCTAATGGATAGCATAACCCCACCACATGTATTCCTACACACCTAATTAGAACCCAGCATCTTCCATGAAGTATTTTCCTGATGGTATATAACTCTTCTCCCTTACTCATCCCACAAACACTATGGTGGAACCTCTCTCATAGTTCCTGTGCTCTTCAGGGCACAAGTGATTCAGTGAAGGCAAGAGCCCATAGAATTCATTTCCCTGTAAACCTTTTCTACCCTCATCTCAATCTAGCCTGCAGGGCCCAGCCAGGGCCCTGGCCACATTATTACTTAAGATTTATTTTTTAGGGAGAGACCAAGATGGCGGCATAGGTAAACACCGCAGACTGCTGCCGCAAACAACCACTTCAAAAATACAACTAAAAGACGGAACGGACATCACCCAGAACCACAGGAAGGCTGGCTGAGGAGAGACTCTTCAACTAGAAGGAAAAATAACAGCACACCGAGGCTCAGAGGAGGCGCAGTGTGGAAAAAACTCAGGTGCGGAGGTGCGCGCGCAAAGCGGGCTGGTGGCTGAGAGCGCGGTTGTCGTTTTCGGTCAGGGGGGAGTCTCAGACTCTGAGCTCCAGATACGGGCGAATCGCTGGGGACTCGGACCCAAACGGGAGAAGCGGGAGTGTCTGGCATCAGTTGGAAGGCAGCTTTCCCTCCGAGGTTTGCAGCGGTTCCGGGGGTTCTGAGAAGCAGAGCCTCTGGGAACAGGACTGAGGGCACCATAACGGCTCCCTCCGCCCGCCCTGTTGAGCCCGCCCCGCCCAAGCCCTGCGCAGAGCCATTTGCCGGATAGCCTCAGGCAAAGGCTAGATTAGCACCTCCCCAGAGGACAGAAGTTTTCCGCGGCAGACACAGCTGATTCACACAGCCAGTCGGCCTGGTGGTCAAATCCCTCTAGTATTAACTACAACAATCAAGGCTCAACTAGAACAAGACTGCGCACAAAGACCACTAGGGGGTGCACCAAGAAAGCATAAAAAATGCGGAGACAAAAAAACATGACAGAAATGGAGGATATAGAGCTAAAAATCGCAATTTTGAGGGCTTGCAAAAATGTGCTAGAAGCTGTCAATAAACTTGAGGAGAGAGTCACGAAAACTAATGAGACCCTCGATGCTATGATAAAGAACCAACTAGAAATTAAGCATACACGGACTGAAATAAAGAATATTATACAGACACCCAATAGCAGACCAGAGGAGCGCAAGAATCAAGTCAAAGATTTGAAATGCGAAGAAGCAAAAAACACCCACCTGCCGGCCCGATTGCCCAACTGCCCTCCCCTGCCAGCCCAGTCACCCCCAACTGCCCTCACCTGCCAGCCCGGTTACCCCTAACTGCCCTCCCCTGCCGGCCCAGTCACCCCTAACTGCCCTTCCCTGCTGGCCTGGTCACCCCTAACTGCCCTCCCCTGCTGGCCTGGTTGCCATTAACTGCCCTCCCCTGCCGGACATCTTGTGGCCACATGGAGGTGGCCATCTTATGCGAGGGCATGACAGTCAATTTGCATATTACTTCTTTATTATATAGGATATACTTTGTAGCATCTTTCTCTATTTCAGACTCCCTATACCATAACTGTGTACTCTTTTCAACAACAACAAAATCACTGAAGGCCCAAAACTCAGGGATTTAAAAAGTGGGGAAGAGGGCATCACTAGACTTATGGCTTATTTAGAGATTCCTCCTATAAGCCCAGTATTGTGGGTCATAAGGATATGATCCCAACTCCTGTTTCCTACTCATAGTCTACTAGTAAACACCAGAGAACCAGGATTATCTACTTGGACACTGAACACATCATATACTTTCCCCCCTGCATTCTGGCTGTGGCTCTTGTCTAATGGATAGCATAACCCCACCACATGTATTCCTACACACCTAATTAGAACCCAGCATCTTCCATGAAGTATTTTCCTGATGGTATATAACTCTTCTCCCTTACTCATCCCACAAACACTATGATGGAACCTCTCTCATAGTTCCTGTGCTCTTCAGGGCACAAGTGATTCAGTGAAGGCAAGAGCCCATAGAATTCATTTCCCTGTAAACCTTTTCTACCCTCATCTCAATCTAGCCTGCAGGGTCCAGCCAGGGCCCGGGCACATTATTACTTAAGATTTATTTTTTAATTGGGCAGCTACCTCTGGATAATTAATTGTAATTTTCTTATAGGCTGATTATACAGCTCCATAGTAAACATTTTTACTATATACACCCCTTTGAGCAACTCTAAACCTACTGTAGTGAGGTGATGGTACTTTCATGGAGGGAGGAGAGGAGGATGAACAAATGGAATATCCAGCAATGCCTGCTGTACTCATTACAGGGGATTAAGGCCCATGGTGTGTGTGGTTGGGGAGACAGAGTACTCCAAACATCCACAAGTCAAGGATTTAAGCAATTCTGTGTAAATGCCAGTGTTGTCCTGAAGGATCCTGGCAAAAAAGGCAGCAGTGACAGGTGAAGAAGAAAAAGACCGCAGTAGTGTATCTCAACATGTACTCAGAGGATCACGGGCCTCAGAAAACTCTGTGCTGCCTAAATCAAAACACAGGTGTAAGGGAGTGGGACCCAGCTTCTACTTTTCCTTTGATCCTCACCCAAGATATGTTTATTGATTTGAGAGAGAGAGAGAGAGAGAGAGAGAGAGAGAAACAATGTGAGAAACATTGATCGGTTGCCTCTAGTACATGTCCCAAGTGGGACTAAACCTGCAAACTAGGTGTGTGCCCTGACTGGCAATTGAACCAGTGACCCCTTGGTGTATGGGACAATGCTCCAAATGAGCCACCTGGCCAGGGCTCTCAAGGTTTCTTATGCCCATTAATTAATTTGAAAGTACTGGATTAAAGAGTATCATCCTCTTCTAACACAGGAATGCTGACTGTTTAAGAAGTAGGAAGGAATTATGCTCTGCATATCCTTTCAAGATATATTTTAAGTAAATGCCACTAAATTCAACAGCTGCTTTATTTTCTAGGCATTCTCTATATTAGGTGTTCAATTAAAAATGAATAAATTTACATAAAAATACTAGAGAGGGTTTTCCGCGGCGGCAGACACAGCTGATTCACACAGCCAGTCGGCCTGGTGGTCAAATCCCTCTAGTGTTAACTCAAAAATCGTGCACCTATGGATGAGGACAGTGGGTGGGGAGTGAGGGCGGAGGGTGGGGCGGGAACTGGGAGGAGGGGAGTTATGGGGGGGAAAAAAAGAGGAACAAATGTAACTTGAACAATAAAGATTTAATTAAAAAAAAATAATAATAAGCATATATTGAGTACTAAATATTCATAAAAAAAATACTAGAGAGGAATTTATAGACACAACTAATGTTGTCAATTCTGTAAATATTGACAGAATGGGGCAGCAGTTATTTCAAGGATGTGAAAATTTATCACAAACCCCCAAAAACCTACCTGGGACTGCCCTGGAGAATTTCACCCCTAGGAGATCCCAAGAACTGCTGCCTGGATAACATTATTTCTGTAAGAAGTCTTGGGAGATAGAGACACTTTAGCCCAGCACCAAGGAGAACACATTTCTCCTCTGACAAACTGAAACCAATTAAGTCAAAAGCATTACATGGATCCAATTGCACCAGGAAGAGTTAAAATAGGACTAATATCCCCAAGAGCCTCAGGACTCACCAGGAGTGAGTAACTCCTTTAGGGGCCAATAAGATTAATGACATTTTCAAAATGAGACTCTCATGAGCCATAAAAGAAGTGGCAGAGGGTTGCAGAAATCAAGTGTATTTTAATCCTTAAAAAACTAAAGAAAACATTAGAAAGTATCTCTACAATTCCTTCAATAGGAAAGACAAACTTTTCTCAAATATTCTTTTTGGGGACCCATAAAATATCCCTCCTTTGGGCACATCCAAAAGGACTATATCTGAGTTGCAAACCTGACTGAGGTAGCAACTGTGTAACCTCAAGTGGGTAACTCGTGGGCTTCAATTTCTTCCTCTATAAAACAGGGCTGCTAAGAAGAGTCAACTTAACAGGATGGATAAAGATCTTGGACCAGTGACTGGGGCAGAGTAGACTAACTGAAGTAACAGCCTCCGGACCTCAATGTCTGTCTTATTTCGTAATTCACACACAGTGTCTCCTTTCTAAATGATTGGGGAGCATCAAATTGGATAAATGTACACTGCTGTATGAAAAGTGAAGCATTACACTCAAATGTTAGCTGTTATTAACTTAGAAATGGAAGAATAAACACAATTAAACAAGAACTGACACACAGAATAGGTAAGTAAATAGTTAAAGGTCACTTCGTTTCTTTAAATGAGTTCAAGTCTCTTTTATTCCTTTAATATTTATTGAACAAAAGGCAAGAGCTAAGCATTTGTTTGCCCTGACCGACAAGAGATATTAGACATAAGCAAACACAAGAGAGAAAAGTCTATAATTAAGGTAAAGATAACTAGGGACTTCACCGTAGAGAAGTGGGCAAGCAGTAGAGAGAGATTACTGCAAGCTTAGGGTGAGCAGATAAATCTTCACAAAAGAGGAAGCAGTTGAAATGGCCTTGAAGTATGTGTACAGTTTGGATAAGGATCCTAATCCAAACTGTACACAGGTGGCAAAGCAAGGAGACGAAGAGGCACAGGTGCGGGTATAAGGTAACTCAGTTTTGCCAAATCAGAGTGCAGGTAGGGCCAACGGACTGGAACACAGCCTAACGACAAACTGTAGAGGACCCTGAGTATGTGTCCAAGGAAGCAAGGATGGAGAATGCTGGCAGCTGGGATTCCTTGCTCAAAATCCTTTCATGAAGGAATTTCACAGTTTTACATTCTCAGAGTAATCTGACAGATTTTAAGTTGTGGAGTTAGCCCTAGCTGGTTTGGCTCAGTGGATAGAGCGCTGGCCTGCAGACTGAAGGGTCCAAGGTTCGATTCTGGTCAAGGGCATATGCCCAGGTTGCGGGCTCGATCCCCAGTAGGGGGCATGTAGGAGGCAACGGATCAATGATTCTCTTTCATCATTGATGTTTCTATCTCTCCCTCCGTCTCCCTTCCTCTCTGAAGTCAATAAAAAAATATTTTTTTTAAAGAGGTGGGGTTAGAGCCAAGAGTTAACCATCAACCTCCAAAGTGGTTAAACGGTGAAGGTTTGAAAAGAAACAGCTGGGTAATGATGAAGTCTGCAAAGTAACTGATGACAGGAGATAAATAATGGAGGAGACAGCAGCACACAGCAGAAGACCCCAGGTTTTATCTGCCACAGAGAGGTAGTACAATTATTGAAAAAAAGAGTACACAGGTGGGTGAGGCAACCAACCATGTTCCAGGATACTGAAATAGTGTTCAAGGCGATCACAGAACTACTGCCTCAAAACTTTGAGAAACACAGGCTTTACCAAACAAAATGGTTTACAGAGAGAACTTTCACACCTGAGAACCTAAAGCATATTACAAAATAAGAAGTGAGGAGATTTCCTGAGAAGTCTCCCTATAACATTGGCTTTTAAGTTAGTTGGAAAATATCATTTTGGAAATAAATCTAATATGCTATCCATTTCTGTAGCTAATGCACAGTTCAAGGGGCTAAAACCAGAGAGGAGCGCCAAGCATCCCGTCTCTGCTTTGAGGCTGGAGTTCATTGACTACTGTCGGTGAAAGGGTCTGATCAACATTTTTAATTTCACTTCTAGAAATGTTTGAAGCTTTTATGTTGAAGATGTTTGCTGACTATTCCAAGAATTCTACTTCTTTTTATTATGAAAATTGAGAGCTTGGCTTTGATAAGAAATTTTGTAGAAAATTGTATAGGAGTCATTTTACTTACCATTGTAACTACCACATGCCCTGGACACTGACAAGCAGCACTCTTTGAAGGCGAAAGAAATAAGAAATGTTGAGTGTTGGTTATAAAACAAAAAGTGCAAGTGGAGATTGGATAGAAATTTCCCAAAATTTACCAGCATCAGCTGAAACTGGGCTAAACTGTGGCAGATTAAAGTGTACATCCTTCATTTTGTCACTGTAGTCATTCCGTAACTATTAAGTACCTACTATTTACAAGTTACAGTGTGAGATACTGGGGAATACAGGTGTGAATTAGACAAAAATTTCTACTTTCAGAGAGCTTATATTCAAGTTGGGGAAAAGAGATAAAATAAATAAGCAAAAGAGCATGTCAAATAATAGGTGTTATGAAGAAATAAACACTGGGAGAATAGGAATTATGGAGAAGGCTCCAATTTAAATGAATAAAAGGTGAAAAGATAATATCTAAGCAAATACTTCAGGGAAGAAGCCATACAGATGGGAGGAGGGACCATTTCCAGCAGAGTGACAGGGGAGTCCAGGGGCCTTGGAGCTGAAGCCAGGGGCTGAGTTTTGGAGCTCAGTGGGCAAGCAGCAGAAAGAGGTGGTAGAAGAAGTCAGAGAGGGGAGAAGTATCTGTGTCTGCAGATGGTGGGCACTGGCTGAACAGTGATCATGTAGCATTTGTGCACCTGGGTAAGAATATTTAAAGTGAGGTTTATTTTAGAAGATACGATCCTCTTAATAGACATGCAACATTCAATACTTATATTTGGGATGTAATGAACAAAATTTTTTAAAAAAAGAAATAGACTCATAGATACAGAAAACAGACTGCCAGCTGTCAGAGGGCCTGGTGTAGGAGGGAGAAGGTGAAGGGATTAAGAAAAAAAAAGAAAGAAAGAAAAACCCTCATAGTCACAGACAACAGTATGGTGATTACAAGAGGGAAAAGGGGGATAGGGTGGAAGTAAAAGAGGGTAAAGGGGGGATAAATGGTGACGGAAAGAGACTGAACTTTGGATGTGAACACACATTACAATATACAGATGCTATATTATAGAATTGTACACTTTAAACCTATAATTTAAATAACTAATGTCACCTCAATAAATGCTATAAAAATTTTAAGTAATAAATACATAAAATGGCACATCTATGGCCATACAGTAATTAATAAAGGTATCTTGTTACTACAAATTAGAAGTTCAGGTTGAAACTGGGGGAAATTATTTATAGTAGTAATTAAATGTGAATGAAATATGCTATTAAATTATAAATTTGCCTATTATTTATTTTCACCACTATATTTTATAGAGTTTATATTGGACCTCTTCTTTAAAAATGTTCAATAACTCCCCATCACACAGAAAAAAAAATGGTCCAAATTCCTTCATACAACACTCAAGGTATTTCAGAGCTTGGCTCTCCCCACCATTCTAACTGTACTGTATTTCAAACTACACAGAGTCAATTGTCAAAAACATCCTACCACATCCTGCCGACATTACTTTACTCAAGCTGCTGATTCTCTTTCAGATACATACTTCCTAACCACCAAGACTTGCAAAATCCCATCCAATCTTAGCCCAAATATCAGCTCTCTCAAAATATGTTTCAGATCTCTGCCATGTTGGAATTAAACTCGCCCCATCCTGTATTCCCATATTACCTTGTACATTAATCCCAGCATTAATCAGTGATAAAAGTCCAGGCTGTTTATGTTCAAGTGCTACCAAATTATCTCTGTGAATTTCTCACACCCAGAATAGGTCCTTCCTTTACCACAAGCTGCTAATGTTAACTCTGTTAACAGATAGCCTACAATGGAAACCGAACATGTGAAACTGGCCCTTTCCTTTTTCTTCAAGAGCTATATCTTCGACACAGTGTATACCTATCAAGATATAAGCTACAGTAAGGTTCCAGGAAGAAAAACAAAGCCAAGAAATCTCCTTATTCCTGAGACAGAGGAAATTTTTTCCCATACTGTTGTTCTCTTTCTAAAGGGTTAAAAACAATCAAATCTTAACAATGGAATAGCCTAAAGTGTTAAGCACAATGAGGACAATGTCCTCTTAATGACTAGGTGTAACAATCATTTTCTGTCTTCTGAAATTGAAAGGGAATTTAACCTCAAAGTGGCAGTTTCAATTCTTCATCAAGGTGGTAGTTAGAAGAGAATATTTGGAACATGATTGCTTCAGGGGAAGGTCAATTTCTCTTGTTTCCTATCCCTTTTCCCATGCAACCCTCAGGGAAATGTGACCCTAAGACAAAGGCTCCTAGGCAGAGGAGAGAACAGTCATTTTGCATAATCTAAATAGCAGGAACAGATAATGTACTTCTTGCATGTTTCCACTAGGAGAAAAAATAAGGTATCATGCCTCCTACCAAATTAATAAGATGACATATCTTAGAAGCAGTAAAGAAAGTTTATAAATTTCCTAAACAAAAAAGCATCTAATAAAAAAATTCTATCATTCTAGGTGCATTCAGAATGTTTACAACTGGCCAGGAAGTAATGTACTCTTTAGTCACTGTCTTTGACAATTCCATTTAGAATGGAAAAAATAAGAATTGTTGTAGAAAAGATCAGAACTGGAATCAAACTGCAAACAAGGACAATGGAACAAAATTCAAATGGAAAAGCAGAAAGTGTGGCTGTTCCTAAAACAATTCTTAGCATCCTGACCCTCGATTTACTACCTGTATACATCTATCATGCTATCTTTTTCTTCGACATTGACAGCACTATGTTTCAATTAAAATTGCATAAAATATCAGAAACTCTGATATCAGCTGGCCTCAGGGGATGTCAAATACAGCTGTTTGATTTTAATAGCAACTACATGAATTTTCATCTGAGAATTTTCAATTCTGCTTATATGTATTATCAGAATTAAGTTAAAGCTGTCCTATTTTTCCCAAGTGCTAATTTCACTGATAAAAAGGAAAGGAAAAGCCCTGGCCGATTTTGCTCAGTGGATAGAGCATCAGCCCATGGACTGAAGGGTCCCAGGTTCGATTCCTGGTCAAAGGCATGTACCTTGGTTGCAGGTTGATCACCGGCCCCAGTCAGGTTGCGTGAGAGAAGAAACCAATCAATGTGTCTCTCACATCGATATTTCTCTCTCTGTGTCTCTCCCCCTCCCTTCCACTCTCTCTAAAAATCAACGATGGGAAAATATCCTCAGATGAGTATTAACAAAACAAAAAAAAAACAGGAAGAGAATAAAGTAAGGGAAGGAAGGAAGGAAGGAAGGAAGGAAGGAAGGAAGGAAGGAAGGAAGGAAGGAAGGAAGGAAGGAAGACAGGCAACCAGGCAGGGAATCCTGTGGAACTGAGACAGCACCCCCTAACAAGGGGCCTCTGCCCAAACCCACCCACGGGGCATGTGGGGAAAGTGATGTCTACCCATCCACACCTCCAAGAGGGACCAAGTAACATTCCTTTACCTGCCTCTCACCAATCCCACTGAAGAAGCACTCTGTATGTGACATGTACTCTTCCCCAGCTGGCACTGGCATGGAGTAAAGAAGGATATACTTCATACTAGTAAAAATCCATTTTGCAAACTTTAAGCCCAAGACAGTGCAATAGATTCCACAAGTGTTGCACTGCAATATAAGAAATATGTTTATTTCACCACATGCTTCACAATACCTAAATATTTCTCTAAGTTTTAAATCAATTTAAATTTTAATACTAGGGAAACATTTTTGTGCAAGAATTTTTATTTTTCAATTCACATCCCTGGGTGACTAATTTTGGAAGAGTTATATTACCCGAAAGAAATCTGATCATTTTCTTTTCCTAGTATACATGTTGGTATTTTGTTTACTTGTTTATTTGAAACTACAAAAGTGAACTGTCATTACTGAAATAAGGTTATACCTCATTTCTTTTCAGGACTGAAACAGCCAGTATTTTGTTCGCTTTTTATTTTTGTTTTGTTAAATTTCTCAACATGCTGAAAATATCCACTGATTTGCAACAATATAGAAAAGTTACCAAATGAAAAAAAAACACCCTCCAAGAACAGAATACCACAATTATTGAAACATCAATAGTAGAAATGTTGATGATGAGGAAATGCATCCTTTCATTCTTATTTCTACATCTAAGTTAGTACAAAAAGAAAGGGGGGAAATCCCATCATAACTCATAAGGGAGTACACACACCTATCTCTGAGAGCAACCTGCGGATCAGAGGATTCTGACACATGCCATCTGCTTAGAATCCAGTCCTAGGAAAAGAAACACCTCCTTGTCTAAGCAGCAATTCCTATGGACCACAATAAAACAAAAATTAGTTAACACACAAAGCTGTGCATATACACATTCTCTCTCACCATACACTATGGAAAAGGTTACCCTTCAGACAGAAAAGTAACCAGCTGTGTCCGTGGGTTTTCTGTACCTTCAACTACTCCATGCACATACATTAAAGTATATTTCTGTTTTGGTCCACTGTGTTTGGCCAAAGTACTTGTGATCCTTCTACAGTGAACTCCAGGACTGTGTAGGCACCTACGACTCTGCCTCAGAGAAGAGCAGTTCGCAGGGCCACTGTGAGGAAGGCAAGCACTTCCTATACCTGGAATCTGCAGACTAACCCAGGAAGGCAGATATGGTCTATTAACCTGGGGTCAGGAATTCTGCCAGCAAGAAGCAACAGCACAGGTGAGACCCGAAGCACACAGGGTTCAATAGACTGGGAAGGAGCAGCACAATTCCCAGAAGAGGGCTGTAAGGAAGTGCAGGGGAGCAGGGAGGGAAGAGTTGGGGTAGAGAGGGTGGGAGAAGGAATGAGGCTGAGAGGTCATAGAACAGTGATGGCGAACCTATGACACACGTGTCAGAGGTGACAGGCGAACTCATTTTTTTGGTTGATTTTTCTTTGTTAAATGGCATTTAAATATATAAAATAAATATGAAAAATATAAATCTTTGTTTTACTATGGTTGCAAATATCAAAAAATTTCTATATGTGACACGGCACCAGAGTTAAGTTAGGGTTTTTCAAAATGCTGACACACCGAGCTCAAAAAGTTCGCCATCACTGTCATAGAAGAACACTGTGTGGGCCCCTCCCTGGCTCTGCCTGCACCTTGGGAAACCTATTCCCAGAGGTCACCTTCCACCTGCCCATTCTGTCCCAACCACCTGAGAGAAACATTGAGTCAGGAATTGGTGAGCAAGGAATTTCAGGACCAGGTTCCTACCTTTCTCATGTCACAGAGGGTCCCCCCTTTTAGGAGGTAGTGTCCAGCCCCTCCCACCTTCCTCCCTCAGTCCCTATGAATCCGACACAGGACCTGAGGCAGCCTGAATCCTACACAGATTCATAAATACACCTTTCAAATACCTCAAAGAAGTCTCCACAACCAAGAAATTTTAATTAAGATTCCAGATAAAATAAATTATTTTAGTGATCCAGGAGATTAGTCAAATGCCTCCTTTTGTTTGAAGAATATTTTTATACAATGCCTAACATTATTAAACAGGCATGATTTATCTAATGTAAGAAATGCAATGTACCATGAGAAGGCTGGGCATGAATTGTAGCTATTTGATGCTGTTAATTCTAACATTCCCTAATATACTTGCTTACTTTCTTAATCATGTTATGCAATACATCAAAATCATTAATTAGCTTAATAGCTCACAATCGTCACTATAAATATTAGATATGGTTATACACACTCTGGGATTATTGGTATTTACACTCCTGTTGGAAGCTAAAAACAAGTAACTTTTCAAAGCCTCAAATCTAGCAAAGTATGTACTAGTAAACCCTAATCTATCAGTTTTCTCATCTTGGATATTTTCCTAAGCTACTATTCTTGTCTTTTTACCTCCATTTAAAATGCATTCACCAATAGACATATACTGAATTTTAAGTAAATTCAATACTTTGAAATTTATATTTACCTGCAAAACACAGTGAGACCATTCTTTATAAAAACAAGCTTTCAATATTTTTAATTGCATATGTAATAATTGGTTGCTGTAGAAATATAATAAAGAAAATTACAGCCTTGACCATGACAATGTTACAAATTAATGAATACCTTTCTATAATTTACAATACATATGTACTTTCAAACATAAAAATGAAAATATCCTGTTTTTGTAATCTGGTTTTAATCCTTGACAGTGTATTATAAATGTCTGTTTGTATCAATAAATACACATCCATTCATTTATCATGCTCATTAGCATATTGTGGATGGGTATATGTACCATAATTTATTCAACCTTCCCTCAATGTTGAACATTTACTTGCTACCAGTTTTTCAGTTTTATAATCAACTCTGCAGATTATCCAAATAAACATATCTGGTGTGACTTTCTCATTTTTTCCCACAGAACAAACTCCCATTTGCAGAATGCAGAGTCACAGGGCGCTCTTATTTCTAAGGCTGGTGGCCTGAACATCCTCTAGGTTTGCATGGAATTAGCAACACTGATCAACGCTCTAACCAACTGAGCTACCCGGCTATTGTTGTTGTTTTTTAACAAAAAGCATTCTATCACTTTAGAAACAGGAATAGAAGAAATCTTTGCCCTGACCCGATAGGCCAGTAGGTTAGCACATCATCCCAATATGCCAAGATTGTAGGTTCAATCCCCGGTCAGGGTACATACAAGAATCAACCAATAAATGAATAAATAAGGGATACAACAAATCTCTCTCTCTATCAAAAATCAATATATAAAATATAAATAAATATTTTTTTAAAAAATAGAAGGTATCTTTGAAACATCGGACAATAGCAAAGATCTATCTACATCTCTGGTGATTTTTCACAGCCACTGCTAAATAGGTTGAGTTATAAAATTAAATTTCTATCCTCAATACACACCAACGCCACTGAAGTGCTAAATTCGTCAGTCATAACACATCCAGATTAATGATCTGTAGGAGTAAAGGAACATGTTGCTTTCTCCAGCCTCTTGGGCCCATATTAGAGAGGGCAAGTGATGATCTTTGCAGCTCTCTGTCCCCAATCCCATCTGCATATATATGCACCTGTACAGCTCTCTTAGCCACAGCCACAAAATCAAGGACACCCTTCCACAATCACAGGGTTAGAACTGGACTAAGATCAAACACTTCTACTGTGCATGTACATATCCAGCAACTTAAAGAATTACAATCTTTTACTTAACAAATACTCTCAAGTAGGATTTTGCATTTTCAAAATGTTTCATGTTCTTGCTTTATTTTAAAAAGAAAGGGCTCAGCCCTAGCTGGTTTGGCTCAGTGGATAAAGCGTTGGCCTGCAGACTGAGGGGTCCCAGGTTCAATTCCGGTTAAGGTCACATGCCTGCGTTGCAGGCTTGGTCCCCAGTGTGGGGTGTGCAGGAGGCAGTTGATCAATGATTCTCTTTCATCACTGATGTTTCTATCTCTCTCCCTTCCTTTCTGAGTCAATAAAAATATATATTTTTTTAAAAAGGGCTCAGTACACAAAAACTAAGGGATACTTTAGAAAAGCGTTCTCAGGACTTGAACCTTTCTCCCAGAAGTACAGTTTCTGTCTCTAATGACTTGGAAAAAAAATTTATCTCAGAACTACAGTCCTTTAGGATCTTTTGGACACAGCGCCAATGAAAACGAAAGAATAAATATTTTCACCTATTTGACACCCCTCAGAACCCAGATGATAAGAATGCATCCTCACAGTGGGTACCTCCACAGCTTATTCTGAAGGACAGGTAACATGGCATGGTTGCATGTGTTTAAATGATAGCTGCCGTTTGACAGGATACTGGGTCTGCACCTCCCAAAGGTGTAATCACAGAACAAGGAGCATAATTAAGTTGGTTTTTAACTACTTCCTGGGACAGATCTGGGAAGCAAGATAAAAGCAGGAATGCACTGCACTGTAGGTCACTGCCATGGCAGTTTGAGAAAATGTGGATCCCAAATTGCTTTTCAAAGTTTAATAAATGTCAGCACCTCATGAGAGAAAGAAGAGGCAAATTTATTGCATGCCATTCAACTAATCTACATTAATTACCTAAGATATTGCTACTTGTCAGCTTGTAAGTTTTCACAAAAAAATTTATTTTATATTTGTGCTGTGTGTTTGTATGTGCATTAATGCTTCCCCTTTGCACAGCAACTACACTATACACTATACACTATACACTATACTATACAACATGCAGAGACCACACACAGTTGGCAATAGGTTTGGGCAAATTATAACCTCATTTCACAAAAGAAAAGAAACACTTGAATTTGATTACATTTTAGGCTAAATGCACATACTTCCTATACATAAAATGAGCACCTATTTTAATCAATCTAGAAGGAATATAAACAATAGTATAAATATTTCTTATTGCATTCAGTTACATTCCTTTTATCATATTTTCTTCTATATGAAAATATCAATTACAAATTTAGAGTCAGCAAATATCTCCAACTCAAATGTCAAATTAGGTCAAATGCTATAAGGAAAACCCACTCCTAAAGGACTTTGAAAAAAATTTAATGAGCCACCGCCCTCTGCTGGTGAAAAATACACATTGTCCATAAATATTTAATTTGAGAACAAAAGTAATGAAATACATTAATATTTAAGCACCATAATCTGCAATACAATTTAGTGACTTTTGATTATATGGGAATGATACACACATATATACTACATGTTTTAGCAAAAGCTAATATGCAATTTCAGACTTTTTTTTACTACAATACATACAGAACATTATATTCTATCTGAAAATAGTTTCTAAGCAAACTTTAATTCTTTCAACAATTATTTAAATAATATGAGTCAATGATGCTTTTTGCCATTTTAGAATCCATGAGAAATGTTACCTTACTTAGAGATCAAGTAGTAAGTCTAGAATAAAGTTTAAATGCTTTAAAAGTACTATGAGCATGTACAGACACATTTACTATCCTCCTTACCCACAGTGAAATTCTGGTTATAAGCTAAATATCTGTAAGTACATGGATTACAGAATATCTCTACCATGTGCTTATAAGACACACTTAAACATTAGTTTAGAGCTCTCTATATAAATATACTTTTAAGAACTATAAAAATAATTTCATTGAATATTTTTCAAATAGCACAAAATAATACAAGAAAACAATCTTGTAAAAAAGAATTCCAACAACACAGAAGTAAAATATATACAAGATGAGGGTCCCAGCTTTATAGGCCTCAAATTCATTCTACTGACCACAGGCCATCATAATTAAGTAGGTATCCTTTCATTTCTTTTTCTGTTTACATATTTTTTAAGATTTTTTTAAATCACAGCTTCACACTATACATGGCATTCCTTAATTAGCTTTTTTTATTTTTACTTCATTTATTTTAGAGATGTTGTCACATCAGTTCATATGGATTGACCCCATTGTTTTTAACAGCTGTACAGTAGAGATGTTCTACAATTTTATCCCATCAATCCTCTACTGCTGGTAACCATATTTTCACATCTGAAACAAGGGAAGGGATGTTATAAATATCCTTGCTTGAAATTGTCCACAAGAATAATTTCTAGAATTATTGATCTATATCATAAATTGACGTTTCCATAAAATATATAAGTGTAAATAAACAAATACTGTGCAGTACAGTTTTATTTTTGTGACACTAACATTTAGAAGCAATGTGATTTTTAAACTTAAATCTCCAGTTGTGGACTCAATTCTTTTTAGTAACTAAAAAAGCAATCTTTAAAAACCAAAAGCTGGATCTATACAGAGAGAAGATGCGCATCATATATTCATGAAAAACATTATCTGAGTATTCATATGTTTTTGACTATTTAAAAAAATTTACCTTACATTAAAGAACTATCAAATGCTCATAAAAATAGCTAGTAACCCTCAGATACTAGTATACTAGTATAACACTCTCACCACTTAGCATCCCATTGATCTTTCCACATTATATGACTCTTTTATTTTATACAGTTAAAATCCCCAACTGAAAATACAAACAACTCTATAAATAGCACATTTCCTTGAAGTTCAACCTTGCTCATCTTTGTTCAGTAATCCATACAACTCCAGTGATCAGTTCTGCTG
Source organism: Myotis brandtii (assembly GCF_000412655.1). Lineage (NCBI taxonomy): Eukaryota > Metazoa > Chordata > Mammalia > Chiroptera > Vespertilionidae > Myotis > Myotis brandtii. The sequence continues at coordinate 1,337,853 of NW_005355385.1, read as the reverse complement.
TAGGCTTAAACCAGATCATACAAATGGCATAAAATGGGCTGGCTTTGTCCTCCTTTCACTGAGCTATAAATTTCCTCTGAAGGTTTATTAATGAGCAGCATAGTCACAAACACTCAAGCTGTCATCAGGCTCCTTGCTGCTAAATTTACTGAAGCATGCACTCTACTGTCTGCACATCTCCACACACATGATTTGTAAAGCCACAGATCCAAAGATTGGAAGTGATCTTTAATAAGTTTCCCCATCTTGCAAACTGCCAGTCCCAAAGAATCCATCATCCTCTGTTAAATGTATAGCTTATGAGTGAATGAATATTTAGCCTATAGTTGTGTCTTGACTTTCTGTTGAATACCCATTTCCCTCTGTGCCCTTCTATTTTCCCCAAGACTGTAGTTGCCTCATTCTTTGCCTTCCCAGTTCAGTTCAAGTCAAGACACTTGGTTTCACGGTCACAGCCTCCAGGAATGGCAGGCAAAGAAACACTTTCTCTTGATCCCTTGGGTTATCATGATGGCTTGTCTTGCTCTGTGAAAATGAGTACAAAGAAATCATCCTTTCAAAAGAGGCAGGTCCAGTCCTAGCTTGTTTGGCTCAGTGGATAGAGCATCAGCCCATGGACTGAGGGGTTCCAGGTTCAATTCTGGTCAAGGGCACCTACTGCAGTTGCAAGCTCAGGGGCTCCTATGGGAGGCAACCAATCAATGTGTCTCACATCAATGGCTCTCTCTCTCTGTCTCCGTCTCTCCCCCTCTCTTCCACTCTCTCTAAAAAAACAATGGAAAGCCCAGCCTGGTGTGGCTCAGTGATTGAGCATTGACCTATAAACCAGGAGGTTGTGGTTGGATTCCCGGTCAGGGCAGGAAGCAGCCGATGAATGATTCTCTCTCATAATTGATATCTCTCCCCCCCCACCCCCTTTCTCTCTGACATTAATAAAAGTATATATTTTTAGCCTTTTTTTTTTTTAGCCTCATTGCTACAAAGTGAGCAAGATGGGTCACCAGCAACTCTACTGGAGCCATCCAAGGAAATTCGGCCAGGGTTCTCGTTCTTGCCATGTCTGATCAAACCGCCACGATCTGATCTGGAAGTACGGCCTCAACATGTGCCGCCAGTATTTCCGTCAGTACACGAAGCACAAAAGGTTTAAGTTGGACTAAGTGAACTTCCATAAATGGGTAGTTCAAGACATCTACCTTATGACAGAATGCTATCTCTTTGTACATAAAATAATTTTTTTAAAAAATCTTCAAATATAAAATATATTTTTTAATAGAAAAAAAATCAAGGGAAAAATATCCTTGGGTGAGGATTAACAAAACAAAAAAAGAGGCAGGACCAGAGGACTGAGACGGCAGACACAATTAATAGACTATAGCTTCCCAAGAAAGATACACAGCTCCAAGAAAGGTTTCATGGAATACATACTAGTAGATATATTTTCTACAAGCTTTATCAAAGACTTTTTTTTGTTAATCCTCAACAAAGAATATTTTTTCCATTGATTTTTTAGAGAGAGTGAAAAGGGAGGAAGGGAGCTGGGGGAGGGGGAGAGAGAGAAACATTGATGTGAGAGAAACACATCGATTGGTTGCCTCCCACATGGACCCCAATCAGGTCAAGGGATCGAACTTGCAACCCAGGTGTATGCCCTTGACCAGGAATCAAACCCAAGACCAATGCTCCAACCACTGAATCGCACCGGTCAGGGAACAGAGAGCAGTCCAGCCAAGCTGAAGCATAAAAGGATAAGAAGTGGGCTGAAAATGTAGGTTGAGAGCCTGGAAATAGCAACGACCTCCTTACCCAACTGCATGAACAAAGGAACCAGGAGAAAGATGACCTGTGACATTATGAAACAGACAGGACATACTCCCACCTGGAACCTCTGCACCTCCCACAAAAGATGACTCTCAATCCCACTTCCCTGCAGTTTCTAGCAGTATAAGTCTTAACACAAACAGGACATCTGTAACTTGCTGCAGGAACAGAGTGGGAACTGGGAAGGCTATGCATGTTCCACAGTCATGCACAGAGGAAAGGAAGCCCCAGGTAGGTAAACAAGTGGCATCTAAAAAGAAAGAGAAAGAGAGGCTCAATCCTAGGGCCATAAGCAAACACTGATTTCTGTGTAAAAAAACAACAAACAAACAAAAAAAAACCTCCAATACAATGGAAAAGCAAACAAACTGGGAATGATATTTGTGGAAAATAGAGCCGAAGTCCATATCCTTAATTCATAATAAAATATTTTAAAATACTAAAATATGAATAGAAAAATATAGGCTATTATAATTGTTCAAATATCTTAGTGATTTAAAAAAACAGGATTAAACCTTTTTATTTAAAAAAGAATAATTCTTTTCATAACAATCTCAATGTTATCAGACATCATTTTCATGTTACTTATGTGAGTAGAAATACTGGAAACAATCTGACTTGTCTCCAAATATTATTTGACTCAATAATTAGCCTTCTAACATATGATCCCTTAAGGAAAAAAAAAGTTGGACAGTAATTTATGCATAAAGCTCTTTACTGTAGTGTAATTGATAATACTGAAATTTGTAAACAACCTTCATAACAATAGATTAGTTAAATTGGGATTCATTCTTAGGGTGAAATATTCAGCAATTTCAAATAGTGTTTTTGAGGGCTGTGAAGTGGCATAAGAAAATATTCAAAAATAATAACATATAAGAATTAATGCTGAATCCTAAGCCCTAAAATGTTTAGTTTGAGTAAGCCTGACTATATGTTTGATAATATTCCAATTTTTAAAAAATAAGTATGACAGAAAGCCTGACTTAGGAAAGTGGGTCTAAGATCTCACCAAATAGGCTCTCTGTGGTCCCACAGTATTTGGAATAACTAAAACACAAGACAAGGGCCTCACCCAAAAGCCTAATCACAGGCCACTGGACAGCGGGCAATTAATAGAAGTTGAATTAAACTAAAATACAGTCGGAAAATTTGGTAAGCACTGATTAGTGGATCCTGGCCTCCTGCTTCAGAGATGAACTCACTGAAGACAAAGGTCCAGAACCACTAATCTACCCACTGAGGGGCAGACTTTACTAAGTGATTGAGGAAACAGAAAGGTGGGAGCGGGACACAAGACATCCACTGAAGACAATTTCTTCCATAGTGGTATCTGTTTTCCTTTATCCTATGGAGTTTTCCATACATTTCCTTCAAAGTTTAATAATTATAAAGACCAAGAAAATACATGTGATTCAATCTGCTATCGTGTCAATTGGTTCCAGATAGTAAATGAGGAAGATAAATTGGGGGGGGGGGGGGGGAGAGAGAAAGGGGGAGGCTCTCTTAAAATGAAATCAACACAAACTAATTATATCATTATATCAATCCAATAAAGCTAAACTCGACATACAACCATTGAAATTCTAGGCCTGTAAATTTCCCCACCTGGAAATGTTTCTTTGAAAACACAGTGAATTACATCATCTCAATTTCCTTGATAATTGCATCAGACCAGATCTGAAATATGGTCTTCAGATCTCCGTTGCACAACTCAAAGAGTAGATACTCTGAAGTATGGATCTGAACCTCCAATTCTTTCTCTTCATTGTCACATAGGCTGCTCTGACTGGCAGGATCACCAATGTGAACACAAAGCAATGTGGCAATAGGAACTGAACAAGAATCTGTGCTCAGCACCAACATTTTAAACTCAGTACTGAATGGCTGAATCAGTCAGACTGCTTAAGCTCTGCCACAGACTCCTTCCATCTCAGTAACACCAGCACACATCTATATACTGATTAGGCGGGGGAAAGCACCATGAATTGATAAGGAGCCTACACAACAGAAACACCTTTTAAGATCTACTGCTGCAGCATAATCCTATGTACAAATCTGAGAACAAAAGTTTATCTATTAAGAAGTCTTGGTCAGGCTTACACATACTAAACATTTTAGGGCTTAGGATTCAGCATTAATTCTGAAGGCCAGTTTACACAGCACAAAATTCAGAAAAACCTAACATTCTCTCTAATCAAATGTGAAATACTAAAGCATTAAATCACATTTTCTAAAAATTATGGCCATGTACTGAAATGGATGCAGTTTTAGAGACATAACCTAGACATTTCAGAATTTAAACGTTCAATATCAAGTCACTCACTAGACCACTTAGGGGAGAAATATGTAATAGAGAAGTCTCACATAGGAGCTAAGCAGGTTTGGAACACTTTCTCAGTAATCTTTTCCTTCATCTGCCCTTCATCCCCTGCAAAACAGCCTCCAACATGTGTCTTTACTGGCAGATTCATGCTGCATTTGTTTTTTAACTCTACTCTAGCATTCTCCCCAAAATAGAAAAATATGCATTTAACTTTTTAAATATAGATGGTATATTTTCTTTGGTTGTTTGATTTTAAGAATGACATAAAATTAAAAGGTATTTTAAACACCATCTGTTCCCTTACAACAATGGGCAATAATTTCCTGATTGTTTTACTTCATGTACGTGCTTTAAATCTAGAGTACCCTTTATGATTATTGCAGTTCGTATTTTATTATTTTATGTAGCCCTCTTTGCCTATGTGTATATTTAGAAACCAGGCTGGGTTTTATCTCCCCTTTGTGCCATTCCTATTTCAATTTCCCATTATCACAGAACTGTTGAGAAAGTCATTTCGTTACTTTTTCCTGTCATGTCTTCCAAATTCACTGGGATAATCCTTTATGAGGCCAGAGAAATGAAATTAGAACAAACTTATTAAAATGTATTTGACCAATCCCATTCTTCAAATATGAGGACGGAGCTCCAAATGCTGTCACTCAGTAAAACAGAGAACTATGATGGCATTAACTATCTTCCAGTATTAACTGTGGTAGAATAAGCTGAGATGGCAGGTGCAGGCAGGGCCCGTCAATAAAGACAGAACTGGAACCGTGCAAGTGCACCAGGTCTACATAGCCATCTGCTTTGCATGAAGGGAATGAAAAGAGAGCAATAAACTAAGGCATTCATTTTCAAAGTCCTGATTTGTTAACAAGATCTGTGCAATGAACTCTTATGCACTGCTGTGATTCTATGATGCCCCTCAGAAAAAAATCCACTGCAAACCATCTGTCATACTCTATTGGGATAAGTGAGAAGGTTTTTCTAATAAAACATCTATACTCTAAAAATGATTTTCTTGCCATAAATACAAGATATGTTAAAAGAAATGAGGTTAAAAGGAAAGACATTGGAAAACAATGTGTTCAATACTGATCATCTTTGTGTTGATTTTTAAAAAAGATATAGACATGTAGATATTTTTGAAGGGATATACAAGGAGTTGTCAACAGGTTTTACCTTTAAGGAAGGGATTGGAAGAGGTGTCATTAAATATTTTTCTGTACTCTAATTTTTTTAAATCATGGGCATATATTATTTATTTTATTTTTATACATTTGAACAACTGGTATTTGGGTAGTAATATAAAAAACCATAGTGATTTCCTTTCAAATAATTTTCTGTAAAATTAAAAGTATTCTAGAACAATGATTCCCATATCATTTGGCATTTTAGTTATAATTCAATTTTTGCTGATAAAACCAGCACCACAACAATCACCTCTGTAAATCAACTTTTGTCTTTATTTCTGACTACTAGTACTTCCTAGGAGTGTTAAGAAATGGGTGAAAGGGCATGGAGATGTTGAGGAGTATTAATACATACTACCTACCTGCTTTTTAGGATGCTTATGTTGGCATCCTAAAACCAACAGAAGGGCAGAGTGCCCAGTCTACCAATTACATTCTCATGTCCAATGAACTTCCCTTTTATATTTACTAATACAATACAAAAAAGAAATCCTTCACTATTACTTTTAATAACACTGAAGTTTGAATAATTTTTCAATTGTATTTACCAGCAAAGAAACATGTTTTCATACACTTCAATAATCATCATAACAATCCAATTTTTAAAAAAAATTTAATACTTAAAATTAAAGAACAATACAAAATATACATTCCTGAGAACTGGGAATACTCTACCAAGAATCGGTGAAAATTATCAGTAGATCTTTTAAAATGTCCTTTATGAAAATTAAGAAGTTGCTGGAAACTACCTACTTTTTTTGAATAAAAACCTGGAGCATGTAAAAGCCATGTGTGGACTAGAGTCAAACTTAACAGGAATCTCTAACACCCATGATGATTTTCTTTCCAGGAATTTACAACACATGGTCTTTCAAACTCAACATGAAGGCCCAAGAGCTAGAATATGTTTTTTGAAGACAAAAGCAACAGCTCCTTCAAATTCCTCCCCTCAGCAATCTGGCGCACAGAACCCCAGACACTGTTAGTTGATGTCATTTCTTTCCATGCTGCCCTCATTATGGTGGAAAGTAAAAGTGAATGGATGTGAGAAATCAGTAGAAATATATAAAGCAATCCATCTGTCCAGCCTGCTGTTAGCACGTATCCTGCAAATACTGTCCCCACGGCCACTGCTTCTCAGCACCTCAAGCCTGAACTCCGCTGGCTTCCCCAAGTTAACATCATGGAGTTCCTAGGTTTAGAAATGACCCACAATGAATCACTTTTTAAAATGCATTCAGTGCTAGAGGATGGTGCTAAGGTGACTGCTCCAGCTACCGCCCCCACCCTCACTACAGCTGGTGGGGCACCAGTTAAAGCTCTCTCCGCAAGTATGGAAACTGCAGCTCACAGAGGCAGGTGACACAAATACCCCACACAGAACCAGAATTCTAACATGGGATGTGATTGGGTTGGGTTTTTGTTTTTGTTTGGGGTTGTTGTTGTTTTAAAACCTGTACTCATATTAGCCATCAAAACACTTTTATTAATTTTGGGGTACAAAAACATGGGCATAAAAAAAACCAAATAAACAACACTTTTATTTAGGAAGAAAGAACTCTGGACTTATAGCAATGACCATTGGTATTACTGACAGAGTTTTGGAAAATAAAACACTGGCATGCTTTCTCCGGGCTATGATTTTTAAACAGACCTTTTCATGTCTCTGGTCTGGTATCCAAAGCATGGACTTTGTTAGGTCTGATCCCCTTATGATTGTAGACTGCAGATTTCAGTGCTTCCTTGCCCTCATGAGATGCCCATCCCACTACTCTCCTAAGGCAAGCTGGCATTTTCCTCTATTTCTCCACCAATCCTACTCTTCCTTCTATTTCACTAGGATTGACCCACTGAACTGATCCATCATCACTGCAACAGGAAACAGGATTTCCCTCATGCCAGACAGGCCAATCACTGAGCCAAGGTCAATTCCCCAAACTGGAATTCTGGAAGAAAAATGCAGGGAAAACACAATCCTAACCTACCACCCTTTCTCCCCAGTCTCCACCACAACTCTTCAAGGCTCCCTACTATTTAATTTCATTTATTTTTTATAACAACTATAAAGAAGCTACAATATCCATTTTACATATGGGAAAAGAGCAATTTAGACAGGTTAGTTAAGTAATTGCTCCAATGAATCAGAGTTTGGCTAACCCTTGAACTTGTACCCGTTTCAACACTACAAAATAATGTTTCCCTTACACACGAGGAAATGACGTCCATCAGGATTACATGCAGCCTGAGAGAAATTCAAGACAAAGAATATTGCTCTCCAAGAGTCTGCCGCCTCCACCACCCTGCGTTGTCTCCCTTGAGTGCTCTGACAGCAATCTTACGGAGATCAGGGAACCTGAACAACTACTTGACTATATTTCTAACTAAGCATTGTGAAGGGAGAGGCAAAATATAATTAATTTTATAAAACTTTGAGATTACACATGGAACGTAGGCAGGCTAAAATTTTTCTTCTATAATGGTTTCTAGCCTTTCCTAAAATATTATAAAGTAACAGCAATAACAGTGAACTATATGTATATATGTGTACAATCCTCATCCCCTGCCCCCAAAATACTGATATAACTATAAAATAGATAATTTCCCAATATTAAGATTTCAATTTCTTCACATTTTTAATAACATTATAACTCTAGGTTGAAAATTCCCTTACTTATTTATTCATTAGTCATACTTAAGCATGATAAAAATCTAAGTATCAAACAATAACAGTAAGAGATGTAAAATAATAAAAATTATACTCAGCCCTATAAGCAACAAGGCATAAAAGTATCTCATCAATACAAATGAAAGACAAAAACAATGCCTGCAGAATTAGCTGTAAGCATTAAATTTTGTAAATAGTGTTGCAAAGAATTAATCAGTGCTCTAAGCCAGGGGTCCTCAAACTACGGCCCGCGGGCCACATGCAAATACAAATATTGTATTTGTTCCCGTTTTGTTTTTTTACTTCAAAATAAGATATGTGCAGTGTGCATAGGAATTTGTTCATAGTTTTTTTTTAAACTATAGTCCGGCCCTCCAACGGTCCAAGGGACAGTAAACTGGCCCCCTGTTTAAAAAATTTGAGGACCCCTGCTCTAAGCTATTGTGTTGGAAATCATCCCTTCAAAGTGTCCAAGTGTCCAGAAGACAATCTTGTTTTGCCTCCCTTGTGTTACAAAGAGGCAAAATATATTACTGGTCACAGTTTTCTGGGGATAAAAGTCTAGTAAATTAAAAATAATAGGCGCTCTAGCCGCTTTTGCTCAGTGGTTAGAGCATCGGCCCTCAGACTGAAGGATCCCGAGTTTGATTCCTGTCTCCAGTCAAGGGCACATAGTTATGGGAGAAAACCAATCGATGAGTCTCTCTCACATGGATGTTCCTCTGTCTCTCCCCTTCTACTCTCTCTAGAAATCAATGGAAAAATATCCTCAAGTGAGGAATAACAAAAAATAAACAAAAATAATAGGCATGCTAAAGGAGGAAGAGAACTAAGCATTGGGCTTCTCTATTACATCAGATTTATTTAGGGTCTCCCTAACTGGGGGCACCTTTCTTCTCTGACCTAACACTGATTCTTCTCATTGCAAAGGTGCAGACTGTTAAAACAATAAGGGAGATTAATCATGGGTTTCTTCACCCATTCTTTATTCCCTCTGATATTTAAATATCAAAACCTATTCCACTATTACCTCCATCATTTTCAATCTTCTTCCTGAGAAGGGGCCCTGGCATTGGCACAGAGTGCTCAGTGGCCACAGCCCCTCTGGGGAAATTGCCAGACTACAGTTCTACCCAGCAGTTTCTGAAGGAGGAGTGCCCATACTTTCTGTCACCTTGCTCAGAGCAGAGGGAGGACAGATTGTGGATCCACAGATTAAAGTTTAATTATAGCCACTGATCTCAGTGAAATCCCATTAAAACTTTCTTTTCATTCAGAGGTTATCTATACTAATAAAAGGGTAATATGCTAATTAGACCAGGCAGACCAGACATCTTCAGGATGTCCGACTTCCTTCTGGACAAAGCCACGGTGGCGAGGACCGAGGCAGAGGCGGTGAAGGGTGATCAGGCCAGCAGGGGAGGGCAGTTAGGGGGCGATCAGGCAGGTCGGCAGGGGAGCAGTTAGGGGGCGACCAGGCAGGCAGGCAGGCAGGCAGGCGAGCGGTTAGGAGCCAGCGGTCCCAAATTGCAAGAGGGATGTCCATCAGTCGGACATTCCTCGAGGGGTCCCGGATTGGAGATGGTGCAGGCCAAGCTGAGGGACAGCCCCCATCCCGTGCATGAATTTCGTGCACCGGGCCTCTAGTATCAAATAATTAAGTAAGCAAAAAATTCTGCACTGAGGCTTCAAATTGGGCGTGTGCACATGTTGCTACTGTTCCATCAGCAGAGAACAAAAAGAAAACCAGTGACCTTGGCTGGCATGCCTTACCTGAGAAGTACTATTTCACACTTAGCTCTTCCATGGAGAATGAAAAACTACTGTGTAGCTGGGCCAGGGGTTCAGAGCCCACTTAAGGGAGTTTCCCAAGTCTCCTTTAACTAGCTTTTTCTTTAAATATATATCTCTTGAGAGAGATAATTGTTAAGAGCAAACAATTAGCAATTAGATCATAAAGTTTTCAAGTGAATTAAAATGCTAGCAACAGGGGTGTCTTCATACGAATGCAGCCCCAGTGGCCACAAACTGCTCTTTACTACTGCCTTGCTGCCTCCTAAGCCACATCTGTACATTTTCAACCATGGCTTTGAATCAAATTAGGAACAGGACCCCTATTTTTTTCTAATATATTTTTATTAATTTCAGAGAGGGAGAGATAGATAGAAACATCAATGATGAGAGATAACCACTGATTGGCTGCACACCCCCTTCTGGGGATACAGCCTGTCAATTGGGCATGTGCCCTGACTGGGAATCAAACCATGACCTCCTGGTTCATAGGTAGACCACTGACCCACATCAGCCAGGCTAGGATCACTATTTAAACATTATAGCCTCAGCAAGGAACCAGGGATTCTGGCTGTTATATAAACTCTGGGTGCCCAGAGCCCAAAAGATTCTCCCATCATTCCCTCCAGGGCTGGCCAACCTGCTTCCCTCAAACATCATCAGGTGTTCTTTCCACTACCCCACAGAATTCTGGATCACCACTGGCCAGAACACACTCTCCAAATTTCTCCCCTCCTCTCCAAATCTAGGACAGAGCCTTTCATGTAAATTTTTACTATGTGTTTACTATTATAAACACTAGAAAAGGCAGAAAAAATAGTAAAAAAGAACCTAAAGCTTCAAAACTGCTGCAATAAAATTTGGTCCCTGGTAATCATAAAAACATACAGGGTGGGGCAAAAGTAAGTTTATGCTTCTGAATACGCAAAGCATGGAGTTTATTCTTAGATTATTATTTATTGAGCGTATTCTTATATTATTATGTATTATTTACTGTATTATTTTCCATATGAAAAACTGTAACTCTACTTTTGCCCCACCCTGTATGTCAAGGTAGGAGCATCCTCAACTTTGTTTTGATTCTACACACACACATCTTTTTGTCCAGACTGAAGCTTCAGAATCCCCCTCACTCCTCAAAATGACGGATGGAGTAGAGAACCTTTGTGGGGGGTTTTCTCACTTAACCAAAGAGCAAGGTCAAAGCCTGAGAGGTAATGATGGTTGCTTTAGGGGCTGAAAAAGCATTCATATGTAGGTTTCACGACAGAGCAATAGACGACAAAATAAGTGTCCATTGGCTTTAACAAACCAAATGGAAACAAATGCCAGAAAGAACATGGGGCCACCTGGTGTCAATTTCAACTTACCTAGGACAGGATAATTTTGAATCTTCAGCAATCTTGAAAGTGAGCCCACAAATTACATACTATTTAATCCAACTCATCCAGGAAGATGATTTCAGGAAATACAGGGCACTGGGACCCAACCATCTGCCTCCAAACCCAGCCTCACCATCCTCATTTTGTGCATTACCCCAACTCCCCCAGTTCGAGATGGGGACTAGGAGAGCAAAGAAGGCATCCATCCAATTGTCTCTGAATCAGCACCATCAGTTACATGTATGAAGTGCCCTGGACAAGGCCTGGCACGTCGTGAACAATCAAGGGCAAGTACTATTACTCTCAAACTATATGAACGTAAAAAGGCTTAAAGACAAATTAATCTTTTTCAAGGGCATGTAAGTTACTAAAAAAGCCAATTTACTTTCTTAAGGTAATAACATAAATGAAAGCCTCAAAAATATATTACCACGATTTCAGGTTAGCAACTAAATGTCAGTGTCACAAACCATATACCCACTTACATTTAAATCCTATAATCCAGCCAATTTAAGTTAGCAATAAATGAAATCCGGCTCCCTTGCTCTGAGCCCCCCGATATTTCTCCTGCAGACACAATATATGCCAATCAATGAGCGTTCTAGTCTACTACAGGAAGTCTCTGATTTTCTGAATACCACAACTCAACACTTAATCGGAACAAAACAGGGACAAATGTGAATATTTTCTATCTAAATACCCCTTCAAAGTATATAAATACTAACTCCCTAGCTGGAGTACAGCTCCTAAGAACATGAGTTCTTATGCTTCCTTTTTTCTACATAATATTGTCTATTCTTCCTTTGAAGCTCTGTAGAAAGGACACCACAGAGCACTCGATAGCACTGTTGTACAGTACCACCAGGGCCCAGGAAACAGAAACAAAGTAGAGGTAAAAAGAGAAAATGAAGAATATAAAATCTCCATGGCTCACAAAGTTTATATTATACATGTATTATCACACACTTAAATTAGAATGCCAAGAACTGGTAAATGAGCAATGTGCAAAATAGTCTATATTTTCTTTCCTTCACAAGCCACAAGAATAAAGAAATATCACTCTACTAGTGTTTTGTGATGTAAAGCATATTAAAGTATAACCTAGTGACTCACCATTAAAATGATTCCTGCTGGTTTTAATAAATACTGCCCAAGATTAAAGGTTTTTTGGGAAGGATGCTACCTGATTTTTTAAAAAAAGAAGCAAATTTAATTTTACAGAAGGATTGAAATACAAAATAGAATGAGCCCATATCGTGGTTTTTGTATGCGAGACAATCTAATAGCTGAAATCCCTTCCAGATGAAAGGGAAATCAATTTCAAAATTCTATCATCTCTTTTTAAACTTGTTGAAACGTTTGAGGACTCGAATATCAGAATGCTTTAAAATTAGATTGTGAGGTAACGCTCCTGGAGTGTAATTTTTCAACTTTTTGGCATATAATATTAATAGAGTATCACTTAAAGTAAAATTAATGCAAAATAAGAGAGAGAGCATGTTGGAGTCACCAACTATTACCTCTCCTTCCAAGAAGATAGCATTACTTATCATGCTGTAGATAAGTCTCTCACACGGCACACACTGTCATAAATACACTAACTTCTGAGAGTGTAGGCTAGACATGACTGTCCCCAAGACAATGATTCTTTTTTACTCAAGAAAATCGTACAGTAAATAACTTTTCTTCCCTTTGAGACAAGCACAGCGCTTGAGGCTGCTGCAACACAACAACAAAATATCTTCACAAATGTCTCCAAACAGTCAAGCTGAAAATCTAAGCCAAAGTTTCATTTAACAGCCTGTCAGTTTTTTGATGTGAAGCTAATGAATGCAGTGGCAAACAAATCCATCAAACCTAACATCAAAACAACTGCACTTCATCCCACCAAACGGAAAAATGAAATACAACCTGCAGGCCAGCTCTTTGATCCAACTCAGGCAGGAAGCAGCCCTATGTGCCACCACGTAATCATGGACTCCATCTCAGCACAGAAGGAAAGAATACTCCACACAAACGGAAAACATTCACCTCGACTATGCACCAATATCTCATTTCAATTGTTAAGCTATGTTACATATTTTTAAATCTCTACTAGAAAAAATATATATGTAGCATTTCACTCTAGATTACTATTAAAATGCCTAAAATAAGTAACAGGATAGCATGTTCCACTCATAACACAACTTTACAAATGGAGGTTTGTAAAAGCCCTCTACTCTTTATGAAGTCTCCTTGAAGACAAAGACTACACATCTTTCTCCTTCGTACACATGCATGCGGCACAGTTTCTGGGCAGAGGAGGAACTCGCTGAGCACTCTCCAAGCCCAGCTCGGCCTGAGCCAGCAGGCAAATGGGCATGTGGCTATCCTGAACATCCCCCTCAAAGTTTTCAGTGAAAATCTTACCTCTGATTAACAAAATGGGGGAAATTACATAGCTGCCTGGTTAAGTAAGTGTGTCCCCTTAAGACAGAACTTCTGATCTGCAGTATCATGCAGGATTTGCTATGTTCTGTGATATCATGCAGGATTTGCTATGCTATATTTTGTAGGTCAAGGAAAGAGAGAGCTGAATGATCCTCACGTAGGAGAGAAAGAAAGAGGAACAAGAGGAAGAGTAAGGGCCTAAGGCATTAGCAGAGATTTTTAGAAACAGGGATAGTCAAATTAAGTTGGTTTCAAGGCTATGAGGTCAATGTCTCCTCATGCCCACCTCTGCCCGTTTTCTGAGAGTCTTCTCCACAACCACGGCATAAAACAGCCTTCTGTGAGACAAGGCAGTTTGGGTAGATATGAATACACCAAAAGGCAGTGAAATAGTCACATAATTATTGTTTTTGTTGTTGTTGCTGTTATTTAGTTGAGAATAGAAAACATCCAGGAATTTGCTGAAATTTGGAAAACAGCTATTTGGGCTTAGCACAAATAACGGAATGGGAGTTCCAGTCAATGTTAGCCATTTCTTGAACAAATATCACATACCAATAAGTCAGTAATAGAGTCAAAAGAAACCCACAGAAATCCCCTCTCCCATCCTACCCCAGAGAAGCCAACAACAAAGGAAGCGGTCCTTGATCCCTTGCCAGCGCCACCTCTACTCTCACTTTGCTCTCATCCTCCAAGTGATAAATTCACAGAAACATGCATGGCGCCCACACACAGCAGACAAGCACTCTCAGAATAAATAGAGCTGCATTCAATAGCAGCCACCGGAATGGGCTGAAAAGGTCCTATTAACCCAAGTCTGCAGGCCCTTGAACAGAGAACATCAATATATCAGTGAACCTGGGGATTATCTTTTCAAAACCTAGTGGATTTCTTAAATAAAAATTAGTCTTCTGTAGCAGTTCTTTTCCAAGTCATGAAATCAGAGATGCTGGTTTGTAATATATTAAATATAATCAGTGGAGACCCCACATTAATTAATTTTTGCTGCACCACAAACAGATACTATATGAGATGCTTTTATATACTCAAATCAAATACGTGACAGGGGAAGCAGATGTCATCCCCCAGTGCTTAAACCATGAAAAAGTATGCCATTGCTTTTCAAATTATCCCTCCCAAATGCACAATTCACCATCACTTATGACAAATAACTGTTTTTTTAATAGTTATCATTTAGGATAAATTGAAGAAGGCAAAGAATTAAGACAAAGTAACAAATTTGGTCATCTTCAAAGCTAACTGCCCTTTAAGCGCAATCCATAATTCCCCAGCAAACACAAAAACTAATACCAAGTCACTAATTTTCAAAGATTAAAAACTACATGTGTGTCTACACACACATGCTTGCACACGTGCACACGCACCCACACGCACACAGTAATATCATAAGGCTGCCTAAAGAAACAGACCTGGAAATCAATAAAAATATATATCAAATAAATTATAAAAGACACCAAAATCTGCACAAAACACTCCATCACAGCACACTATAATGGAAGAGAACTTATTAACTGAGAATAGTCAGGAAAACATTATCATTGAGGACTATAATTTAAGAAAGTACAAGGGTGTTTCAGTGAAAATTTTAAAATTGTATCCATTACAAGTTTAGTTTCCTGTTTTTAAGCAAAATAACTAAAATTATTTACATGATTCAAAGTAGGTTCTTAGTATATCACCATGTCAGTTATTCATTGGAACTCTCTGTGGTAGGCAGAATGCCTAGATCCCCATGTCCGAAATGCTGAAATCTGTAACTATCATTTTACATGACAAAAGGGACTTTGTAGATTGCTTGCTCTGAAATGTAGAGAACCACAGGCAAGATGCTAAGAGAGGCCTCTAGCAGCAAAGACCCAGCTGACAGACAAGAAGGAAAAGGGAACTCAGTCCCACACTGCAAGGAGCTGATTCCGCCAACAACCTGACAACAAGGAAGTGGGTTCCTCACCAGCCTCCAGTAAGGAACACAGACCCACAAGCACCTTGACTTTCTGCTTGGTGACCTCTAACCTACAGAACGATGAGACAGCACATGGGCATTGTTTTAAATCACTAATTTTATGGTAATCTGCTACAGCAGCAATAGAAAAAGACTACGTTCTCAGAGTAGCACCACCTCACCAAAAATAAGGGACAAGTTGAGACAACACCTAAAAACATATACAATTACAACAGTTTTAAATTAACTGCCCAAACTGCATTATAACCATTGAATATTGCATACCTAGTAAAATACCCAGAACCAAGACAGTCATATCTTTGACTAAACTGAAAGCTATAAATCAACACAGTGTGGGTGCATATAAACATACCTGAGTTTTTTTCCCCTCACAACAAATCTATGGGGTAGAGAGGTATTTGTACTTTACATAGGAAGAAACAAAAAGAATAAATGACTTTCCTGATGTTACATGGCTAGGTAGAAGAAGAAAAGTTGGGCCTCAGATCCCTGTCTCCTCCACCACAGTCTACTGATTCTTAACCCCACAATTCTAGGTTCCAAAAGCTGAGATTTCAGAAAGGATCACTATTGACCTCTCTGACTTGGTCACACTCCACTCCACATCCTCACGTAAATGTGGACACATTTCAGCCTTGGGGAGAAGCTATTTTGGTTAATACCTTCAACTAGATCTGAAACATAGTAAACAAACACCAACTAATTTTTTCTGGAGACTCTGAACAGCTGTGATAGCTGACTTACTACCACAATGATTAAAGATGCAAACTATAAAATAGCAAACCTTGTTTTAACCTCGAGGCTATGACACTGTTTCAATGTAGATACTAGCATTACATTTATGCAAAACAACACTGCAGTAGCTAGCCAAGGTACATACACACTGAGTTTTCTATTTTTTATTAGGTTTATTGTAATAGGCAGGATGGGTAATGGGAAGAAATAGTTCAGTTCTGTTCCTTTCTAAATTACCCCTCATAAATAGAAATTATTCAGAACAGAAAAAGTCTTCTAATAGCAGGAGCTTTCTTTTATGTCACGAATTCATTCAAATGCTTCCTGAGCTGCCAAAGGGCTATACTTTTATTTAAATATATTATGCAAGTTCTAAATACACATATAAATTAAACCTGGAGTCATCTGTCCTGCATATATTTGCATCCAAGTTTTATCAATGTACAATGAATAATACTAACTTGTGCCATGCAGTGGCCAAGGTAAGGACATGTAAGCTGTGTGTATCATTTTCCACTAAATCTATGTCGATTTTGCATACTCTATAAAACACATAGTTTCATTAACAAGCTTCCCTCTGCCAGCCTGCACCTTTGCTTTAAAAGCCACAGGAAAGACAGCAACCTAATAGAAGCCACCATCACTTTGAAGGTGTCCTCTATTTAATGCCACTGAGGGAAGTTAATTAAATTTTATAGAAGTTGTTGCTTATGAATGAAAATACACAGTATGTAAAACTAAACTAAATATGCTGGGCAGAAGATGCAAAATTTTATTCCAAATTTAACATGAAGATCTATTTCTTATTCTACATTATTACTTTTAAGAATTCATTTCGGCACTAAGGTAAGTTTTAATCATTCCTTCTTACCATTCTTCCTCAACTTGTTACAATTTTACCAGACACTTTTCTTGTGCAAATAGTTGTTTTTTAAGCCATGGACTAAACTCTAGCATGGAGTTCAGTCATAGAGCCACACAGGGAGCCACTGGAAAAATCTCACACAAAAACAATTGGTGGCCTTAAGAGAGAAGCAAACATCAGTTGCATAAAATTACCTCTCAAGGTAAATTATTTCACATTAATTTCAAAACAGACAAATATAGCTACAAATGGTAATACAGCCTGTGTAAAATAAATATATTTAGTCTGAAATAAATTATCATGGTGAGAGGTCAAACACAAATGCTACAAACAAGTGATCTTAGCTTTCTCGCTACACTAACCAGAATACACATTTAATTTATGCTTTATTTCTGAGGCATAACTTACCAATTTAGCAACTTTCCCATAGTCAATCCATCTGACAGTAGCAAAATTTGTAGATTCTGCACAGTTGAAACCGTGATTAAAACCAGCATGGTAGCCATATGGGAACGTGATCATAAATTCTCCAGCCTCCTGGGTGATCTGCAGGGTAGAAAACATATAATATTTTCCAATTATAAGACTTCTCAAATTGTGAATACAAGTAAAATATATTTCCTAGAAAAAATACAGGAAAAAATGCCATGACATCAGAGCTGTACCAGTATAAAAAAAGTCCCTACAAACCCTTTACTTAATTCTTTAATAGTTCTTCAGAAAACTTTCCAAAGACTTTTCTAAACTGGGTTTAGTTCAATCATTCAATCCATAATCAAAGATATCATATTTTATATGAAAACATCTCTGTTATTCTAATAAATTTGTTCATATAATCAAGCAGTGTGTATATTTTATTATTTATACATATGTATATACTAGAGGCCTGGCGCATGAAATTCCTAGGCCTGGCCTGCGATCAGGGCCATCTTCCCTGGCTGCCTGCAGCCAGCCCTGCCACCCACCGCCACCCACCCCATTCCCCATTTGCCATCGGGTGATCGGAGCCTGCTGGCTGGGGGGAGGAACTGAGAGGTTGGCCCTTCAGCACACTCACCGGCCCTGCCCCCACCCCTGCCGCTAACCAGCCTTCTGTGTGTGGGGAGACTGGTGGGGCATGGGCCTTGGTCTGGCGCCACCCGCATCCCCCACCACCCATCCCCAGTTCCCCATTCAGAGCCTGCTGGCCAGAGAAAAGGACCAAGTGGTGGTCAGGGCGCCTCATAGTGACTGGTCAAGCAGTCGTCCTGGTTGTTCCACTGTTAGGGTCAATTTGCATATTACCCTTATATTATATAGGATAATTTTTTTTTTATTTCAGAGAGGAAGGGAGAGATAGAAACATCAATGATGAGTGAGAATCATTGATCGGCTGCCTACTGCACACCCCCCACTGGGGATTGAGCCCACAATCCAGGGATATGCCCTTGACCGGAATCAAACCCAGGACCCTTCAGTCCGCAGGCCAACACTCTATCCACTGAGCCAAACCAGCTAGGGTATACTTTATTATTTTTTAAATTTTTGCATTGTTGGAGTTATATTAGGACATATTATAACTGACATTTTTTAAGTTAGAGCTACAAAAACTTTGATAGTGGGTGTTGAATAGGCTTCATTATGAATTCCTATTGCTAAAGAGTTGGTGGTATTCACCAAATTATTCTTTTATAATACTTAGAAAACATTCAATTAACTGTATTTCACTTAATAGTAAAATTTCTATCAAATAATTATTCAAATAAATGTATATATGTAGGCATATGTAAGAAAATGCATTTTTAAATATAATTAAAATACATAAATCAATCAGGAGTTAAAAAGCAAAGATGGAAAATGTATTTATTGTCATTTTGATATTTTTTTTAAAAATCTTATTTTCATAATCACCAAAGCACACAAAATACACCAGGACCTATAGAAAAAATATTAAGGATAAATTTTTCAGAGTTTTGGGGGGGGGGGGTGTATGTGTGGGTGGTTTTTTTTTTAATCCCCCCCCCAGAAAATTTTTCTTTTTTTTTTTAATATATTTTATTGATTTTTTACAGAGAGGAAGGGAGAGAGATAGATAGTCAGAAACATCGATGGGAGAGAAACATCGATCAGCTGCCTCCTGCACACCTCCCACTGGGGATGTGCCCGCAACCCAGGTACATGCCCTTGACCGGAATCGAACCTGGGACCTTTCAGTCCGCAGGCCGACGCTCCATCCACTGAGCCAAACCGGTTTCGGCAAGAATATTTTTCAATTAATTTTTAGGGAGAGTGAAAGGGAGGGAGGGGGGAGAGAGAGAAAAAAACATCGATTCGAGAGAGACACGTTGACTGGTTGTCTCCTGCTAGCACCCCGGGGCCAGGAATCGAGCCTGCAACCAAGGCACGTGCCCTTGACCAGAACAGAACCCGCAATCCTTCACTCCGTGAGCTAAAGCTCTATTCATTGAGCCAAATTGGCCAGGGTCAGAATTCTTTGTTTTTTTTAATTGGCCTACTCTAGAATATATTGTCAAGTTTATTGCTCTCTAGTTCACTCAGTTTCCATGGTTCATTTCAGTCCTTAAGGTTGAGAAATGAATATATGGGTATGTACATGTGTGTAAATATACAAGAGACACATTGTATAAATAAAGGTGCTCACACTAGAATTGACTTGCCAGTTTAGGAATGCTAAAATGTTGTGTGTGGGGGATGTTCTTTCCCAACAATTCTGAAATTTAGTTCATCATCCCCTACCCCCGATAGCCCAGCAGGTGTCCTATTGCAGTGAGCAGCAACTCAGCTGCCACCTGGCAGGGAGAGAGAATGGCTTATCAATGTTCAGCATGGCTCCAGTCCCACCATTCTGAGCCACATAAGAACAAAGCCTGATTCTCTCCTTTCCCGATCTCACTGAATCTCATTAATTATAATTGTGCTTGGAAACTAGGCACTTCCTTGTAACTATGTGATAAAAGAAAATTCACCCTGCCCAACTATTTCTAACCCTATAAAGATGCCTCTGTAAAATTTCTAGAAAAATGGCAGTCACAGCCAACATATAAGGCCAATTTACTGCCTCTATGTAATAAACTGATAATAATTTTTAAACGTACAGGGAAAAAAAAAGAATGAGTCCCTTTCATTATAAGGCTAGGAGCCCAGCCGCGCGATTTGAAATCACAAGGCCCTGCCTTGACACCCGAACCTCTCCACACAGAGCTCCAGCGCACCTGGCCCAGCCCCCAAACCCTCTGGCCTTCTCTGGCCGCTTCCCTGCTTCCACCCGCCTCCCTGCTTCCACCCGTCTCCAGAGCAACGCGGCGGCTCCGCCCCATCATGGCACCAGAGGAGAGCATGGAAGCCTCCTGCCTGCTGCGCTGTGCTCCTTCCCCTGGCAGGTGGGCCGCGGTGGGTGGCGAAGGACTGGTCGGGGGGCGCTATGCGCTCTCACCCCTGCCCTCCTTGGCACGGGATGGTCCCGCCTCCTCTAGGCGCCTCCCCGCTTCCACCCCATCTCGGGAGCAATGCCCCAACTAATATGCTAATGACCTGGTCATTACCCCTTACAGCATATTGACATTAGCATATTAGCTCTTTATTAGTATAGATTAAACAACCACTGTAATTCCATATCATGAAAAAAGTCCAATAAGGGTAATACACATAATCTAAAAGTAGACATTAGCTATTTTTTCAATATGCTTTTTTCATATATATGTATAAATACATTGAAAGAAGGGAAAAAATGTTACTCCAACTGTGAAATGATAGTCTAAGAAAGAGGGCTGAATTGAGGAGGAAGAGTACCTGACTATGTAATATACACTATGCAAAGTCCTTCATATGCAGATCAGCCATTTTCAAGCAATGTGCCACAAGAATTTTTAAAACATGCATCACCTGACTATTTAGTCAGGGGCACTGACCTCTTTTATTTGCCAACCTGTGGCCTAGACCCATGGTCGGCAAACTGCGGCTCTTTGGCCCCTTGAGTGTGGCTCTTCCTAAGCCTTAGGAGTACCCTAATTAAGTTAATAACAATGTACCTACCTATATAGTTTAAGTTTAAAAATTTTGGCTCTCAAAGAAATTTCAATCGTTGTACTGTTAATATTTGGCTCTGTTGACTAATGAGTTTGCCAACCACTGCCTTAGACTATCAAATGAAAAATTGACAAGAGCCAATACAACAATAGCCATCCAGTGTGAATGAATCAAAATTATAGCTTTTTTTTTGGTCAGACTGGCAAAAAATATAACATTTTTTGGTGTGCCACAGAATTTTAATAATTAGTTTATGTGTGCCATAAGGTTAAAAAAAAGGTTGAAAAATGCTGATATAGATGATCTCTTTTCATCCTCATAATGGTCCTATTAAGTAGTACTATTATTATCCCATCTTCCCAATAAAGAAAAAGAGGCTCAGAAAAATTATGTAATTTACCCAAGTGACAGAATCAGGAATGAACTTGGAAACTCTGTCCCATGTTACATTATCATCATCAGAGAATAAGTTCCTTGAGGAGCACAGAGTCATGCATCACACCATTCATCAAGGTGAAAGGGGAAGTGGCAGTATTTCATAGGAAAAACAATTGTCAATCAGACTTTGCCATGGGTGTCTCACCATCTGAGAACAATCATCCTGTCACTTCCCGAAGAAGTGAGAAAATGCCCCATCCTCAAAAGACCAGATAAGGGCCTGACACAACTAGTAATGTACCAAGCAGTATGTAGGAAGCCAGAGCCTACAAAGGGGTGCAGGTTGCCTACCTCCTACCCCCAAAGATTAGAAAGGACCTACAAGCCACAAAGCCCTCCATCCTGGGAAAATGAACCAATCCCTCAGTCCTGCTACTTTACATAACCTCTCTCCAAAGAACAGCTCTATCAATTCCTATCACCAGCCCTAAACCCAACAGAGGTTTATGTGTCTTGGGGGACTCTAGTCCACTCCTCCTCGGTCTTCTAATATTCCAACGTAAATAAAAGTACCCAATCAAGCTTATTCCAACCACCTAAAGGAAACACTCACTAATGTGTCTGAGACTGAAAAAACCCAGTTCGCAGAGGTGTCTGCAAGTAAGACAACGCCCCAAAGTAACAATGGGCCCTCTGGGACACAGCCTCTGACCTCTATGACTGCAACAGTGCTGAACCCCACCACTAGCCCCTCTCCACACCATGGGCGTTCCCACCGTGCACATCTCGGAGCCCTGCTTTTTGTCATGGGCAGAAGTATGTCAGTAAACCAGAGGTGAGAGCATCCTCATCACAGACAAGTATGCGTGCCACAGAGACAGTTTGTGGGAAAGTGGGGCCACCTCAAATCACAGAAAGATTCTTGGAACTTGCAAAAATTCTACTTCAAACAAAGCAAAGCAGGACAGGGGACAGGGGCGGAGGGGATTTGAAGGGCCTGAGATTAAAAAGAAGTAAAGATTTAGTCACAAGTGAAAAGCTTCTAAGGTAGAAAATAGCAAGGATTATGGGAAGAAATTCAAACAAAAAATGAAGACGAGAGTGGAACTATTTTTTAATGTTTCTTCAAGTAGCTAAGGACTTAATCCTCCTCCAACTGAGAGAGAGCTTTTATTTATCTGGTCAAAAGCTATTTTCATGTCATCTTCTTCACATAAAAATGCTCATGTTCTGTAATAATTCTGACCCAATAACTACCCATGGACACAAAGAAAGAGAGCTCTAGCAGGCACAGAGTCTTACAGAACTTAATCTTTAGAAATACTTCCAAGAAGCAATATCTGATTATTAAATCATCAGGCAATTTTATCCTTAATGAAATCTCAATTGTACTATTTCCAAATGTGTCTAGAAGCAACATACTGGTACCATAATCACTGATTCTAACCAACCAAACTGCTAATAATAACTGCTCTGAATTCTTTTTTTCTTTTTTTTTAAAGAGACAAATTATATTGCTCATATAAAAGACTTCAATGTAAAAGTGCTACATCTTATTTTGTCAAATATGCTACATCTTATTATCAGTAGTTATAAGTAAACTATAATAGCATGAAGTCTCTAGTAAATGTATCCTGAAATAAAAGTAACTTCAAATTACTATTTAGATAATTGTTATAAAACATGAATCTGAATTTTTCTCCCCACATCCTAAAAATCCTACCTGAGGTCAAAGCTATATTATTTATGTTAAATTTGCCTCAAATACAAATACTACACACAAAAGTTGAATTTGTTAAAGAATAATAATATACCTTATCAAAGGGAATACCATACTTCTTCAACACTGAGGGAGATATCAGTGTCATCTTGTGGCGAAGAAATGCATCACACCCTTGAAAACTGCTTGGGAAAAAACCTAAATGGAAATAAAATATAAGCATTCAGCAATGTATCAATTAAGATAAAATTTCAGATAGTTTTTTTAAGTTTTGTACTTCTTACAAAATGACAGCGTTATGCAAATATAGACCAACTCTACAAAAAAAAAACACACACACAAAAAAACAGCTCATACTAAAAATTAGAGTCAGAATTCTTAAAAATTAATACATACATACTTATATCACCAAAGGTTAGCTTCACAAAAAGATCTACCAAGAGGTGTTTTCATAACATATAAAATTACTAAACCTGAAAATTTTTCAATTTGTAACACATTTAAATTCAACCTGCCTAATATCTGAATCTGACTAATGAACAAAATATTAAGGGAGGTTAGCAGAGATAAATGTGTTTTAATAGAGGAATCTCTCATTTTAGACTCTTAGAAGTTGATCATTCAAGAAGCACTTGTCCCAATGCACGGCATACAGTAAACACAGAGCAGTTTCCCACCTTTCTTTGTTTCTTTCTGACCAATTTCAAACAGTTTAACTGCTACTAATTTCCTGAACAACTTACTGTCCAGCATCAGTCAAATACTTGGAAACCCACCTCACCAACCTTATGGGAGTAGAGCTTTGAGGAGGCCTTCACATGAGAAAGCTAAACATGCAGCAACCCTTTTTTCTACAGTGTGTTGCAAATCAAACCACAGTTGCTTTTCTCATTGCTGACTTCAACCCTGCAGTTCTGTCTGAGGCAGACTCTCATTAACTCAGTTACGCAGCTAGGAGAAAATGAATATGCTTGGTGCCCTGCTCTTTCCCTTCCTCACTCAGAGGGAAAACTACCATTCTGAGGAGAGTGGGCAAGCAAGAAGGGAAAGAGAAGAGAAACATGGAAAAGACAGGAGAATCACAGAGAAAGAACCCAGAGGAAAACAGAACTCATCAGGAAAACATGTGCAATGTTTATAAGTAAAGTGGTTTATGATCTTAACTCCCTTACCCCCAAAATGAAGATAAAACCACTGAAAATGTTACTTATCTAACTCTGTGGCTCACTATGTGCAAACAGGTAAAAAATGTGACCACTTTGACAAAAGAATGATCAGAACTCATTAACTAATCATGTACCATTTTAATCTCTTAGAATAGTGGGGTTCTACAGGAATATTTTTAATGTAAATAAGCCTTAATTGATGCCACCATCGAGTGTGTGAGGCCACAGATCATCAGAAGGAAACAAATCAAACAGCCAGGAAAGAGCCATTCAGGTATAAGAAACCACCTGCAAAAAGCAGTACAATCTGCTTAAGCATCTGCACCTGGATTTTTAAAAAGAAAAATAGAAATATAAAAAAAAATACATGCCAACAAAAACATCAGAAATACTGTCATTTTCTACAATGCCAATGGGAATAAGAGGAATGATTTTGTTTCATATGGTCACTTGATGCAGTCCTCTATTTATGGTTAACATTCATAATACATAAATGGAAGATAAAGTATATGGCAAATAAGCAACCTTCGAAAGAATGCAAACCTCAGTGAATGGAGAGAAAGTACCACATGGATGGAATGGTCACATGTACACAATACAATGTCCTGAGGCCTACATCACAGCGTAAAGAACAGCAGGGAGGTCCCCACGCGCTAAACCCATGGAAACACTTTAATAATATGATTTAAATGGATCTATCAAACTTTTCAAATCTGTAACTTTGTGCAGCTCTAAATGAATTACATTTTAAATTAAAATCAATGCAGAAAGGGGAGTCTATTTAATTTTCCTTTGCTATGGATTTGTAATCAGGACCTGAACAATGTGGTGACTGGTCATAAGTGAATTTAAATTGGAAAATCATTGAAGGAAGGTAATTTGCAGTATATTAAGAACTTCACATTGTTTCAGAATTTATATTTACAACAGGCTATCAGAATTATATTTTATATCACCCTGGAAAAAGACTCATGAACAGCACAAATTATATACAAAGCATGTATGTCAAAATGAATTTTACCTCAAAACACCTGCAGGAATACATGGATCATACCCACCCTCACTCCACAGTCCATGAAAATTATTTTATTCAACATATACACAAGCCAATATAACCAGAATATTATTAAACATAATGTGATAATATATTTTAAAACTCCAAAGTAGCCCAGCTGAGGTGGCTCTCCTCTCTCTCCTCTCTTCTCTTCTCTTCTCTTCTCTTCTCCTCTCTTCTCCTCTCTCCTCTCCTCCCCCCCTCTTTCTCTTCTCTTCTCTCTTCTCTTTCTCTCTCTCTCTCTCTCTCTCTCTCTCTCTCTCTCTCTCTCATCCTCCGCTTCTCCCTCTCCTTCTCCCTCACCACCTCCACCTCTGCCTCTCCCTCTCTCTAGGCATGTCCTCGGGTGAGGATTATTAAAAAAAAAAAATCAATGGTTACTGCCCTGACCAGCTAGGTTGTGGGTTCAATCCTCAGTCAGCGTGGTGTGTATGGTAAGCAAACTGATCAATGTTTCTCACTAACATCGATGTCTCTGTCTCTTTCTTTTCTCCCTCTCATCAATAAAGACATCCTCAGGTGAGGATTTTTTTTAAAAAGAAGTCAATGGGCCCTAGCCGGTTTGGCCCAGTGGATAAAGCATCGGCCTTCGGACTGAAGGGTCCCGGGTTCGATTCCAGTCAAGGGCACATACCTCAATTGCAGGCTCCTCCCCAGCCCGGGCCCTGGTCAGGGTGCATGCAGGAGGAAACCAATCGATGTGTTTCTCTCACATCAATATTTCTGTCTTTCCCTCTCTCTAAAAATCAATGGAAAAATATCCCCATGAGGAACAGGAGGAGGAGGAGGAAGAGGAGGGAGGAGGAGGAGGAGGAGGAGGAGGAGGAGAAGTAGTCAATGGTTACTAAACCTTAAAAATCATCTCATTCCCTTAGGCCTTGTTACCCAAATCAAGCAGTGCTGTTCACAAGTAACAAACTTCTCCCCCATAAAAGAGTTCTAAAAATCAAGTACAGCTAGGGTTAAACTATGTTGATTCATGTTTTACTTTGAATTCACCTATAGGTTCTTCCATATTTTCTCTAACTTTGCTGTTTTAAAATTAAATATGAAATTTGAGTCTGAATTCCGAATTACTCTCAAATGGGTTTCAATGTAAAAATCCTAAAAAGATCAAACTGAGAAGATAATCAGTTATTTCACATTCCAAGCTATGGAGACTAGTCTTATTCCCCCCATACCAACTCCTCTCTACAAGTAACACATTGGTTTCTATGACAGTAGACCAATGAGTTCTCAATAAAATGATATCTAATTTGGGGGTGAAAAAATCTGAAAGAACTGTTTGGAAATAAAACTGCATTTCTACTAAACTATTAAATAGTAAGAGCACATACTTTCCATTTTAAATAAACATTCAAAAATTAGAACAACTGAAATATTGCATAGAATTCATGGAACAAAATAGTTTAAACATTTATTCCAAGAAGAATCAACTCTTGTGAGTAGAGCACCCAAGAGAAAGGGAAGAGCAATATCATCAAGTTTACAATAGACTACTCAGAAAGTTGCTTTTTTGGGTCTATAGCTTGTTTATATCATCTTCAAAGATGGGACACTGCTATCTGTCAATTCCCTAACAAAATAAAGTCAGTATGTGTTTTTTTCTTTTTTTTAAGATATTATACAGTGGTAAGCAAGCAAAGGTGGTCTTTCAATCCAAACATTTTAGAGATGAAGGCTAGCATACTAAGGAATATATACTCCAGAGATCCCAATAGAGCCCTGAAACCCTAAAAGCACCCCACAACCACCTTTGGTGAGATTGCCATGGTACTGCTGGGAGTTGTTCAGCACGGGGAAGTATAGAATCACGTAAGCCCTCCCAAGGACCAGGACATATCCAAGATTGCCCTGTATTTAGTGTAAAACTGCTCATATGTAAGAAGCACTATTCTAAGTGACAGAAACGAGATAGAAAAGTCTACATATTATATAATTCACTTTTATGACATTCTAGGGACAGAAATCAGATTAGTGGCTGCCAGTGGCTCAGGGGAGGGATTCGTGAAAAGGGACATAAGATAACTTTATCAGGATACTATTATATATCTCAGTAATGGTGGTAGTTACTACATTATTGCATATATTGTCAAAACTCAATAAACAGTATATTCAAAGGGGGTGGCTTGTACTGTAAGTGCATTTTACCTCAATCAATCTGATCCCCCAAAAAATCATTACATTTTTAAATTGTGCTAGAAATAGAACAGATTTGTTCTAAAAATAGTGCGTTCTTTCTATCAGAGACAAATTTTTCCAAATTGTCAACTGGTTTACACTTTCTAATATGTTAGCTATTACTAAAAAAAATTCTTTTAAAATCCCAATCCCATATGACAAACACAAACACATGCTGAGGCTATTAAATCACCAAAGTTTCAAAAATTTAAAAGATTGGAAAAAGATTCAAAAATTAAAGTTTAGTATCAGTTTCTATGGGTATATTAACAATAGTTTGGAGAAGCTGAAATTAGTTATTAATCACTTAGGGGAAAAAGGAAGAAGAGAAAAGAAACAGGAGGGAGGAAATATGGAGAAACAAATAATAAGGGGGGGAATACGGAAAAAGGATATGGAAGGATTGCTTCTGTGAGAAATGCTTTTTAGATAAGCATCTACACCTGAAAGCTTATTAATGGAATAAGCCAATGAGCTACATTACGTGGGAAGAAGCCTGGTCATTTTTATCCACATTCCTGCATAAGAGGTCAACATTAGGTGTTGAAGCTATAGTTGGCCTCTCCATGCTTCCTCCCGTTCATGGAACAAGTAGTTACTCAGGCCTGGTAGAAAATTACCACACTGCAGGCTTCACTCAGATCCAAGTGTCCATAATCCATCGACATCTCTACTGGTAGAGATACAGCCCCATTGAGCTCTGCAGGAGGACGGCCAGGAGGAGTCCCTATTGGTCTTGGTATCGAGAAGGACGGTGGTTCTGCCCAATGTAACAGGTATGTGGGTCCATTACATACGGTTTTTACTGCATCCTGAGGTCACTTTGCTTCAGTTCCCACTTCCCCCCACCCCACCCGCTTGAATGGACAGATGGACCACACATACACAGGTCACCAGGACTCTCCAGGCTATGCACTTGGGGCTCAAACAGGTCACAGTCAAACTAACCAGGATTTCCCTAGGCCAGCTTCACCCTGCAGAATCAAAGAATTCTCAGTTTCCTCCCAAGGTAATTCCTCCCTGCGAGCTGGCATTCCCTTCCTGAGTTCTTCCTCCCCACTCCCTACTGTCACTTCTCAAAACTGTATTTCATCCCACATTCAAATTCTACTAGCTTGGTGTATGTTATATATTACCATCCGACGTCTAAAATTCTACTAAGACAGAAACATAGCTGACTAAAAATATTCAGAAATCTAAACACAGACAATGACATCTAATATCAAATGATGAGGAAATTAACTTTAGGGATTGTCTCACCACTCTTAATGCAGCTCAACTGACAATGAGATGAAAACAAACACCATGACACACCACATATTGTTGAGGCATGAAATAGGCAGAAAGGCAGATGATATATCATTGGACTTCTTCATTTTTTATGGCTTAAGGGGACCCTTAAAATTGATTGTTTATAATCAGAGGTATTTTATTTATTAACCTTTCAAAACCAGAAATTTTAATATAATATTTTCAGACTATCATCTAAATCAAGCTGAGAAAATAATGTATTTACCAATTTGAGAACTTGCAAAAGTACATTTTCCTAATTCCAACACAGAGGTATGAGAACAGGTCAATTTCAAATATGTTCACAGAATTTAAAATGACTTCATTATTGCTGCTCTTCTAATCTCAATAGCATCTCTTTTGGAACAAACCTTTTTTTAAGGGATTTGACAACTGCATCCCAGAAATGCACAAATATGCCCAATTTTGAATATAATTTGAGAGAATCCACAGACTGCTTACATCCCACCACAGATGCTGGTCTACCTCCTGGGATAAGGATCCCAGCACATGAGACTAAGAATCTGCTCCACAGGCTTACAGTCAAGATTCCTAGTCATTTAAACACATAAACATACACACCCCAAAGGTAACTATTTTAAAAAACCATGAACTAAATTAATCCTTCCTAATAATGATTCTTCTGTTCCATTTTGCTGAATATTGTTCTTTTAATAAAGTCAAAACTAAAACACTTGTTGCAAGTAAACATAAGGACCTAAAATAATTTATTCAGTTCTAACATCCTGTCATTTAAAACAAGATTCCTACTGATCATTCACACTTCTAAAATCAGCTGCAAAAGTCCTAACTCATATATTCTTTCCCCAGTAATCAAAATTTGGACCAAAGTAAGTCATCTTTAATTTTTCTTAAAAATAGGCATGTTATTCACAATAAGAAATCAATGGAATTCAGTCCTGCACAAAAGATTTTAGCCATTCCCAATTGTCTTTAATCCATATTTTGCTTAACTTAATAGAAGAGCAAAGATATTCTCTCCTTTCTAAAATGGATGAGATTTAGACATTCTAAAAACTGGAAATCTTCAAAACTGTCACTTATGATTTAACATTATACCTCTATTCTACTTTATACTTTCCATTCAATTGTATCAAACCAAAATTAGAAAGAATGCAATAGCACTACAGGCAAACATAGCAAGTATAAAAATTGCAAAAATTCACTGGAGATTTTTTATTACATTTATGTCTACATAATATTGAAAAAAACCTGTATAAATGAGAAAGCGGCTAAAGAGCAAAATCAAACTCCTGGCTTTATTAGGTGCAGGCCTAATGTCTTTCAGATAAAATATTTATAGGTGCCACAGTCAATCAAGATTTCAACAGGAACAGAAGATGAAAGCATTCATGCATAAAAGGCAAGTGTGATAATTATGATATGGAGACAAGATAATGGAAAACATCCGAGGCCACTTTTCACTTTGTGTATCAAGTGCTGCCTTGACCTAGCCATCCTGCAATGCGCCATCACATTTACTGTTACTTTATCATTTTAATTACTTAGCAGAATTCAATTAATTTGGCTGGCATGTAGTCAGCAGATGGGAATCCTTCACTATCTTACAGGGTCTTTTCCCTGTGTCATTTCTAAAAATAATGCTGCAAAACAGGTTTGAATAAACATGCAGCTGAGTATAAAATTCTTGTCCATCCTTCAAGTTTATTAACCTCTTACTGATTAAAGAAATGGCACCTATTTTCCTGGAATGTCATTTTCAGATAGATTATGTCAAAGTGGTGACAGGTTCTAGCCAAAATTTCAGAATGACTCTATACTGTAAAGTTTACACCGGCTCCACTTTAAAATTCTCAGGGTGCAAATAGAAAATAGTGGGATAATTACTACAGAGAAGAGGATAGTTCCGCATGCAGATTTAGCACAAAGTTCCCTGCCTATGTATTTAAGGATTACAGGAGTCATTTTCTAAGCTGTGTTCTACATAATCTGTTATCCAGAACCAGAATTCATCTACCTTAGCATTCATGAAAATAGTCCTCAACAAAGTTCAAGGTTACAATTACGTTGCTACTATTACTATAATGTATTACATTATAAAAATACTAAGGCTTTGTAGTTATTACTTGCCAAAATTATAATAATGTTTCTTACAAATGTGACATGTAACTGTTCTTTCTAATACTCTTATAATTTGGAGGAAAGTAATTTTCAGATGTTATTAACAATTTCTCTTCAGAACTGTCAAGTCAAAGAATGCAGTTTCTCAGTAAGCCCATTTCCTTATTAAAAGAAAGCTACATACAGCAGGGACGAAATTCCTTTCGTACTAGAAGGCAAACCTAACATTCCCATGAAACTTAGATTAGTACCTGACTAAAGGGCAATATTCACTGAGGATTTAATCCTGAATAAAACCGAACATCTTATGTTTAGTTGTCACTCAATGAAACTTCACTTTCCCCTGGAAATAAGTCACTCTCAACCTTGGTAAGGGTGACTAGCAGAACAGAAGATGAGGCTGGCAGGAGGTGAATCTGATTCTTCTCCCTTGTATAAGCAGATGAGGGCAAGGTTGCCTGGCATATCTTTAAGACAGAGAAGAAAAAAGGGAAGGTACTATCTGCAAACACAAGTGAACACAAAGTAAAACCATCAATAAGCTTCCTAGAAATAACTATGGATAAAGCCAAAAGATAATGATAAGATAATAATTCAAGTTAAAGTAAAGAATGTTTAAATTTGCCAGTCTAAGAAGACATACATTCTCACACTCATCCAGTAACCTGGGACCATTCATCTTCATATTTCCATAAGGGCAGTCCCAGGCCAAGGGTGCCAAATGAGAACTGGGAGTCAGAAGTCCCCTTTGGTGAAATGATCTGGCAACATAAAAAGTATTCATAAAAAGTATTCATAAAACACCCTTAGATGTGGCATCGGTACACTTTGGAATTTATCTCAAGGATGTAACTTAAAAGAAGGAAAAATATTATTGACACAATGATGTTAATACATTATATAAAAGAGAAAAATATTGGCAATAACCAAGATAGTTATATGCAGTCACTTGATGAAATATTAAGCAGCCAACTAAAATAACCATGAATATTATGCAACCAAGAAAACTATGCATACATTAATGTGAAAAAAGTTAAAAATTATTCAATGAGAAGCATTTAAAAGCCAATAACTTAAAAAGAATAAAATTAACTCATTGACATTCTATACTGTAAAAAACCCTCAAAAACTGTGAACCTATCTGGATGAGAAGCACAGAAAGCAAGTTTACCTTGAGCTAGTCGTTCAAGTCGTTTCCCATGCTCCGGGGGTATTGCATACCTAAAATTTAAACATAAATGAAGATTTTAGGTTTATAACTGTTCAGCTACTTCCTAAGATATCTACTCCTAAATAATGTCATGTAAAAAAAATTCAATAACAAAATCTACTTAGATGAACTGAGTAGAGATCAGAAAAACAATCACAGAGTCATATCCCTTGGACAAAGGACAGAGGAAAAATAAACTCTTAAGTCACTGATTTCAATGCTAGGCTCACCATCCCAACCACATTTGAAAGGTTAGGGAACAAAGGCCCAAACTGCTTAGTCAGGAGGCAGCTAGCCACTGCATGGAGACTAGACCTCTCTCCCAACACTCATAGCAACCCAGAAATCCAGGGCTTTTTTTGGTTGTATGTTTTAGTTTTGTGGTTGGTTAGCTAGGCTTTGTTTTTGAAGAAAACCTAGATTTGTTAAGATTTTTTTTAAATTTCTTTATTGATTAAGATATTACATATGTGTCCTTATCCCCCCCATTACCACCCCCGACCCTCCCACTCATGCCCTCACCCCCCTGTTGTCTGTGTCCATTGGTTAGGCTTATATGCAAGCATACAAGTCCTTTCGTTGCTTTTAAAATGTTTTTATTGACAAGCAGCAAAGAACACAAAATTATTACAGCAACATTTAGATTTTTACCAAACCTTTCTATTGTACTTTTGAATAGACTTTAAAATTTTTTAAAAATCATCAGCCATAAAAAGGCAGCTATTATTTATGTCATGATTATGTGACTTTTAAAATCTTGATTATAGACAAATAATTTTTCATCCTTGAAGAACAGAAATATTCATTTCTATTTCCTGGTGTTCTCAAAAGTGAAGTACCTGAATTTATTTTCTGTAAACTTAATAACAAATTTTAAAACAATGATCTCACAATATACTACACAAATACTAAATTTTATAGGCAGTCTAATGAGGAAAATTAAGGATATTAAAAATAAAGTTAAATGATCATTTCATGTTTTAAATAAAAATACGTTATTCCCAAGGCCTACATTTGCTGTTTACTAGCCCAAGTTACTTTTAAGTTCAAGTTACTTTTTATTAAAATAACTTTTCTAATTTTACTGAACACCACACTTGGTTGCATTTAAAGCTACTGATAACATATGCAAAACTTAATTGGATCCGATGTAACTAGGCAATTCTCTGAAAGAAAATTCAACCATATATCCTGTTCCTAAAGGCACCACTAATGAAATTATTCCAACTGAATTGGGAAGATAAAATTTCAGCATAACGAAATGACAATCAGTGTATATTTAAAGTCACTTCTTATTACTTTTTAATCCCTGGTATGTCTGTATGTGTGTGTGTGTGTATATATATATATGTATGTGTGTGTGTGTGTGTGTGTGTGTGTGTGTATATATATATATATAAATGTATATGTATATATATAATCACCCATGTTCAAAGGCTGTTAAATCGTGTTATTTACCCATATCTTCAGGAAAAAATCACTTCTACTGTCGTGGTAAAGAACCTGCTTCCCTCTTTATAATGGTCTGGCCCTCTAGCGACTTCAGGGCAAAATTATAGCTAATTTGCCTACAAACAACAGGTGGTCATTATAATCTGGCTACTTAGTGTATGTGCCCCAGACAGGAGGGTCACCTCCCCTATAACATACATACACACTCTCATACACTGCCTCAACTTCCTGATCAGTTCAAATGTCTATTTCAATCAAAACTTTCTCTCTCCCAAGATTTAAGCATCTCACAGGACTCCACATTTTTTAGCATGGTCTCCCCATTTTGCCCTGCCTTCTCTTCATTCCTCCTATATAGTACCCAGGGCTGTAATGCATACAATCCACAGGCTTGGGGTGCTTAATTTCCACTTAAATGGCATGGGGTGGGGGGATCTAATTTCCCAATATAACTGCCCTAATAATTTAATTCCTATGATTGTTGCAGCCAGCACTGAAAATTATCATCTAATTATTTAATTTAAAAAATGAGTAATAAATAAAAGTCAACCAGATAAAGGTTCCAATTTCATAAGAATATGTAAATATTTTTCATGAAAATAATTTTAAAAATCATTATCAGACTACATTTGAACAGAATGCTCTGAATTAAGGGCAGAAAAGCCCTTTAAAAAACCTAAATTACTAGTATGCTTTCAAAAAGTTTGAAATCCTGCTGCTCTGATAACATCCAAAGTTTTGTTCATTTCTTTGTGGAAACACTAAGCAATTCTCAATAATTTTTTTAATTATAGCATAAAAATACTGCCTGCCTGCCCACCCCTGTGACACTTCGCCACCAGAATTTGGAAATGATTAGCTCTTCTGCCTAAATACAGGGTGGTGCAAAAGTGGGTTTATAATTGTGAGTATGTGAAACAGAGCTCGCTCTTGTACTATTATTTATTAACTAGTTGTGGGGAGCCGATATAGGGTTAAGCCTCAGACTGACCTGTTGGCAAAGTCACAAACAGGTCTTCCGAGTCTTAAACAACCCAATCCGAGAGGTGGCTGCTGATTTACACGCGCTATCATTTAAAAAATAAAAAAGGGGGAATTTGCCAGAAGCCGGTCCATCCTTGCTGCTTGACACAGTCACTGCAGGGAAGAAACATCTGCACAGCATATGTTTCAAGGGACCTGGGGTATATGGCATACTGTTCTTAATATGTTTGCTTCCCTTCTTAGCGCTATGTGTTTTAACCAAGGTCACCTCTCCGGGAAAGGTTGTTTCCCCAGGTGGGGATTTTTCCCTGGAGTTAGGGATTAACCAGACTAAGGGAATCAATAAAACCCCTTAACTAAGTGCCAGGCGGGTAGTTAATCACTTTACAAACAACCTTGGAATGGAGATAACAAATGCCCTAACCTTTGGAATAGAATGGATAGGATTAAAATCAACTGGTATAAATACAGATGTAACAGGAAAATAAAAGAAGAACCTCGCTATGCTGATCAACTGAACACTGTCTCCGTGTCATTCCTTCTTCACCGACTCCGTCCACACCTTTGGGAACCCCTGGACCTGTTGGGGTTGGACCCCAACAACTAGTGGCCCGGTGCACAGATTCATGCACAATGAAAGGAAATTAATTAGAAGAAATATTTTAATATCATTATTCACCCTTTCTTTATAATAGAAGTATCAACCAAATTCACAATCAACAATGACAGATCGAAATACGCGCATGTGATTGGCGCCAGCAAGAGCTTTATATGTATTGTACATGTGTGAGTCAACTTAGCCTTTTATATATATAGAATAAACTTGCTTAATTAGACCTGCTTTCTGATGTAGCTAAACTTTTTCCAGCCCAGTGAAGCATCCCAACTTCTCTTTCAGGTAATTGTCAGCAACACAGCAGTAAATATCAACACAAAGCAGATCATTATTGCAGATCACACAGGGAGAACAAAGGATAAAATATTTAACTGCAGTGGTGTTTGACTATGTTCTGCACAGTGAGAAAACCTGAAGTCATTTTCAAGTTCCACCATTTTTGTTTAAGTTTTTTCATTAATATATTTTTATTGATTTCAGAAAGGAAGGAAGAGGGAGAGAGAGAGAGAGAGAAACATCCATGATGAGAGAGAATCATGGATCAGCTGCCTCCTGCAAGTCCCCCACTGGGGATTGAGCCCACAACCTGAGCATGTGCCCTTGACTGGAATCTAACCTGAGACCTTTCAGTTTGCAGGCCGACACTCTATCCACTGAGCCAAACCAGCTAGGGCAAGTTCCACCATTTCTTATTTCTTTTCAGTCGGGTCAAGTTTCTAAACTTTCTAAATCTCCATTTTCTGGCTAATGAAGAAAAATAGGATTCCATCGAGTCTCCTATCTACCTACTCCAGGACTTCTGTGATGATCAAATGCCATGAGGCATGGGAAAACACTTCACAGACATTTGGTTAAACTATAAAATTTTTGCACCTGGCTATAAAGCAAGTCAAGTTCCTGGGCTGAAGAAACTCCAAGGAGACTAGTTGCTAGGGAGAGAAGCTGGGCATTGCTACGCGGTCATTATCTAGCACCCACAGCGACCATTTCCGGGCTGGGGTGGGCTGTGGACCGCATTTTGTGCCATGGGGGTCTTAACAGTGTTGGCTGTGATTTGGCAGGATGTCACTCCAGGGTGGTGGTGGGGCCTGTGTCCCACTTGGGGGAAGCCGAGTGTTGATTTGTCAGCGCCAGGTCTGTGGTGCTATTTATTTTTAAACCAGAGGCCTGGTACATGAAAATTCATGCACTGGAGGGGGGGGGGGTCCTTCAGCCCAGTCTGCCCCCTCTCACAGTCCGGGAGCCCTCAGGGGCGGGAGGTGACCCTGCGGTCAGGGGAAGGCGACGCCCCAATCACACCTCTGTTGCTGCCACCGCTGGCAGCACAAGCCTCAGCCGGCCCTGGTTACCTGAGCCTCAGGCGGCCCTGGGCAGCTGGGCAGCCGCCATCCAAGACTTGCCTGGATCTCGGGCTGGCCCTAGGTGGCTGGGGGGCTGAGGAGACTGGGGGTCTCCGGAGAGCATATTCCCTCATTATTGGCTGTGGGCGCCACATATTTGAGGGTGGTGTAGTCAATTAACATATTCCCTCATTATTGGCTGTGGACGCCGCCATCTTTGCGATGGTGTGAGGGTCAATTAGCATATTCCCTCTTTATTAGATAGGATGGCCAGTGTGTGTCATGGCAGCTCCTGCATTGAGCATCTGCCCCTTGGTAGTCCGTGCGCATCATAGCTACCAGTTAAATGGACACTTAGCCTATTATATACATAGATTACTGTATCGGTTCCCATACAAACAACTCTAAACCTACTTTTGCCCCACCCAGTAAATATAATAAGAAATAAATAACTTTTCTGAGTCTTACATCCCGCTACCATCCATCGGCTTTCTTTTCTTCACTTTACACACACTACTTCCAATGGCTGCCACGTTTTTTCCTCCCATTCATGCTGGAGCTCAGTGTAATCTGGATCTTACTTTCATCACTCTCAATACAGCTGCTTAGACAAAGGTTGCCACGTTTTTTCGTCTTTATCTAACACTCATCTACCTTCAGTTTCATGATCCCACTCATCTCCAGTGGTTTTCTACCGTCTGCTTGTGCCACACCTAACACTGATGCTCCCTAGAGCTCCATGTTTCGGTGCTTCCACATTGTTCCAAGGGAACCACCTTCACTCAAGGCTTCAAGATCCATATGCTCCATTCCACGCATGTCTCCTGAGCTCTGAACCTCTGAAACGACCAGCAATTGAACAAGTCCATTTGGCAGCACTCAAACAATTTGTCTTCCATCATCTTCCTGCTTCTCCTCCAGAGTTCCCCATCCAATCAACTGCCCAGAAATGTGGAAGCTATGGTTGCATTCCTCTTATTTAACCCATCCCCAAGTTTTACATGTTCTACCTTTTACTTGTTCAAGAGCAGTTTTGTGAATCTGCCTACATTTCTCTATCCCCACTGAGACCACCCTGGTCCAGGTCACCATTCTCTGTCACACACATTACTATTGCAGCCTGTTAGCTAGTCAATCCTGCCTCAAGCTTTGCCCTCTCTAACCCATGGAGCCCAATCAGATCCTGTCAATTTGCTACCCTATTTAAAATTGGTCCAGCACGAAGCATTGGTGACTAAGTAGAGGCAACAGATTGGAGGGCCTGTAAGCAGAGGCGTTCACTACAAACATTAGTGACCTCAGCAGAGAAGTCCTACTTCTATGGCCATGACCACCTCCTAGATGTTTCTATGTAAGTATCCCATCACTTCAAAAGTTTCAACG
Source organism: Myotis brandtii (assembly GCF_000412655.1). Classification (NCBI taxonomy): domain Eukaryota; kingdom Metazoa; phylum Chordata; class Mammalia; order Chiroptera; family Vespertilionidae; genus Myotis; species Myotis brandtii. The sequence continues at coordinate 1,299,758 of NW_005355385.1, read as the reverse complement.
TACACAAGATCAAATTCATATTACCTCCTTTAAGCTGGTATCTCTCCTAGCTTTCCCATTTCACTTCACATCTTAACCTGGCCGTTCAAACTAGAACTATCCGAGTCACCTCTTCTTGATTTCTCATCACAAGTCTTATCCACTCAATAGCCTCAAAGCCTCGCATTTATCTCCCAGCAGCATCACCTCAATTTCAACCTTAATCTGCCCACACTGGATTACAATCATAACTGAACTCCCTGCCTGTATCTCCTGAGCAGCTATAGCCTCATGTAACTATCGGAGCATAAAAACCTTTATTCCTTACTGCCTGGCTTTTAAGATCCTACACCTCCCCAATTTAGCCCTAGCCTTAAATATCAAGAGTCCATTCTCAATAGGCTAGACTACGACTTACCTATCAATCACACGAGCTTTGACCTCATTCCTCACCTCAAACAGCCCCTTCCATTCTGCTTCAAATCCCAACCTCCCAAGACCTGTGCAGATTCCCCCTCCTCCTGAAGCTTTCTTTGACCATCATAAACCTCAGCAACCTCACCCCTCTTCCTTCTACCAGATCCTGCTGTTACATTTTTCATGTAGTATTTATCATCTACTACTTTCCATAACTAGCTGCTGTTTCCTGTGCATAAATTACTTTTGTCTGATAAGCACTGAGTTCTATGAAGGAGAGAATACCTACTGCAACCCAGAAATGTTCACATGAATTATACTTTCTAACCCACCTGGTACATGACTGCCTAGTTCACAGCCAGGCACTCTGTTAAGTGCCACAATTGCTCAGTTAAGGAGCTAATTTTATTGTTTGAAGATATAGGTCTTGTACCTTTTTGTATACTTTGAAAACCACCAAATAAAATGTCTACCATTGTGTACTCTTAAGTACATACCAGTTTGTTGAAAATATTAATTGTTCATTTAAACTTTAGGAGTGTTTTTCTTTCATATAAAATGATATTGCAAACAGTTATGCTATCACATTAAGAAACTATGAATCACTAAGGATCTATCACTAATTATTTATAAAGTAATATTTTATTTAAAACCAGAGACTTTTAAGAATTAAAAAAAAAATCTATATGAAGGCCGAAGAAAACAGGATAATCCCGCTAAGCATATTTTTGGGTGGTGGTCTGCTCAAAAAATAGACCTAAAATGATGTTATCCTGGTGGTTGTAATATAAACACTATCTAGGACTAAAGAATAAGACTAACATTTCAAATTGTCAGTAGGTAAAACTGTATTAGATCCATTTCTATGATTTAGGTTTTTTCTCTATGAATTGGTCTCTGTATTTTTCTTTTCAAAATATGCTCAGTCCATCAGTCCACTAGAAGTGATTACCAGCACTTCTCAAAGGGTAACTACTATTTCTCAGATCACTTCCTCAAAGTCTCCCTAATTTCATTTGGGACCCCTGAAGCTATCTACACTAATAAAAGAGAAACATGTAAATTAACCATCACTCCGCTACACCCACCAACCAATCAGGAGCAAGCATGCAAATTAACCCAACTAAGATGGCAGCGGCCACGGAGCTGGAGCGAGCAGGAGGCTTGGGTTGCCCCCAGTGATGGAGGAAGCCAAGCTTCCCGCCCACCCTGGCTGGCCCTGGCCTCCGCTCAAGGCTACAAAGTTTCAATTACAGAAGATAAATAAATCCCCGATACCTGCTTCCAGCCGGCCCTGGCCTCCACTCAAGGCTACAAAGTTTCAATTATAGAAGATAAATAAATCCAAGATACCTGCTTCCAGCTGGCCCTGGCCTCCGCTCAAAGAGGTGCTAGGAAAAAAAGAAAAGAAAAAAAGGAGAGGCTGGGAGCTTGGGTAGCCGGGGGGCGTGGCCAGCCTGAAAACGGCCATCAGCCCCTCACCCAGGCTGGCCAAGCACCCCAGCGGGACCCCCCAACCCTCGACCTAGAGAGTAGTATGCTGAGTGAAATAAACCAGACAGATGAAGACAAACACCATATGATTTAACTTATATGTGGAATCTAAAAAAACAAAATAAACAAAGAAGTAGAACAAAAACAGACTCATAGATACAGAGAACATTTTGATGGTTGCTAGGTGGGAGTGGGTAGAGGGGATAGGCAAAACAGGTGAAGGGATTAAGAAGTGCAAATTTGTAGTTACAGAATATTCACAGGGATGTAAAGTATAGAATAGGGAATATAATCAATAATACTGTAATAACTATTTATGGTGCTAGGTAGGTACTATAATTATCAGTGGATAACTTCATCTATACTAATAATAGAGGAATATGCAAATTGTCTGGGATGCCATCACAGTAACAGTAATGACCAAGTAGCAGGCTGCATGGAGCAACAAAGCCGGCAGGGGGGGTTAGTGAGGGACAACCAAATGACTGAAAGGAGGGAAGGTGGGGGCGAGCAGGCCAGCAGGGGAGGCAGTTGGGGCGAGCAGGCCGGCAGGGGGGCAGTTGGGGGCGAGCACACTGGCACAAGGGGCAGTTGGGGGTGATCAGGCTGGCAGGGTAGAATTTGGGGGCAAGCAGGCCGATGGCAGGGGGCAGTTGGGGATGAGCAGGCCAGCAGGCAGAGTGGTTAGGGGCAATCAGGCAGGCAGGCAGGCAGGCAGGTGAGTGGTTAGGAGCCAGCAGTCCCGGATTGTGAGAGGGATGTCCGACTGACAGCTTAGGCCCAATCCCTGTAAACTGGCAGTAGGACATCCTTCAAGGGGTCCCAGATTGGAGAGGGTGCAGGCCGGGCTGAGGGACACACCCCCCCTCCACAAATTTCGTGGACCGGGCCACTAGTCACTAATATATTCAGAAACCAATGTTCTCAGCTCCATCCCCTACCTATACCTTTGCCACTGTGTTCTCTGACATCAAGGGCAATCTTATCAAGCCCAGGGCACAGAGCGATAACCCTTCCAGGTCCCAGGCCCGTGCCATGCTCAGGCAGTTCAGTCCTAAAACAGTGTTGTCCTCTACTCCCTCTCCCTGACTGAGGCTGAGTGTGAAGTAGCCCTTTCCTCCTTAGTTTATTTCCTCTTCCTCCTGCTGTTTTGCTCACAGTCATCTCCCCTGAATAATGGGGCTCAAGTATCCAGGGACAGTTTTCTGACAGGTAACAACTCTAAACTAACCCTCCCCTTTTTTACTGGCATAAGCTTATGCTTCTGACTTTGCTTTCTTTGTTACTAAAAGGTTGAAAGTTCAGTTACTGAAGGGTTGAAAGCTACCACAATTATAATTAACATGATTAGAGCTCATCACAGCTACCATTTATTGAGCCTTTAAAATATGTCAGACCTTGTGCTAAGATCCGGTACTAACACCTCTGTTTCATCGATAGGGAAACTAAGGCTTAGAGAAATTAATTTACTAACACAAAGTGGTAACAGAGGTGACACCCAATCCCAGGCCTATCTTACACCAAAGTCCAAGTTGTGCTCTCCAGCCCCAAATTTCATTCATGTTCCCTCATCAATCACCACGAAGATGCCAATAGCAAAGAAGTAACAGAAGTCTTACCCTTTACAATAATCTCTGGATAGTGATCCAACTTTTGGAAGAAAATGTTTTATGCCTGCTAGCAGACAGAACTTCCAATATCCATACAGAACAACACTTCTCCCAGCTATCCTTACCTTTACTCACCTTTAAAACACAATTTAAAAATTAAGGGTCTCAGGTTCGATTCTGGTCAGTTGCAGGCTCAATCCCCAGGCCCAAACGGGGCATGCAGGAAGCAACCAATCAATGTGTCTCTTTCACATCGATGTTTCTCTCTCTCTCTCTCTGTCTCTCCGCCTCCCTCTATTCTCTCTAAAGATCAATGGAAAAAATATCCTTGGTAAGGGTTAAAAGAAAAGAAACAAATAAAACCAAAAATCACTGAACAAAGATGCCATGTTTTATAACAGAATCAAGCATTAATAAAACAGAAAAGCCAGTGTGGCTCAGTGATTGAGTGTTGACATATGAACCAGGTGGTCCGATTTTTATTCCAGTGTGGGGTGTGCAGGAGGCAGCAGATCAGTGATTCTCTTTCATCATTGATGTTTTTATCTCTCTCTCCCTCTCCCTTCCTCTCTGAAATCAATAAAAATATATTTTAAAAATTACATAAATAAATCAAACATTAAAAAATGCCAGGAAGAAACTAAGATATAACAACTTCAAAAAATTGGTGATAAAATAAATGCTCATAGGAGCTATATGCCTATAACAAAAATTTTCCAGCGCCAATATTTTCCCAAAAAAAGCAATCTTACCTTATATGGAAATCTTCAAAAATAGTATTATTTCCAAATGATCATTTACTGATATGATAATATACCATCCATGAATAAGATAAAGTGACTTAAAGGGTTCTACTACAATTGGCTTACAGAGTTTTACCACAATTAACTCCAACAAACTATTGAAACATTTTGAAGGAGATTTCCAGTGATTAAAGTTTAATTTTCAAGGGAAAACTATCTACTCAGTTTTTTGTGTGTGTTTTTGGGTAATCCTCACTAGAGGATATTTTTTTCCATTTATTTTTCAGAGAGAAGGGAAGGGGAAAGAGAAAGAAACATTGATTTAAGAAAGACACATTGATTGGTTGCCTCCCAAACCTGCCCCAACTAGCTGAGGAATTGAACTTGCAACCCAGCTATGTGCCCTTGATCAGGAATCAAACCCTCAACCCTTTGGTTCGTAGGCTGATGCTCCAACCACTGAACACACCAGCCAGGGCTCTACTCAGCTTCCTTACAGTCAGAACTCTGAGAATTGAGAAGCTTTCATAAGTGTGCCTGACACAAAGCAACCAAGCTACCCAAAGATAACTCAAGCAGCCAGCAAAACAAGTTACAAAGTCTTAAAAAAATAAATTAAAGTCAACAGTCACTGGTTTCTGCCAACACTTGACATTCTTTAGTAGAGTTCATTTTCTTCATTAGGTAGATGGAGAAATAACTTATAGGAGCTGAAGACAAGGAAGACTACCCCTCTAATTCAAATCCTCTTTGATTCATGCCATCCCAAAAAACATTCACTTTTTTCTTTTTTTACACTTCAATGATTATTCATGGGCTTTTTTGTCTCTGATCAGAGAATTATTTCTGAGATCATGCAATGGATGCTATGTCCTCTTTTATGTTGCAAAAGAAAATTCCAGCAGCTTTATGCATTAGTCCTCAAATAAATAAACCGTGTATGGAGCCCCCTCAAATAAGCAGTCATTTGGAGGAAAGGAGAAGAGATGGACTCACAACAACTGGCTATATCAGATTTGAAGTGTATTGTCTGTGGATTTCGCTCAGGCAAGCTATCAAATCTGTTATCACTGACAATCACAAAATACAGTGGAGTGACTAAAACTTTCTAACGAACCGTTTTTTGTAACTTCTAAAATGTCCTATGCATTAGGCTAATCCTATTCATGGCATCAGACAAGAGTCACGACTATTATTTTACAGGTTAATTTTGTAATATTAACAAGGAAGGAGGCGCCACTGCGGGGCAACCTGTGACCCAGGCCCGTGCAACAATGACGCCTCCAACCTCGGCCTCAGTGACTCACACCAGAGACTGGCGCAGGGTCCACGCAGGGAAAACCCGGGGTCCTCCCCAGGCAGGGCGCCTCTCCTCTTGGCGATACAGCCAGGGATGGACGAGCCAGGAGGAAAAATAAAAGCCACACACCGAGAGAAGTGGCGGTGGGCGGTCCTTTCGCAGCACCGACAAGATAGCGGAAGTGGAGCAGAAGCAGGGACCTTGCTCAAGTTCACCCGCCAGCGGGTGGGCATGGACCTCCACCGCCACTGGGCAGCGTGTGGGAACGGAGGCAGCCCAACAGCGCCCCGCAGCGGCGGCGGCTGAACCAGCATTACTGCTGAAGCGCCTGCACAAGGCCAAGGAAGAGGCGCTGCCTATGGAGAAGCCTGAGGTGGTGAGGATCATCCAGTTGGAGATGGTGGACACCAAGGTGGGTGGATACAATGGCAAGACCTTCCCCCAGGTGGAAGTCAAGCCTGATATGGTTGGCCACTACCTGGGTGAGTTCTCCATCACCTACAAGCCGGTGAAGCACCACCGGCCTGGCATTGGAGCCACCCACTCCTCCCACTTCATCCCTCTCAAGCAGCCAATACAAATACAAACTTGAGGGGGGGCGGGGGGGAGAGGGAGAGATATGGTACTTTCCTATATCCTCAATTCAAAACAATATTTTTGCAAAACAAATATCATATAATATGTATCTTCTACAAAGTACTACTACCCAAAGAGGAAGATTAAACAGTCTGAAAAGGAAGATGGGAAATATGGGGAGGGGGTAGATAAGCTAGGCAAAAAAAAAAAAAATTGTGAACTGCCACTAATTTGCAAAGCTAATAGCACTAATGCTTGTTTTCCATTAACTACATGGCATTACATTAACCTGATTTTTCCCTAAGAGTTATGGATTTGATTCAGCAATTTTTTTTTTCATTCGAAGAGGTTTCTCTGGTTCATGTAGGTGGTAGTGTTTGCTTTAAGTGAAAGAGCAATAACAAGGCAATATGAGGTATCCTGAAGGAATTTACAAGTCCTTAATACGCTTATCAGGGACATCAAAAGTATTTAATTAATGTAAGTTTACATTAATCACCCACAATTACCCATCAGTTAGTGAAAAGACATTACATCTCAGCATTTCAGGGAAAAGAGTGAGATTTACTTTCAAAATCACAAACACTAGACCTCATGAGCTTCCTTTAGGGCAGCAGTCGCCAACCTTTCGGACCTCACGGACCACCAGTGGTCCGGACCACTGGCTGGTGACCACTGCTTTAGGGAACTCTGTGCTGAGCAAGGGTCTGGACTACAGGCATGTGGATGTTGTGTTTATCTCCAAGTCAGGCTCTGGTCTAAGTAAAATTTGATCAATAAAAATTTTTCCTATCATTTCTCATTGTACCCTCTTTTTTCTATAAAAATAGTGCATGAGTATAAAATTAATACCATACTTTTTAGGGTGTATTTCCAATTTTTAAAATCTTTTTTAAAAATATTTTCTAGGACAAGAGATGAGTATTTGAGGAGAACCAAGATGGCGGCATAGGTTAACGCCGGAGTTTGCTGCCTCGAACAACCACTTCAAAAATACAACTAAAAGACGGAACGGACATCACCCAGAACCACAGGAAGGCTGGCTGAG
>NW_005355385.1:1273632-1291028 GCF_000412655.1 Myotis brandtii | reverse complement strand
AGAAAAAAATATATATATATTTTCTAACAGTATATACATAATATGCCTACAAATAATCAGATAACATATCCAGTTAATGTTATGTACTTTGATTTAAAAAATAAATTATAAAAAAAGAAAATATATATATATTTTCTAACAGTATATACATAATATGCCTACAAATAATCAGATAACATATCCAGTTAATGTTATGTAATACTTTGATTTAAAAGTATTAATTAAAGGCCTTGGCCAGGTAGCTCATTAGGTTAAAGCATTGTTCTGATACACTAAGGTTGCATGTTCCCTGGCAGGGCACATACAATATACAACCACTGAGTGCATAAATAAGTAGAAGAACAAATCGATGTTTTTCTCTCTCCTTCTCTCTCTATCCCCCTTCCTTCATCTTCCTTTCCCTCTCAATGTTTCTCTCTCATCTATGTTCTCTCTCTCTCTCCCTTCCTCTCTCTGAAATCAATAAAAACATATTTTTAATAATAATTCAATAAAAAAGCATCCAACTAATTTTATATTTATTCTGAATCATCTGACATCACTTATTGCTGCATAGCATTTTAACAAAATCTCAGTTGGTTGAATAAAATTTAACCAAATCAATAACATTCAGAAAAACCTTCTCTCTTGATTTTAGACCTTTCCACAGCTTAAGACATGTCTTCTTTAACCTCACCTCTCATTCTCTACAGAGTAAATCTGAAAGTCTCTTACTCATTGTGTTTGGACATGGACTTGGAAAGGAGAATTCAAGACATCATCTAATTCTATATCCCCCAGCAGTTAACCACTACCGTAAGCACAGGATGCTTGGGAGAATTATATTGTACCCTTGAAACTTCCAATCTATTATATGCCAAGTTTAGACTTAAAATAATTACTATGACCAAAGAAAGAAAGGGATTCATTTTCATAAGGTTATTAAAATAATGGTAATTATAAATATTTGGATAGTACTTTACAGATTACAAAGTAATTTCACACAGAGTATATCCCTGGACCCTTCTAGCAATCCTATAAGTAGACAGTGAATAAATCATGCCTCCATTTAGCATTTAAAGAAATTTATGATTAAAGTCGTAAAGTGTTTTGCTCTAAGTCATTCAGCTGGTAAGTGACAGATTGGGATTTTAAAACAGGTCTTCTTGCTCCAAAGTCAATATTAATTCTAAAAAGAAATAAATACCACTGACTGCCACAGCAGTTTTCTATCTGCTTACTTTAAGCATTCCTTTGCCCTTAAACCTTTATGTCAGAAATGTTTAAATAAATCGCCAGCCCCCTCTGAAAGTCTCTTCAGTACATCCCTGTATTCATGAAAACTTACTAAGCAAAATCTGCCATATATAGTGCCCATAAAAATATGTCTCGGGGCTCCCACCTGGGGCTGTGCATATTCTGCAGCTACTCAGAAATCTCAGGAAACTTGGTGTCTTAATAGTTACATTTTAGACAAGAATCCTTATAACATGTGTGTGTTTTTTTTCCTTCTCTGCCCTTAAACAGATTGATCTAAAAAGCCTTCAGGCAAAAATCTAAGGGATACAGGGGCAGAGGAGAGCAGTGTAGACATGGAAGTAGGGAGGGGATTCTAGGCAGCAGTCTTTGCAATAATCATACCAAAAACATGGTATGAAGAACTGAAGATGAAGAAGAAGCAGAAGTTCATCGCCAGCCTGTAAGGCCAGAGAGAAGGAGGAAGACACAGCCAGGAAAGAGATGTCAAGCTCAGGAGAGGTCACCCCTGGAGAAGAGTAAAGGCAACTGTTTCAGATTCAACTCAACAAGCAGGAAAGGAAACCAGTGTGTGCACATGTGCACACACACCTACATCACTTTGTCATCCTCTCACTTTGTAGAGTAAGTGAAAATATTCCTATGGTTGGAGGTCATACTGGTTAACCTTGTCATTTTGTGGGTGAGGAAACTAGAGTCCACAGAAGTACAGTTATTTGTCCAAAGCCAGATGTTAGTAGCAGAATAAGGACTAGAGACCTGATTGCTGGTCCCTTGTGTCTTAGCTCTGCCACACACACACTGCCTGCCTCCCAATATTTATATGAATTTGTACTGCTTCTACCAACTTTCAAAGCTCACTTTAAATATATTACGATGATTACTAAAATGAATTTTAATGATGATTGAGTTTACCTCAAAGTATTTAACACTGAGCTAATATAATCTTTCTTAAATCTACTGGGAAATATCCTTACAGTCATTTATATCACTCATTTCCTACAGTAGTTATCTTAGAAAATGGAATGTAGATTAGCTGTCATATTCACTGCTGTGTTTTATTACTTTATCATTATAAATAATGGTCAAGGTTAAAGATAATAGTGTTATTATAAATCTACCCTTAATGCATATAATGGAGTATATATGCTTAATAACTAATAGAGTAATTAAATGCTGAAAATATACATACTGGAAGAAAGAAATACTTTGGACACTGCATAATTATTCTCACAAACTGCAGTGCTCCTTCCCAAAAACACAAGATTCTAGAATCAGTCTTTTTCCTGACCAGAATATTCTCCCCTAAGTGATCTTTAGGAGACAACATAATACTTTCTCAAGACAAGAGGAAAGAATAATCTTTCTCTGTAAGAAAGCAGGAACCACATATAAACTCCTCTAACACTAAAAATTCAAATTAATGTCCCAGGCATTCTCATTAATTAATATTTAACAAAACTCCAGAAAAGTTTTGCTACTAACGTTTCATTTTTCTTAAGGGAAATATAGTACCTAGTTACCTAAATACTACTAGATTTCATCAACACGTTGATTTACCCACTTCATTTAATTTTATCCACTCTGAAAGGGGGTGTCAGAAAGCATGGAGATCACTATCCAGGAGCCTATGCACTACTTCTTAATATTTCTCAAAGTCTCCAAGAGCTAAGTCCCAAAAGTACTAAAGGATGACAGATGTTTAGAAAGTTGTTGAAAGATGACAAATAGAGACCCACAGGGCCTAGAGTGTGTGCTCACAACTGAGCCACCTGTAAATAACTGTGAAATGAATAATCCCATCACACTGTCATAAAACCTCTCAACATCCTACAACCATGTATTCAAAATGTTTAAGTTTGGTTTATTCCATTAAAAGAGCAGAATGCTAAGAATTAATCAAATTAAATGTGCTTACCTTTAAAATAAGTTAAACAGCCCTGCTCAGTTTGGCTCAGTGGAAACAGCTTCTCACTAAGTATTTTTAGATGAAAAAAACTCCATAGCAAACTAAGAACTGCCTGGATTTCTCTTGTATATCCTAAGAACTTTGCCCTTCCACCTAATACTTTCCTTCCAATTAGATGTCATTTTCAATCATTAGGAAGTTTTCCTATATTTGAATTTTTTGGAGAAAGCTTACCATTTCTCACTTCACCAAATGATAAAACCTCAATGGCAAGATTGGACTAGAACTTATACACTGTATTTCAACTCATGATCAGCAGAACTTGAAAGAGACCATTCTCTTTAAATAGGAACCAAGAAAGCTGCTGGGCTGGCACAATACCTGAAGAGTATCCTAAATGTTCATCAGAACATCCTATTTCCTGTTGTCCAGATTATGCTTCATATGCTCCTGCCTGTGTGTTATCCTGATGTACATGTATTAAAGAAAGTAGACTGGTATTATAGAAAATAGAGTTAACTCATTAAAACAAGTTTAAAACATGAAAATGCCTGACACAAAGGATACCAGGGTTAGCAGGCTAATAATTACAAATGCGCAATGAATGTACTATCTAATGCATTTTACAGAGCAGTAAATCTTAAGAAAAATGAAGAAGTTCAGAAACAGAGGAAACTGCAAGTTAAGAACACATATCAACATTCACTTGCTCTCTGACCCATGCCTATTATTCAAAGAGCGATAACAGACCTCCTGATTCATCTCGCCTCTCCCTCCAGCCATCACATACTATATAGAAATGGTCATTTATTTAGCGGAGGCTGGACTGGAAGATTATTAAGATTATTTGATACTTTACATCCAGGAAGTCAACTTTCCCATACACCTTCCAACAAATGGTCAGATAAGTAAAGATGCCTAACAAATTCTTCAAGACTAAAATATCTATCAACACAACACACACATATACACATAATGGTCTATAGGCAACTTTAGATAGACAAGTCACCACTAGCTTCATGACTTTGAGCAAAACCCTGGGGAAAGTGGAAGACAATCCATTATTGCAGTCAAAAACTTTCTTACAGCTCATATTAAATCTGATTCCACCAAGGGAAAAACATCCTCTTCAATAGATTATAGTGCCTTGCCCAAACTTCAAAATTCCAAAGTGAATGAATATTAAACATGTAACTTGCCAAGACTTGGGCTCTCCAAAGTGGAGATAATTAATGCTGTAGAGGTCCATATCCTCGGTGTGCCACGCGAATGTGGTTTTCCACATGCCAAAATAGAGATATGGGGTATTTACACCCTCAATAGAAATACCGCACTCTTCCTCAACCACATCCAAGATAGTATTTAGGCGAGCTATGTTCCATTCATCCACACCCTGGAACCAGGAGAGAGAGAGAAAAAAATCAAACATTATTACACTAGTAAACATAACATTTACTAATCAAACCATCATCTGCCAAAATTATTACACTATATATTTTAATTCACTTAGAAATGAAAAATAAAGCAATTATTATTCAAGAATCATATATATATATCCATTATTAATTCTGCAAGGTTATTATGAGCATAATGTGGTTCTATATAAATATTAGTATAAAACTAAACCAAAGGACTTCCTGATTCCCAACATAAATGTAAGGTAAGTCCCCACTTGCTATTAGCAAAACAATCATTTCTCCAAAACACATGATCTGGAGTGTTTTCTATTTTTGGCACACCTTTTAGTTTTGAGTTATTTCCACTTTGTTTGTTTATTTGTATATTAGTTTAGAAGTCATATTCAACATCAGGTAATATTTCAAGATACCACTAGCAAAATACATGTTCTTTCATCCCTCTCTCATCCCCATCCAATTCAATTTTAGCATGATACATCATTTCCTAAAAATTTACCTCTATTGGAAAAACTCTTAGCACTAGCCTAAGCCACAGTACATTGTGCTTTTATTGCTTCTTCAAGTAAATATTAAACTCTATGTTGATTATGAATTTTAAACACAGAATAGACATTAAAAAAAAAAACTCTTCTCCAAACTTTGGTAGAATTGCAGGAATGATACAGTTTTCTACCAATAGCCCAACATGAAGGGCGATGATAGAGAGAAAAGGTTAGAATTGCTGGTATAAGAGTTAAGGTTATGCCTGGCCAGTGCTCAATGGTTGAGTGTCACCAGTTCGATTCCCGGTCAGGGCACATGCCTCGGTTCAGGGCTGGATCCCCAGTAGGGGGTGTGCAGGAGGCAGCCAGTTGATGATGTTTCTCTCTCATAGATGTTTCTCTCTATCACTCTCCCTTCCTATCTCTTTAAAAATCAATTTTAAAACAGAGTTAGGTTTTTGGAAAAGATTCTGATTTTGTTAGACCTTACCAATCAATTAATTCACTATAGTATTCACAATTACTTAAAAGGTATACAAAATACGTATTTTCCATATGCCTTTCTCATAATAAAATATAAATATCAGAGAATGTGACATTCCAATGCAATCATGAAGGAACTGCAATGCCTTTAAACCCTTCTCAACCTATTCAAGGTGCTATTAAAGACTGACATTGCCCTAGCTGGTGTGGTTCAGTTGGTTGAGCATCATCCCCTGCACCAAAACTTCACTGGCTTGATTCCCGGTCAAGGCACATACCCAGGTTGTGGGTTTGATACCTGGATGGGGTGCATATGGGAGGCAACCAATCAATGTTTCTCTCTCACATTGATATTCCTCTCCCTCACCCTTCCTCCCTCTCTGTCTCTTTCTCTAAAAAAAAAAAAAGTTGCCTTAGCTGGTTTGGCTCAGTGGATAGAGCGTCGGCCTGCAGACTGCAGGGTCCTGGGTTCAATTCCCACTCAAGGGCACATGCCCAGCCTGCGGGCTCAATCCCCAGTAGGGGGAGTGCAGGAGGCAGCTGATCAATGATTCTTATCACAGATGTTTCTATATCTTTCTCCTCTCCTTTCCTCTCTGAAATCAATAAAAATATATTTAAAATAAATAAAAATAAAAATGTTTTTTTAAAAGTCAATAAAAACATTTTTTTAAAAAGGGGGACATTAAATTAATTTATGTATACCCATAAGGCCCTCTCCAATAACTATGCCAATGGCCTCACAGACAATCACATCTAATATTTCTCTTACACACTGAAAATGTACAGGGTTTTCTGTTTTCATTCTGGTCTATAGATTATTCTCTAATCAATGTAGTAATCTTACCTCCTCAAGCTTTTGGGTTAGAAAAATAGTTGATGGAGCAGTTAATGAAGCTCTGCCTCACTTAACATAATTGAAAGTGCCAACAGAAATAATTTAATCCCCAAATTCTCCTAAGTAGTCATTCTATCTTTAACCCCACAGTGGGAAGTTTGCTATTTGGAAATTGGTCAAAGTAAGTGTTTTAGAGAAGATCCTAAGTTCCAACTTATGAAACTTCATAAAAAGTAGATCAAATTATGTAAAATATTTTATCTCTATTTATAGTGATGCAATCTCTTAACCCTAGTCCAATCAGACTTCAGTCCAGTCATTCTAATAATAAAATCCTATTTAAAAGTCATTACTGAGGCAATGAATATGAATATGAATAATGAATATGAGAGCTATATTATAGGAATCATTTTTAAACTGAATGAACTTGCAAATTTAGGAACAAAGCATTCCTCTGAAACTCCTACATTTACAGAGATCTTAACTTTATTACTGACGGATTTTTTTTTTTTTAAATAACTAAGGCATCCTCAGACCTGCAGGTCTAAGGGGATAAGGGCAGAGAAATAAGAATGCTGGCAGAAGACCCAGATTATAACCCCAGCTCTGCCACTGGCCAGGGCAAAAAACACTGAGATTTTCTAAGCTTCCAGTCTTTCTTCACGAAAACATGAGGACTAGCACCTTCCCAGAGATTCATGGAACACTGAGCATGCTAAAGGTCACAAAATGTTTAGAAAATTTCTTAGAATAGATAGAATAAATATCTCCACTATTCTCTAGTACATCTTACTGGAAAGCCTCCCCCAAAAATCACAATCAAACATGTGTAAAGAGATAATAAAGTCCGATAACATGTATTACTGACATTATCCCCATTAATAGGCAAATAACATGTTTTTTGCAAGGTGAAGTAATGGGCAAGGCCAAGGTTGGCATGAGGCTAAAACTGTAACTTCTTTACAAGAAATTATATGAAATTATTGGAATTTCATATAATTTCAATTGAAGAAGTGGTTGAAATACTAAGAATAGCAGGTGTAAAGAGGCTGTAGACAAATTTTACCACTTCAAAATTTCTTCTCCAGTTTCCGTTCTCTACTATTGACTGAACTGGCTAACTGCCTCCAAGGACAGGCTCTATGCAAGCACCAACAAGCACCAGTCTCCTAAACAAACTCAGACAGAGTATGCCTAGTCTATCATTTAGGTGAAGTGTTAACCACACTGTATCTCATTATACTACACATACCTATATACCACACCTATTCAAAACAATCTGGTAACATGGGTAATGTTAAACCTAAATGAACAAATGGGAAAACCTAAGACTCCTCACCAGTAGTCGGTGGCAAAGTTAAACCTAAATCTACCTGACTCCTGAGCCTTCACTTGTAAGCATTATGCTTCCAGTTCTGATCATTTTAAAATACAACATATCATCCTCCTCTCTCAGCAACAATTGTCAACAAAGATCCAAAGAGTTAAAATTTAGGGCAGGCAAAGACATAAAGCTGCCACGTTCTCCCCACCCAGGGGTACAACTGTCCTACACAAATACTGTTCTACACAAACACTGGCAAAGCTTATAATAGAAGCTGCTTTACTTGGGGGTTGGTGATAAAACTGGTGTAATGTAAAGGTCTCCAGAAAGACCTCAGCTACAAACAAGCACCACAATGACAAGTCAAAATCTGCCAAACTGTTCAATGCTTAAAGCTATAGATCTCAGCAGAAAGTCTGCACACCAGCCCAAGTTCACAGACAAATGCCTCTTCCAGATTCTGCCCATCAAATTAACTCTTCTACATGTTCAGCAGGTGCTTGGGGTTATTTGTCACTCTCCTGATCTCCACTGGGCCAATATTTCCTCCTGATTCTCTCCTATCTTCACCCCAATTACCCAGTCAACTTTCTAGATCTGTCCTACTCTGTTTGTCTATTTACCCTGTGTTTGTCTGGTTTTCTGAAATAATTCATCACTGGATCATGATCTGTGCACATATGTGTAACTGAGAATTTTATCAAGGATCTTTCCTTTGCCTTCCACCTATCGGGAATCAGATGGCAGTTTAAAAGAACTCTTCAGTCTTCAATAGCATAACTAGAATCAGGAGCTATTTAAGGGAGTTACTGGCATCAGAGCATGAACGATGCACCCATAACCATCCACAGAGACTGTACCGAAATTGAGGCCACAGCCCTTACCCTCTGGGCCACTTCCACGCCAATGAGCACCCTCTTCTCAGCACTGTGAGCATCCAGCACCCACTCTATAATGACTGCGTTCAGTCACTGGAAAAGTGAAGGATGACACGGCAGCAATAAGACACATCAGAAACTTCACTAATAATGCATCGTTCCCACCTAATACAGAGAAATGATGCAATATCATCGTAAACCAATTTTCCCCAAACTATTTCTAATGGAACGTTAACCCTACCAGAGGCTGTGGTCAGAAACACTTGGCTTCCTTTTCTCCTCCTCTTAGTCACGGTGCTGACAGGTATTCCGAGGCTCTGAGAGGCCCTACTATAGAAACCTATTTAATTTTGCTTAACTCCGTGTTTCCCAAATATTATTTGACCACAAAACCTTGTTTACATACTCCATTACCTTCTGTAAAATAGTACTATGTGGGACAACACACCAGGAGAGGCATTCTACTACACTGTTCCCTCTGTGCCTCAGCCGAAACGTATCTCAGTAAACAGAAAATAACTCCAACCACAAGGAGAGGGCATTTAAGAACCCATATTCCAGCTGGAATATGGTCACATCTGTTGTTTTTATGACACACATATGTAATTTGATTGTGTCACCTACAAATACACAGAGATGGTATAAATTAAAAACATCCCAAAAGGTATTGATAAATGAAGATGGACTAAAAGATTAAAAGTAGGAAGAAAAGAGGGAAGACTTAAACAAACTTTTAACCCTACCAAATGTGCTAGCAAGCTGAGAATGGGCTTTTTTTTATTTTTAAGGACATAAAAATGAGGGCACACCCATCAAAGACTATAAAAAGGTTATTCTGAGATAAAAGACAAATTAATAAACTCATAAAAATCATGATTAACACACACTCTCTTCTGTCTTCACCCAGCAAAAAGCAAAATGAAATGAATTTTTTTTTTCTCAGAGAATGACACAATATCAGAAAAGTAGCATGCTGTACAGGAGTTGAAAGCTCTCTAACCAAATACTGGCTCTGCCACTCACTGGTTATAGGAGCTGATGGTTTCTCAATGAACATTCATGGCAGAGCAGTGACCAGGGTTCAAGTCTGCCAATGAGAACATGACAAGAATTGTGGCCACCTTGAGATGTCCACAGAAAAGGTCTAATCCCTCAGTGGAACTACTTTAAAATAAATATGCCCATGGCAGCAGAAGTGGAGACCAAAGCTTCCTAACAGCACATAATTCCATACTTGTCTACCTCAAGGGACAGGTGTAAAGACAAGATTGCAAAGTACATATGAAAATATTTTGAAAGAATTTCTTTCTAACTACATTTTTCTTTTTAAAAGGTGGGAGGACCAGAGCTTATTTGCGTTGTATTCTCTGGGGCTCAGGGCCCACCCTACCTCAAAGAGGGTTGTCAGGAGCATGTTCCAAAGGCACATCAGCAAGTGAAGAGCTGAGGGATAAAGCAGAAGCTACAATGAGGTGCCCAAAGAGCCGGCAAGTAACATCGTGAGTGACGCAACCAGATGCAAATCAAAAGGAGTGTAGGGAAGCCCATTTGGAGACCATCTACTATCCTGTCCAGAAAAGCCCTTACTTAGCTCCTGTCTATTGCTGTCACTGGGAACGCTGCTAGATGTTCTGAACTTTTAAGTGAAGCTCAAAATCCAAATTAACAAACTTTTAAAACTGTGGATCAAACAAAAAACATCTGTGGCCACATTTGCAGAAAGATAGCAGGTATTAAGAAGTTCACACTTATTGCAATAATTTTAAAGGGATGAAGGAGGAAGGAACAAGGCAATGCATGCAAAAATATATTTTAAAAATTAAAAAAAAAGTAATGTAACATTTTCTTTATATCTGCCATCCACCCAGAAAACTAGAACTAAGCCTTAAAACTCTGTAGGTACTCGGTAATTATTTCATTAGGACAGGGATCTCAAAAGCACTGGGATAACCCCCAAGCTGGGAAAACAAGAGCAAAACACCCTCATTTTACAGATGGAAGATGCTCAGTAACTTACCAGCCCTCCTTGTTTGAAACTGATAACAGAGCAGCCAGTCTCCTCAGTAGTAAATGTGTTGTCAGTCTAGCAAACCATAATTTTTGTAATCAATCCCTTCATAAATACTGACATGGGTCCCATTTTTATAACAGAGTATATGATCTGGTGTTTCTCATTAGCACATTACTGTGCAGTATTTTGTAGGCATTTTCGCTTAAACTAATTAAATAAAAATACTAATTTTTAACTTTTGGTGAGGGTTTTTTAAGATTCTGCTTTTCTTCATTTGACTCTTACCATCGCTTTCTAAAACCCTTATCACAGCCCGCTCAACACCTAGAGTCCAAACAAAAGACCATCCACCCAATCACCACTAATTTGATGGTAAGTTAAGATTAGGTTACAGTACATGACTGCCCCTAATTCATATTGCTGTAACAAGCCCTCAAAGTTTCAAAGATAATGCACATGGAGAAAGAAAAATACAACTTGATTGGTTCTTTCAAGACTTCAAAATTCAATCCATTTCAGATAGTAATATGTGAAAATTGTACCTTTCACTAACTAAAATGAAAGCTCTGGTTGACATTTTAAACTGGACTGATATTTCTTTAGGATCTTTACACAATAAAAATAAAATTAGACCCCTGTGAAATTCATTTTGCTTTAAAGTCAATTACAATGTGTGACATGATAGCTCTTTTTGCTTCTTCCTATCCAAAAAAAATATCTCATATTATTTAAACTTCTTACTTTTAAAACAAATCACTTTTCTTTTTTGCACTCTGTAAGGCAGCATTTCCATTCCCAGGTAAGTGCTTTAGAGAAACTTTTATACATGTACAGGAACCATGTAAAGGAGTATGTTCATAGTAGCAATATTTACTTTTATATGTCATCCTGATTTGCCACGGTTGTTGGTTCTATCTCTAGTCAGGGCACATACAATATAGAAAGCAAAAATAATTAGAACAACAAATCAATGTTTCTTTCTCTCTCTTTCCACTTCCTCTCTCTCTCTCTCTCTTCTCGCTCTTCCTTCCTCTCTCTCAAAAATCAATCAATAAAAAATTTTTTAAAGATAAAAATGTCTCCTGGCAGGAAAATAAGAAATAAAATGTAACATCGCAAAATGAAATATTATACAGCAATTAAAATAATTGCACAATAGCTCACAAAATAATATGGATAAACATGAGAAATCTATTTTTCAGTGAAAAAAAATCAGTCTATAGGGTAGATAAATGGTGATGGAAGGAGACTTTTCTTGGGGTGGTGAACACAATACAAGATACAGATGATATTATAGAATTGTACACATAAAACCTATATAATTTCATTAACCAATGTCACCCAAAAAAATTCAATTTAAAAATTTTAGAAAAGAAAAAAATCAAAGTCTCAGAAGACTACATAAAGGGATACTATTTTTAATAAGGTTAAAAATAAGCCAAATCAAATATATAGTTTAAAAATATGTGTATGTGAAAAAACTATTTTTCAAACGGCAAGAAATCAAACACAATAGATACATACCTAATTTTAGTGTGCTTTGCTTTATTGCACTTCACAGAGAATGATTTGTTTACAAAGTAAAGGTTTCTGGCAACCCTGTGCAGAGCAAATTAAAACCCTTCTGGAAAGCATTCACCATTATATACGCCATCCAGAATATTTTGTAATTCATGCGAAGAGGTCAAAACAAACAATATTAGCAAGAGTCTGGAAGAAGTTGATTCCAACTCTTGTGGATGACTTAGGGGTGGGGGAGTTTTAAGACCTCAGTGGAGGAAGTACTACAGATGTGACAGAAATAGCAAAAGTACTAGATTTAGAACTAGAGCCTGAAGATCTGACTGAATTGCTGCAATCTCATGATAAAACTTTAATGAATGAGGAGTTGCTTCTTATGAATTAGCAAAGAAAGTGATTTCTTAAGATGGAGTCTACTCCTGGTGATGATTATTGAAATGACAAAAAATGATGTAACATATTACATAACCTTAGTTAATAAAGCAGTGCAGAATTTAAGAGAACTGACTCCAATTTTGAAAGAAGTTCTGAGTAAATGCTATCAAACAGCCTCACATGCATCACAGATAAATCATGAGTCAATCGATGCAGCTAACTTCATTGTTGTCTTATTTTAAGAAAGTGCCAGTCACCCCCAACCTTCAGCAACTACCACCTTGATCAGTCAATAGCCATCAACATCGAAGCAAGACTCTCCACCAGAAAAAAGATTACAACAAGGTTACAGAAGGATCAGATGACCATTAGAAATTTCTAGCAATAAAGTATTATTAATTAAGGTATGTATTGTTTTTTAGACATAATGATATTCACACTTAACACAGACTACAGTATAGAGTACACATACCTTTTATATACACTGAAAAACCAAAAAGTTAATGTGACTCACTTTATTATACTATTCATTTAATTGCGGTGCTCAGGAACAAAACTCACAATACCTCTGGGGTATACCTGCATCCAGGCCACCCCAGGGTGATGGGGTGGAGAACAGGGAAGGACTATAGAAAAGGGGACCCATGGGAAGCACTGTTAACATTCTAGCTATTGGACCTCATTGAGGATTTGAGGTATTCAGTGAATCGTTTTGCTTTAAGACAAATATGTTGCATGTAGATAATCAGATACCACATTCCAAAAAATGATAAAGAAAAAAATCATTAAAAAAAGAATATCTCGGGACTCCACCAAGATGGCGGCATAGGTAAACACCGCAGACTGCTGCCGCAAACAACCACTTCAAAAATACAACTAAAAGATGGAACGGACATCACCCAGAACCACAGGAAGGCTGGCTGAGGAGAGACTCTTCAACTAGAAGGAAAAATAACAGCACACCGAGGCTCAGAGGAGGCGCAGTGTGGAAAATACTCAGGTGCGGAGGTGCGCGCGCAAAGCGGGCTGGTGGCTGAGAGCGCGGTTGTCGTTTTCGGTCAGGGGGGAGTCTCAGACTCTGAGCTCCAGATACGGGCGAATCGCTGGGGACTCGGACCCAAACGGGAGAAGCGGGAGTGTCTGGCATCAGTTGGAAGGCAGCTTTCCCTCCGAGGTTTGCAGCGGTTCCGGGGGTTCTGAGAAGCAGAGCCTCTGGGAACGGGACTGAGAGGGGCTATAACCGCTCCCTCCGCCCGCCCTGTTGAGCCCGCCCCGCCCAAGCCCTGCGCAGAGCCATTTGCCGGATCGCCTCAGGCAAAGGCTAGATTAGCACCTCCCCAGAGGACAGAAGTTTTCCGCGGCAGACACAGCTGATTCACACAGCCAGTCGGCCTGGTGGTCAAATCCCTCTAGTATTAACTACAACAATCAAGGCTCAACTAGAACAAGACTGCGCACAAAGACCACTAGGGGGTGCACCAAGAAAGCATAAAAAATGCGGAGACAAAAAAACATGACAGAAATGGAGGATATAGAGCTAAAAAACGCAATTTTGAGGGCTTGCAATAAACTTTTGGAGAGCTTCACGAAAACTAATGAGACCCTCGATGCTATGATAAAGAAACTAGAAATTAAGCATACACGCTCTGAAATAAAGAATATTACACCCAATAGCAGACCAGAGGAGCGCAAGAATCAAGTCAAAGATTTGAAATGCGAAGAAGCAAAAAACACCCAACCGGAAAAGCAAAATGAAAAAAGAATCCGAAAATACGAAGATAGTGTAAGGAGCCTCTGGGACAGCTTCAAGCGTACAAACATCAGAATAATTGGGGTGCCAGAAGATGAGAGACAGCAAGATATTGAAAACCTATTTGAAGAAATAATGGCAGAAAACTTCCCCCACCTGGTGAAAGAAATGGACTTACAGGTCCAAGAAGCGCAGAGAACCCCAAACAAAAGGAATCCAAAGAGGACCACACCAAGACACATCATAATTAAAATGCCAAGAGCAAAAGACAAAGAGAGAATCTTAAAAGCAGCAAGAGAAAGAGACTCAATTACCTACAAGGGAATACCCATACGACTGTCAGCTGATTTCTCAACAGAAACTTTGCAGGCCAGAAGGGAGTGGCAAGAAATATTCAAAGTGATGAATAGCAAGAACCTACAACCAAGATTACTTTATCCAGCAAAGCTATCATTCAGAATTGAAGGTCAGATAAAGAGCTTCACAGATAAGGAAAAGCTAAAGGAGTTCATCACCACTAAACCAGTATTATATGAAATGCTGAAAGGTATCCTTTAAGAGGAGGAAGAAGAAAAAGGTAAAGATACAAATTGTGAACAACAAACATGCATCTATCAACAAGTGAATCTAAGAATCAAGTGAATAAATAATCTGATGTACAGAATGAACTGGTGATTATAATGAATCAGGGACATAGAAAGGGAATGGACTGACTATTCTTGGGGGGGAAAGGGGAATGAGAGATGCGGGAAGAGACTGGACAAAAATCGTGCACCTATGGGTGAAGACAGTGGGTGGGGAGTGAGGGCGGAGGGTGGGACGGGAACTGGGAGGAGAGGAGTTATGGGGGGGGGGGAAGAGGAAAAAATGAAATCTGAACAATAAAGATTTAATAAATTAAAAAAAATAAATAAATAAAAATAAACACTAAAAAAAGAATATCTCCTGTGTCACACCCCATGGTACCACTCCTGTCCTGGCACCTTATCTTACTGAGAAGAAGATGGTGGTATATTTCTTGAAAACACCAGGGGCATTTTCTAAGCAGTAACCTCTAAACAAACATCTTCATGGATTTGACAGACTGTATAAAATATAAAATGCTGGGCTGCAGGTTGAACTTATACATAAATGACAACTGCAGAACAGAATTCCTCACAATTCTGAGTCAGAATCAACACTGCAGCCTCCGGATTTTTGTCTTGTTTTGATTTAATATTGCCATTGGCAGTAATAACATTTATTCAGTTCATACTATGGAACAGACCCTGAACTAAGGGTTTTATGTCCTCTCGTTTTAGTCTATGAGGTTGACACTGTTATCATCTATATTATCTGTGCCATTTTAAAGATTGGAAAACTGCAGCAAAGAGAAATCAGATAACTTGCTCCATATCTCACAGCTCATAATTGTGGAGCTGGGATTCAAGGGCAAGAATGGAAAGCTCCTGACTCAAACTGACTCTACTGTGCCTAGAGTCACATGGCCAAACAATGAACCAAAAAGTCAACTCTGCACTACATGCTTTTTACATAATCATGGAGGGACAACTTCCTTCCAATCACTAATAACTGGAATGGAAAGTTAGTATACGCTCCTCCATTTATAATGGGGTTACAACCCCATCGTCAGCTGAAAATACCATAAACTGAAAATATCATTGTTGAAAATGCATTAAATGCACCTATCAAACATCATAGCTTATCCCAGCCTATCTTCGATGTGCTCTGAAAACTTACATTAGCCTGCAGTTGTGCAAAGCCTTCTAACACACTGAATAAACTGTAGAGTATCAGTTGTTTGATCTCATGATCACCTGGCTGATTGGAAGCTGCAGCTCGCTGCCACTGCCCAGAATCACAGCAGGACATCATACACATATCACTAGTACAGGAAAAGATCAAAATTCAAAATCTGAAATACTATTTCTACTGAATATATATCACTTTTACACCATCATAAAGTCAAAAATTCATCAATCGAAACATTTTTAAGTCAGGGACCATCTCTAATTTAGTGATTTTGCTTTTCACTTTCTGTTTTGTTAAAGTACTACCTGCCAAGAAGATAACTTGGAAATACTGGCTGAGGCCAATAGCAGGACTCGTGGATCCTCTCACTAACATGCATTTTATTTAAAAATTTTCACAGACATAATAAACACAATTGTTAACTTTTACAAATCTACCAACATGTAGCCCTTGGAGAATATCCTAAAGGAAACCTGAACCATGGGAAGCCCTGTTCTTCTTTAAAGAGGATCAATTATCTCAACATTCAATAAAACAGTAAAACCCCATACTCGGACCCTGACAAGTTATTTTTACATATAGAAAATTAAAATCACAATGATCTTTACTAGTGTATTCATATTTTCTAGACTAATAAGTCCCTTGTCTCATTAAACTTGTTACACTAAATTATATATACTACAGCATAACACAATATTTCAAAATCACTGTCTTGGCCCTGTCTGGGTAGCTCAGTTGGTTAGAGCTTCATCCCCATACACCAAGCTTTCGGGTTCAATCCCTGGTCAGTGCACATACAAGAAAGAACCAATAAATGCATAATTAAGTGGAACAATAAATTGATGTTTCTTTCTCCCTCTCCCTCAAATCAATACATAAAGTTAAAAACTCATGATCAAAATCACTCTTATAACCTTTTATGACAGATTGCCTAAGTACTTAGTACCTATTTTCACCTTCTTTATTAATAGAACCCCATTTAATTCAAAGAACAATGAAGCTGGGTAAAACCTGCATTTCCACTTCCCCTGCAACTAAAGCTAGTCATGGTACATGGTTCTGGCCAACAAAATGTAACTGGTCACCACTGGGCAGGGCTTCCAGGAGAAAGTTTTGAAAGGGCTGCCTCAGCAAGCACAGGTCTTGGTGCCCTTTGCCCTTCCCTCTGCTTCCCTCCACCAGATATCACATGTGATTAGTAGAGCTCGAGCAGCCACCAGAGCACAAGGGTAAGGACCTCTTCATGAAAATGGCAAAAGAGGGGAGTAAGAGATCAACCGAAGGACTTGTATGCATGCATATAAGCATAACTAATGGACATAAGACACTGGGGGGTAAGGGAGGGCAGGGGATTGTCAAGGGCGGGGGGGGGGGGGGGGACACATATGTAATACCCTTTGTAATCTACATTAATAAAAA
>NW_005355385.1:1262705-1271569 GCF_000412655.1 Myotis brandtii | reverse complement strand
TTATAATATTTTTAAAAATAAATAAATAAATAAATAAATAAATAAAAAATAGAAAATGGCAAAAGAAATTGCTAGCAGCATGAGTCTATAATGACATCATGGAACCAACACACTGGCCCTGAACTGCCCGCCTCAAATTTTTACATGAAAAGTAAAGAGCTAATTTGTTTCAGCCATTGATTCTGAGGTCCCTATTATTGACTGCAAAATAATGCCTGACTGATACATTTCTTCCTTAGTAACTAAATCCATAGGTCTGCACCTCCCCCCTTCTCTAGTGCAGTGGTTCTCAACCTTCCTAATGCCACGACCCTTTAATACAGTTCCTCATGTTGTGGTGACCCCCAACCATAAAATTATTTTCGTTGCTACTTCATACCTGTAATGTTGCTACTGTTATGGATCATAATGTAAACTGATATGCAGCAGGATGTATTTTCGTTGTTACAAATTGAACATAATTAAAGCATAGTGATTAATCACAAAAACAATATATAATTATATACGTGTTTTCCGATGGTCTTAGGCGACCCCTGTGAAAGGGTCGTTCGACCCCCAAAGGGTCTCGACCCACAAGTTGAGAACCGCTGCTCTAATGGATTATAGTAATAGAGTAATATATCAATATCTGTTTCACCACTGTGATCCTACTAGAGCAGTGGTTCTCAACCTTGGCTGCACATTAGAATCACCTGGGAATCTTTTTAAAATCCTAATCTCTGGGCCTCATCCTCCAGAAATTCTGTTTCTTTGTTATGGGGTGGGGGCCACAACATTAGTAACAAAGAAACAGAATTTCCGGAGTATGAGGCCCAGAAATCAGGATTTTAAAAAGATTCCCAAGTGATTCTAATGTGCAGCCAAGGTTGGGAGCCACTTCAACTTTGAATGACACCAAAGTATGGACTAGACTTGAGCCTTTTTATAACAACTAATTCCAGGAAAATCCCAATTTAGATAAAAGAATATACTGGTTTCTCCCAATTCCTCTACAGAATTCTATCTACGTTATCTTTTGTTTCTCCCAGTTGTTTGTTTTTCCACCTTGCTTCCTTTCTCTCTCACTTCTATTTCTCACTTAAGGCACTTTTAGATTTAACATACTCATAACACTTGGCAGAGGCCTGGTAGTGTTAAGTTTTTCTTTCATTCTTCATTGAATGAATGAATGAACGAACGAACGAATTTCTAATGGTTTTGTTTTTATTCTTTTTTGTTAATATATTTTATTGATTTTTTACAGATAGGAAGGGAGAGGGATAGAGAGTTAGAAACATCGATGAGAGAGAAACATCGATCAGCTGCCTCCTGCACACTCCCCACTGGGGATGTGCCCACAACCAAGGTACATGCCCTTGACCGGAATCGAACCTGGGACCCTTGAGTCCGCAGGCTGATGCTCTATCCACTGAGCCAAACCGGTTAGGGCAGTTTTCATTCTTCACAGTGTAAAATTTTGGCTCAACATTATTCCTTCAGTGAAAAAGAGAAAACAATAATTTTCCTAAATATTAAACTAGATTTTCTCTTTGTAGAACATCTGGAACATAAGTTCTTGTTTTTTGTTCTTTTTTTTTTAATAATCAAACTTCCTTATAAACCTGCAAATAAAGTCATTTTATTTTATCATTTTAGTGGTATCTTTCTCTGAAGCCATTTTTTAATTAGAACATAATTAGAATCAGACTTCTGGGAGTCTTCAGAGAACTCTGTTCTAATGACCCCAAAAGCCCACTGACAAGTGGGGACTTATTTTGAGGAACCCATGCTAAGAAGCTGTGTGTGGAAGCAAGTCCCCAACCTCTCCATCTCAGCCAGACCTGCCACTCTCTTCCCACAGCCAAATGGAGAATTTATGAGAGAAACTGTGTACAATACTTGTATATGATACGTCAACATAATACAATACAATACCTCTGTACAATGCAAGATGGGCATTTCAAGGTCTTGGCAATATATCTATACACAGTTGTCTTGGTATTTCCCCCCCCCCCCCCATTGAATTGTGAACATTTTTCTAACTTTTACTTTATTGTATATATCACTTCATGTCCCTAATAATTTGCATTACTATTTTCCTTTGTGATATATATATATAAATGTGTGTGTGTGTGTGTTATGCTGTTTTACATTCTTTGCTGTAATTTAAAACAAATGGAAAATAATCTTGGTGTGAAAACATTGATCCATATATCTGATCATTTCTAAAACAGATTCTAGAAGCAGAAAGTGTGGATCAATAGTGCTTTTTTATAATAGTTATATGAATCTTTCTAGTCTGTTTATAAATTCCCTCTTTAAAAAAATATCAGCTTCTATGTTTTTTAAAAAATCATAATAAAGATAAAATCTAAATTATCTTCATCTTCCTTTTATTTTTTATTTTTAAAGGGGAAGGATGGGGCCAAAGCAGTAACTGGGCTTCAAATATACATGCCTTATCAAAGGCCTTTTATAACCTGCAGGCAAGTCCAAGGCTGCAATGGGAACTAAGACACTGAGCACCCAGTAAAGACCTTGGCAGATAATAATGCAGAAGAAGAGGTCCAGCATACATGATATGGTTCAAAATTTCCATAATCCTTCCTGGAGACAGGCTAAAATTGTAGAAAGAGAAGGGGAAGTGGGGTCACCCATCTCTGCCACTAAGTAGGTTGTCATCTTTGACAGATCCCCATATTTCAGTCTGAGGTTCCTCATCTATAAATGTGGTGGCTACCTCAGATGATCTCCAAGACTCCTTCCAAATCATCGAAGATTTTATGATCACCAAAAAATTCAGCTCTAAAACTCTTTTTTTCACCCCTGGATTTCATATTCTTTACCCTTCAATAATTCCCACTGCCTGGAGGGTGAGGGCGTAGGGGTTGGGGGGATGGGAAAAGATTAACCAAAGAACTTATATGCATATATGCATAACCCATGGACAAACAATAGTGCAGGGAAGGCCTGGGGAGGGGGGGAGTGAGGTGGAGGGAGTCAACAGGGGGAAAAAGGGGGACATCTGTAATACTTTCAATAGTGAAGATTTAAAAAGGAGACAAAAAATCCCACTGCTGTTTCCCTAACACTTTTCCACAGAACTCCGACCTTCCAAGCATACTGACCATCCAATACCCTAGAACAGTGGTCGGCAAACTCATTAGTCAACAGAGCCAAATATCAACAGTACAACGATTGAAATTTCTTTTGAGAGCCAAATTTTTTAAACTTAAACTATATAGGTAGGTACATTGTTATTAACTTAATTAGGGTACTCCTAAGCTGGCCTTTGCTAAAAACGTCCTCAATCTGATTGAGGTACGTTCGCTGAGGTCGACCCCTTCCAACTCTCCCATCCACACTCGTCTTGTGTACTTGTTTCAGATAGACGAGTGTGGATGGGAGAGTTGGAAGGGGTCGACCTCAGCAAATGTACCTCAAAATAATGTACCTCCCCCGCACTGCGTATCCCCCGGCCCCCTGCTCCGCGTCTCCGGTAGCCCGACGGACGGACACCCCCCACTTCTTCAAACGCCACTTCTTCAAAATAGACTCGCCCAGGCCGAAAACCGACTTCTGCGCATGGGCCACAAAGTTTCAATCGCACGTGGTATTTTGTGAAGAGCCACACTCAAGGGGCCAAAGGGCCCCATGTGGCTCGCGAGCCGCGGTTTGCCGACCACTGCCCTAGAACACTTGAGCATCCTCATTCTTCACTGTGGCTAACATGTCCTGAATTCTCAGGGATTCTGCCAGGCCCCAGAAGCTTAACCTCTTTACACTCCTATGGTGCATAGTATTCCTACTACCCATGGGGTACATAATCTACCTTGTAAGTGTTATTTATTCTTTAGGGAAACCATGACTCTCCAGCTACCTAGTAAGCACCTTGCACTGGCAAACACCTGATATCCCTAACTCTTCTCACATCCCCATAAACAACCCAGCATGGGACTCCACATATATTTGTCGGTTTACCAACTTAGCACTTAATTGAATATCTAAGTATACTTTGGTGAGCTTTAACAGTTGAGTGGTAAAGAGAGAGTTAACATAGAAATTATCAATTCTATCAAAATCTACCCAACCCAATTTCTTTTATATCATTTCTCACAGAATTATTTCATCATGAACATTCCACGGTCTGTAGCTCCTTTCACTGAGAGCAGCCCAATCTGTTCTGGGGCAGCTGTTATTCTTTGGAAAGTTTTCCAGAGACAATATTGATTCTATACACCTAACCCTCTCACAGGCAAGACACTTGGGGGCAGTAGCCATGTACTCTGAGGTCAACTTGAGGCTGAACTTTACCTCTCTCCCATCAACAATTCCTGGACAATACCCCCTAGGAAACACAGCTTCCAGACTGATGAAACATTCTTTTTTTTTTTAAATATATTTTATTGATTTTTTTTACAGAGAGGAAGGGAGAGGGATAGAGAGTTAGAAACATCAATGAGAGAGAAACATCGATCAGCAGCCTCCTGCACAACCCCTACTGGGGATGTGCCCGCAACCAAGGTACATGCCCTTGACCAGAATCGAATCTGGGACCTTTCAGTCTGCAGGCTGACGCTCTATCCACTGAGCCAAACCAGTTAGGGCTGATGGGACATTCTTGATGCAATGTGAAGAGAACTGCCATCACCTCCCCTGCTTGGAGGGCACAATTTGGGATCAGGCAGGCTAAGACTTCATTCATTAAAGACCAGCCATACCATGCTGGCAGATAATGCATTTTGATTAACTGGAAGCTTTATTTCACAGAACTAAAATCTGAAAGCCATCTTCTTACAGGCCCATAACCCTCTCTGCACCAAAACATATCTAGAATAATGACATTGTACCTTGGATGTGAAAATTACACATACAGGTACTGTCCTGGCTTCAAATTATTTATTTCAGGATTAACGATTATCCTCACATAAAAAATACAAAATGGAAAGAAACTCTACTGGTGACTCAAACAGTTAAAACTGTTTTTACTTCCTTTGGAAACCCACAGCCTCAGATAAATTTGTTGTCCAATGGCACCATCTGGTGGATGAAAGTATTTAAGCTACCCCATTGTGGGGGAAAATGAAAAAATGTCATCTGTAAGACTAAATGCTATTAAGGCTAAAATCTTAGTATGAAGATTCCCATGCTTCAGTCAACAGATTTCTTATGAATGGGATCTTGACAAAATTCTAATACAAAAGAAATCTAGGACTCATAAAAACTCATTATCAAAGAATTCAGTTCACCTTCTTGAAGAAATGTTGCTTAATCATAAAGCAAATATTTTTAAACTGAGAGGAACCTCAGACAGCTATTAATTCAATCCCTTCTCTTTAAAGATGAAGATTCTAAGGCAAAGACAGAGCTCCCCCAAAAGTCACAGCTAGGGATAATGGGCATTGATTATATAAGTAAATGGGTCAAATATTCTGTGCTGTTTGCTATAGGCTTCTATTTCAAGACACTGTAGAGGAAAGGCAGGAAATTAGGCAGTCAGTGTCTGTGGCAAAGTGCCATTCTCAGGGAAGCAATGACCTAGCCGCCCCATTGTGTGGGCCACCCCCACGCTGACCCATGCAAGATGAGGAATGGTCATACTGTCCCTGCCTCCACAGCCCGCCTACATCCCTCTTCACATTAGATTTATCTGCTTTCTCCTGCCCAAGAAAACCATCCTACCAATAAAAGTAAGACATATAAAATAAATGTTAAATCACCCATTGAAGAACATCTATCATTCTGGGAAAGCATTCACGATATGTTAAAATGGGAGAGGGGAAAGATAAGACCAGACTATGTTCACTATGATACCACATCTGTTTTAAAAAATTAAATTATCAAGCATTAAATCAAGAAAAAATATTGGGGGGAAAATATACTAAATTTTTTTGACATCTGTTGTCTCTGAATGCCAGGATTATGAGTGATTTAAGTTTTCTCTTATATAATACCAATATTTTAATATTTAACATTTATATTAACAAAAAGGTCATTTTTTTACTTTAAAAATTTATAATCACAGACTACAAATGGAAATTGGATATAGGAGCCCATACACACACCCAACCAACCATGCAATACATGCATACAAAAAAATTTTTTTCAGAGTATATTATACTTTTGTCTTAAGGTTTGCCAGAGTATTTTTCAAGTTGTTTTGAATTTTCTATCAAGTATCTATTAATAAATACCTGGATGACAAAAGAAATAGACTAGCAAACTATATTAAAGGGAAATCTTGGAAATATAATTTAAATTATTTTGTATATTTTCAGAGACAGGGACTTCATATCCTAAGTCCAGTTTCTGCTTATAAAATTTTGCCTGAGTTATATATCAGAATATATGGCATGATGCTCCCCAAAGAATTACCTGGCTGACAGTTTAAAACCCTGTCTCCTAATGAATTAGGTCTTTGAGGCACATATCAAAGATGCAGTTACTTGAAGGTCAGTAAACAAGAATCGAACACTGTTGCCTTGCCTCAAGATCCTTCCATCATCTATACAGACTGAGCTCAGAGAATGAATCTTTTGCTGAATATCTTAAGGTAGCATTTTTCAAAGTGTTGTCTGGAGCCCACTGGGAGACACCCAGATTCCATCAAAGGGTCTGTGGCATCAAAACTGTTTTCATAATTATACCAAAACAGTATTTCCTTTTTCACTCTCAATTTACAGGAGTGTGAGGTGGAGTTTTCCAGAGGCTAAATGACATCACAACAGAGTAAATCCAGAAGTAGATACAAGAATCCAGAGGTCTTCTATTAAACTACACAGTAGAAATTTTTTTAATGTTAAATAATGCCATTCCTCTCACTAAATTTTTTTTCTTTAGGAAAATATAGTCATTTTGTATAAAAATGTATATGTTATTATATAATGGATTACTTTTAATGAATTAATATGAACACTTTTTTAAACATTCTCAGCTTTAATTTCTAAAACAATAAACAAGGATGAATATAACTTACATAAACAAAAGCTATTTGAGGTCCACAATAAATTATTAAAAGAATAAAGGGGTCCTGAGACCAAAAAGTTTGAGAGCCACAAATCAATAAACGACAAGTGCTGATGAGGATGTGGAGAAAAAGTAACCCTCTTGCACTGCTGGTGGGAATGCAGACTGGTGCAGCCACTGTGGAAAACAGTATGGCGTTTCCTCAAAAAACTAAAAATGGAACTCCCATTTGACCCAGTAATCCCACTTCTAAGAATATATCCTAAGAAAACAGAAACACCAATCAGAAAGAATATATGCACCCCTACGTTCATAGCAGCACAATTTACAATAGCTAAGATTTGGAAACAGCCTAAGTAAACATCATCGGATGAGTGGATTAGAAAACTGTGGTACATCTACACAATGGAATACTACGCTGCTGTAAAAAAAGAAGGAATTCTTACCATTTGCAACAGCATGGATGGAACTGGAGAGCATTATGCTAAATGAAATAAGCCAGTCAGAGAAATATAAATATCACATGATCTCACTCATTTGTGGAATATAATGAACATAAACTGATGAACAAAAATAGAACCAGAGTCATAGAAGCATCAAACAGACTGTACAACCTATGAGGGAAGGCGGGAGGGTGAAGGGGTAAGAGAACAACCAAAGGACTTGTACACATGCATAGGAGCTTAACCAATGGACAGACGGGAGGAGGCAGGCATGTGTTGAGGGTTGGGGGTGGCCGGGGAGAGGTCAACGAGGGAAAAAGGAGACTTATGTAATACGTTAAACAATAAAGAATTTAAATTAAAAAAAAAAAAAGTTTGAGAGCCATGGTCTCAGAGTACTTGGCATTGAGAAAAACACCAACCAAAAGGTCACTCTACTCCTCCCTCTTCCTCCTCTTCAAAGCACTTTCCAAGCCTCTTGCTATGACCAGGCCATCTTGCAGACCATTATCTGAACACACTTTTAAAAAATGTTTTTATTGATTTTTAGATAGAGAGGAAAGGAGAGGGGGGTAGAGAGAGAGAGACACATCAATCAGCTGCTTCCCACATGCACCCTGACCAGCAACTTTTCAGTGCACAGAATGACACTCAACCAACTGAGCCACACCAGCCAGGGCTGATCACACTTTTTAAAGAATGATTCTGATCCTATCTTATTTCCCTACTAAATAATTTCAAACAGTACTTCAAGAGGTACAGAATAATCTAGGTAAAGGGTATTCAGGTGTTCACCGCATTACTCAACTTTTTGCTAGACGAGAAGTTTTTCAATGGAAGAGGGACAAAAGGTTACAAAAAAAGAAAGAATTCTTAAATACAGAAGTTACAAACTTCAGTTGGAGGAAAAAAGGATTGGATTATTATAGTGGATTATGTGTTCCTGGAAAATAACTAGAAAGACCGTAATAATAGGCACTTTTTAAAAAATTCTTACAATTTGAGGAAAAATTATTAAGGGAAAACTTCTGGAAAAATGAATACATATTAAAATACTGCTTTTTGCCTTAATGTGGTATTATGAATATTTCCTGTTTTCCAAATATTTTATCATGAGTTTTATTTTTTTTAAATTTGACGCAATTTAAAGATTAGCCAGATAGTCACATACTATATTATTGTTGAATAACCAGGTATTTTGTTCAATTAGCTGGCTTCAGTTTGAAAATACCAGCTGCAGAAATCCTGTTGATGTGTCTACTTCCTCTTGTCCTGTTAGGAATTATGAATCACACAAAGCACAACAAATGACTACTCAACCACCTAAAGTGGACACAGAAGTAGCAAGGGGACATTACCCTTTACAAAGCCTATTATCCTATATAATAAAGAGGTAATATGTAAATTGACCCTCATGCCATAACATCATCACAAGATGGCGGTGCGCACAGCAGGGGCAGGGCCGGTGGCCACTCC
>NW_005355385.1:1256617-1262539 GCF_000412655.1 Myotis brandtii | reverse complement strand
TAGCATGACAGGTCACTAGTCCTATATAATAGAGAGGTAATAGAGGTAATCTGCAAATTGACCCTCACACCATAACAAGATGGATGTGCCCACAGCGGAGGCAGGGTTCCTGTAACACAAGATGGCTGCGCCCACAGCGGAGGCAGGGTTCCCGTAAC
Source organism: Myotis brandtii (assembly GCF_000412655.1). Lineage (NCBI taxonomy): Eukaryota > Metazoa > Chordata > Mammalia > Chiroptera > Vespertilionidae > Myotis > Myotis brandtii. The sequence goes on along the minus strand of NW_005355385.1, from coordinate 1,262,381 downwards.
GAGCCATAATGAGTAATCAGCAAGGACCTGAGGCAGCATGGTGCCGGACTGGGGTGGGGGACCTGAGGCTGTGCCCCCCGCCTGGTGGGGCTTGACAGGGGGCCAGGGGACCTCAGGCCGTGCCCCTGACCAGCGCGGCTTGACGGGGGACCTGAGACTGCGCCCCCCACCCAGCAGGGCTTGACAGGGACCCTGAGGCTGCGCCCCCCACCCAGCGGGGCTTGATGGGGGATCTGAGGCTGCGCCTTCTGCCAGGCGAGGCTTGACAGGGGTAGGGCAGCCAGGTCTGGGTCTCACGTGATTTCAAGGTCCACGTGGGTGGGCGGGGACTTGACTCTGGGTCCCGCGGCATGCCCCAGACTCTGAGAGGAGAAAGATTTTCATATACATTTTACTAATTTTCTTTCATCTCTGACACTTCTATTATAGAGAAAGGGCAAATAGCAATATTAAAATATTTACTCTAATTAATTCCCTTTTAATGTGCATGAATTTCATGAACCGGGCCACTAGTAATATAACTATACCTCATCATATATGCTCCCGTTAATGTCTGCACCATAGATAGGTGCCACAAAAGTTAAGTTCTTCCAGTACTTGCGCTCCAAATCTTCATAATCCAAGTATCTTGGAGTACAATATCTGGAAAAAGTCCATGAAAAAAGTACAAATTAGTAAGATAATTTTAAAATTTTCCCCACCCATTTGATTTATATCACTTTCTAAATAAAATTCTATCAAAATGAAAATACTTAGCTATTCATGATGTAAAATCTAAGAAGTATATATGCATATGTATTTATCATATGCATATGATAACACTATGAAAACTTCGCATTTTTGACTAGTAAGGAAAATATTTTCCTGACAGTATCAACAGTAGAAGCAGATAATTAGTCAAAAATTCATTATTTTAGCTTTTGAAATACTTCCTTAAATCTTGAACCAATTATACTATACAGTCATCCCTCAGTATTCATGAGGGATTGGTTCCAGAATCCCCCCATGGATACCAAATCCGTGAATGCTCAAGTCCCTCATATAAGATGGCATTGTATTTGTATAAAAGCTACCCACATCCTCCCATATATTTTAACTAATCTCTAGATTACTTATAATACCTAATACAATGAAAATGCTATGTAAATACTTATTATACTGCATTGTTTAAAAAATAATGACAAGAAAAAATATCTGTACATATTTCATACAGCCACAACCATCTGGTGCCTAACTACACAATACATGTCCGCAACAACATAACTTTTTTTTAATCAATCTGCAGTTGGCAACTAACACAATAATGGTGGCCACTGAAGTCATTCAAGAATTTTCTTTTATGTAAAATATTTATAATTACATCTTCTAATATGTATAATTTATCATTTAAGACTTAAACATTGTCACACAAAGAAGAAAATTTGCCTTACAAAGATGAATCATGAGTACAATCAAAAACTCATGACAACTAGAAGAAAAACCCATTTACAGATATTATGAATGAAATGGTAAAATGAGGAACAATTTTCTTAGCAACAAACTAAATGCAAGTAGGCAATCACGTGAAGCACAGAAGTAGGTAAATTAGGACTGAAAGAGATTATGCAGGAGATTATTTTTCATTACAAGCTCCATCTACTGGTTTCTGACCATGTCCAAGTATGTCTTTGAAAGAAATAAAAGAAGCAAATTGAACCCACTCACTTGCCACTGTTGGCCAGCTGCCTGAACTCCTTCACTGTCATGGCTTTTTTCTGGATATTATATTGAGTGAACAGTCCCGACTGCCCTGTGACCATCTGCTGAATTGGTGCTGGGATGAGCAAATTATCAATGTCATCATAGCACTGCCTTGGCTTCCACTCCTTAGGAGGAATCACCTAAAAATAAAATAAAATAAAATAAAATATTACCTTGAAAATATCCCAAGTAGCTATTTAGCTTGCATATTTCAACAGAATACAAGTGAAGAGTCTGTCAGCATTCCTGACAAATGTGTAAAAGAATCATGAAGATTCTTATTAAAGGAAATGCTCACATTCTCCCAAGTATTCGCCTTACTGATAATGATTATTTTACACAGCAAAATTTATTGAGTATTCACTATACCAAATACTGTACTTGTATAACTTCATTTCTTAGTTAATACTATTAACCTCTCAATTTTATTTTATTTTTTTAAATATATTTTTATTAATTTAAAGAGGAAGGGAGAGGAAGAGAGAGAAACATTAATGATGAGAGAGAATCACTAATCAGTTGCCTCTTCCACACCCCCTACTGGATATTGAGCCCGCAACCAGGACATGTTCCCTGACCTGGAATTGAACCCTGACCTCTTGGTTCATAGGTTGAAGCTCAACCACTGAACCACGCCAGCTGGGCTCAATTTTAAAATTAAGAGACAGAACTAAAATAACTTCTAAAGTTTAGGTACTATTTAGGTACTACGAGAAAAATCCTATCTAATAAAAGACAAAAAGGGTAATTAACCGTACCTCTGCTACGCTTCCCATTGGCTAATCAGGGTGATATGCAAATTAACTGCCAACAAAGATGGAACTTGGGGGGGGGGCGGGCAGCTTTCTTCCAGATGGAGGTGTTCACAGCGGTCATTGTTTCCATGCTGGGACCTCCCCGGTGCAGGGCTGACTGGCAGCCATTTCTGTTTGCTCTGCCCTGGTGATTCCCTATGACCCCACCCCATCCAACTTACAACACCACCCAAGCTTTTGCATATTAATGGTCTGTCCTTTCTCAGGCTAAAAAGCTGTCAAACAAGCTGCAGCTGGGTCAGGGATCCCCAAACCTATCAATAAAAGGCCCAAGGCCCTGCATCAGCACCAGCCGCCTTGCTTCACAGCTGGGCCTCATCTGGGCACTTCCAAACCCCAAACAAAGAGGAGGAATCTGCAGATCTCTCTGTAGCTCCTGCTGGGTGGCCCCAGGCAGTGGCTGACTTTGCACCTCCCTGGAGACCCAAGAGCCAGTGTACCCAGTGGTCAATGTGAGACCATACCAGATTACAACTCTTCACATCCATAAGCAACACACTCAAGGGGCAGACTCAGTGAGCACCAAAGCCCCACTGAAGCAAGTCCTGCTCCATAAGGGTGTCTCCTACACAGCAGCTCTCCCACTGTAGTAGCAGCTGGTCCTCACAGCCAATTGGCCTGGAGGTCAATTCCTCCCAGTGACACCAACAGCAATCAAGGCTCAACTTCAACAAAACTGTGCAGACAGCCCACAAAAGGGTGCACCAAGAGTGTCCACCTCAGGTGATTGGGGAGGCTAAGCCACTGGCCCCTATAGGACACCTACTACACAAGGCCACAAGACTTAGCAGCTACCCAATACATAGAAACAAACACAGGAAAGTAGCCAAAATGCAGAGACAAAGAAACATGTCACAAATGAAAGAAATGGAAGAAAGCAAACTACTAGATATAGAATTATTCAAAACCACAGTTATAAGGTTACTCAAGAATCTTCTACAAACCTCCAAGGAACTTAGTGAGACTTTCAAGGATCTTAGTGAGAATGCCAAAAAAAATGGAAAAGGACCAGTCAGAAATTAAGCATACACTAACTGAAATAAAGAATAATATACAGGGATTCAATAGTAGACTAGAGGATCCTGAAAATCAAATCAATTATTTGAAATACGAGGAAGCAAAAAACACCCAACCAGAAGAGCAAAAAGAAAAAGAATCCAAAAATATGAAGATAGTGTAAGAAGCCTCTGGGACAACTTCAAGTGTACCAACATCCAAATTATGGGAGTGCCAGAAAAAGAGAGAAAGCAAGATATTGAAAACCTATTTGAAGAAATAATGACAGAAAACTTCTCCTACCTGGTGAAAGAAATAGACTTACAAGTCCAGGAAGCATAGAGAACCCCAAATAAGAGGAATCCAAAGAGGACCACACCAAGACATCATAATTAAAATACCAAGGGCAAATGACAAAGAAAGAATCTTAAAAGCAGCAAGAGAAAAACAGTTAGCCCTCACTGGTTTGGCTCAGTGGATAGAGTGTCAGCCTGCAGACTCAAGGGTCCCAAGTTTGATTCCGGTCAAGGGCACATGCCTGGGTTGCAGGCTTGATCCCCTGTAGAGGGCATGCAGGAGGCAACTGATCAATCTCTCTGAAATCAATAAAAATATATTTTAAAAAGGAAGAAACAGTTAGTTACCTACAAGGAAGTGTCCATCCGACTGTCAGCTGATTTGTCAACAGAAACTATGCAGGCCAGAAGGGAGTGGCAAGAAATATTCAAAGTGATGAATAGCAAGAACCTACAACCAAAATTTCTCTACCCAGCCAAACTATCATTTAGAATTGAAGGTCAGATAAAGAGCTTCACAGACAAGAAAAAGCTAAAGGAGTTCACCACCAAACCAGTATTATATGAAATGCTGAAGGGTATTCTTTAAGAGGAAGAAGAAGAAAAAGGTAAAGATAAAAAAATATGAATGACAAATTGGTTGGTTGCTCCCAGCATGCCCCCTACTGGGGAACGAGCCACAACCCGGGTATGTGGCCTGTCCAGGAATTGAACCAGCATCCTCTTGGTACATGGGTTGACACCCAACCACTGACCCACACTGGCTGCGCTGCACTGCTTATCTTCAAATAAGGTGCTATTACTACCATCTGCCTACTGAGGAAAGAGCAGGAAGAAGAGTAGTGTTCTTACAATCTTTCTTCACCTTGAGGGCATCACTATCTATACTTCCTAGGCCAGTGATGGCGAACCTATGACACGCGTGTCAGAGGTGACATGTGAACTCATTTTTTTGGTTGATTTTTCTTTGTTAAATGGCATTTAAATATATAAAATAAATATCAAAAATATAAATCTTTGTTTTACTATGGTTGCAAATATAAAAAAAATTTCTATATGTGACACGGTACCAGAGTTAAGTTAGGGTTTTTCAAAATGCTGACACGCCGAGCTCAAAAGGTTCGCCATCACTGTCCTAGGCTATTCCTAAAACTACATAAGGTGCATAACCTATGGCTCAGGAGAGTCTATGTATGAAAGAAGTTCACCCATTGTTTTTTAATATATTTTTATTGATTTCAGAGAGAGGGGGGAGAAAGATAGAAACAGCAATGATGGCCCTAGCTTGTTTGGCTCAATGGATAGAGCATCGGCTGCGGATTGAAGGGTCCCAGGTTCAGTTCCAGTCAAGGGCACATGCCCGGGTTATGGGCTCGATCCCCAATAGGGGGATTGCAGGAGGCAGCCGATCAATGATTCTCAATAAAATCCCTTCCTCTCTCTGAAATCAATAAAAATATATTTTAAAAAATGAAAAAGAAAGAAACAGCAACGATGAGAATCATTGATTGGCTGCCTCCTGTACGTCCCCTATTGGAGATCGAACCCATAACTGGGCATGTGCCCTGACCTAGAATCGAACCCTGACCTCCTGGTTCATAGGTCCACACTCAACCACTAAGCAACGCCAGCCGGGCCACCCGTCCTAGACAATAAAGAGGTAATATGCAAATTGGCCCTCACAAGAAGGCTGCCTACAACCAGGCCTGCAGGGGGGTTAGTGAGGGGCGCCAAATGATTGAACAAGCAAGCTGCGTGGGGCAACCAGGCCGGCAGGGGGGTTAGTGAGCGATGACCAAATGACTGAACAACAGGCTGTGTGGGGTGACCAGGCTGGCAGGGGGCCGTGAGGGGCGGCGACCAGGCCGGCAGTAAGAGGCAACCAGGCTGATGGGGGGGGGGCAGTTAGGGGACACC
>NW_005355385.1:1252515-1256414 GCF_000412655.1 Myotis brandtii | reverse complement strand
GGGCAGTTACAGGCGACCAGGCAGGCAGGTGAGCCATTAGGAGCCAGCGTCAGGATTGTGAGAGGGATGTCCGACTACCGGCAGTCGGACATCCCCCAAGGGGTCCCGGATTGGAGAGGGTGCAGGCTGGGCTGAGAGGGACCCCCGCCTTGCATGAATTCGTGCACCAGGCCTCTAGTTTTAAATATAATAATGGTTCATCATACTCTTTCTCCACAAAAACAATACAAGCTTTACATTTAAGGAGGCTATCACTCTACACCAGTGGTTCTCAACATTCTGGCCCTTTAAATACAGTTCCTCATGTTGTGACCCAACCATGAAATTATTTTCGTTGCTACTTCATAACTGTAATGTTGCTATTGTTATGAATCATACTGTAAATATCTGATATGTAGGATGGCCTTAGGCGACCCCTGTGAAAGGATCGTTCGCCCGCCAAAGGGGTCGTGACCCACAGGTTGAGAACCACTGCTCTACACTTTTCCAACTCAACCACCAACTTTGTTAGGGTGCCAGATCTCTCACTCTGGAAATAAAAGTTAAATCTAAAATATAAATCTCAGAGGGAAGGAGGGGGATGGGAAGAGATTAACCAAAGAAGTTCTATGCACATACGCATAACCCATGGACACAGTCAATAGTGTGGTGAAGGCCTAGGGGAAGAAGGGAAGAAGGGAAGGGGGCATCAATGAGGGGAAAAGGGGACATCTGTAATACTTTCAAGAATAAAGATAAATTAAAAAATAAAATACAGCCGAAACCGGTTTGGCTCAGTGGATAGAGCGTCGGCCTGCAGACTGAAAGGTCCCAGGTTCGATTCCGGTCAAGGGCATGTACCTGGGTTGCGGGCACATCCCCAGTGGGGGATGTGCAGGAGGCGGCTGATCGATGTTTCTCTCTCATCAATGTTTCTGACTCTCTATCTCTCTCCCTTCCTCTCTGTAAAAAATCAATAAAATATATTTTAAAAAAAATAATAATAAAATAAAATACAAAAGATGTTGCTAAAATAAAAACTAAGACAGACTGTAATCTGAGACCAAAGTCACTTCTTGAGAAACTGAGGAACTACTCAACCATCATCTTCAAATCATAAATCAAGACCAATTCATTAATGGTGCATTAAGGAAGACGCTCATGGGTGGCTCTGTTCCCCAGGGCTAGCCCTCAAAGCAAACTAGCAACATTAATAGCTTTGATTTTTGCAATCTAATTTGATTAGATGCAATTTTATACAGTTATTTGCTGCAAATTCCAGAAAAAAAGAGGGAAAGTAGATAAAATTGAATTTATGTGACTTGATAGAGATGGCAAAGATGACTAAAAACAAACAGTTCACTGTAGGCCTAATTAAGTAAAAGGAAATTTTCACAAGCTGAATAAATGAGTATCTCCAACTTGCTCAATGAGTCTTACTTTTCAAAAAAGTCTGGACCCAGGTGTGTTTTGTTCAACATTCAGAAAGCTAACTGTAGTTCTCATTAACTTCATTCTGATCCATAGTGCCAAAGGCAGCCCAGGTGCACTCCGTGCCTGACAGTCCCTCGTGAGGACAGTTGCTGCTTCCTCTTCTCATGTTACTAAACATGCCTGCCACCCTACCACAGGGCAATCACTAATCTCTATGGAACACAAGACTGTGTATGTTTTCAAGAAACAAAAGGGGGAGAACAGGACAAAGGGCTGCACTCAGAGCCCAGAGAAGAGGACAGTCACCCTCAACTCCCCTTTACCCCAACAAAGCCCGAGTTCTTGCCAACTCACTGCGAGTTTATGGTAAATTGTGTCTGTCAAATGATTCTGAAATGATAACATTCTCTTAAACTGAGAATGACTATTCTCCCCCAAATAATCTGGAAGTATTGAGGTTTCAAAAACGGGTTCTTTAAAAGAGCTGACCCAATAAAGTGGTTAAACTAAAGATCACTCATCTGAGAAATTCATCATAAACCTTTACTTTCTCTTTGTTTTATTTTCCTGTTTTTTAACATATTTTTATTTATTTCAGAGAGGAAGGGAGAGGGGAGAGAGAGATAGAAACATCAATAATGAGAGGGAATCATTGATTGGCTGCTCCTGCACACCCCCTACTGGGGATCGAGCCCACAACCCGGGCATGTGCCCTTGACCAGAATCAAACCCAGGACCCTTCAGTCCGCAGGCCAATGGTCTATCCACTGAGTCAGACCAGCTAGGGTTTATCTTCCTTTTTTTTATCTCTCACCCACCCCTAATAAATCTTCCCTCAACTTAATTTCCTCAAATTTTAAATCTGTCCTAGGAGGGCCCTAAACATTACAAAACAGAATGAGAGACTTCAGGGCATGGATGCCAGAACAGCCATGAACTGTGTTATAAGTATCAGAAGCCACACACAGTAGGACTAGAACACTGACCCCTGCAGTTCTAAAGCTCTCTCTTCAGCTACTGTCTGTTCTCGATGCTCCTGGACCTTCCTGAAGAGATGGGGATTCCAAGGAGAACCCGAAACCCATTCACAGTCGAGAGGGCTCTGCCAGAGCTCAGGAATTTAGGTAGTAATGCTGACAAGTCCACAGAAACCCAGATTATGAACTTAACCTTTAGAAAAATAATGAAATAACTGCAATAAAATATGTTCTTCTGAGAGAACTGTTTAAATTGAAATAGATTTCCAGTACGGAAGGGATACAAAGTCCATCTCAAGTTGAAATCAAAGAGCAGTCTCTCTCTTTCAAAGCTCTAACTTTGGGTCTATAGGTTCAAACCTGCAATGCAGTCCTCAGCGCCTCCATGACCACTCCTCTGACCCTGAGCAAATCACAATTACCCCTGAGAGTACTCTCTGCTGCGGCTCCGACTCCCCCAACAAAGTCATTCTTCCCATAAGAGCCATTGGGATCTTTTCAAACCAATATCACAAAATAACAAATAATCAAATAAACAGTCATCATGTCCTCCTCTCCTCTGCTCTAAGTCATCAATGCTTCCCACTGCAGTTACTATGGCCAGTCAAGCCTGATACCATTTGGCCCCTTCCAGGGCTCTCACCTTTTACCACTCTCTTCCTTTCCACACACTCTCTTCCTATTCATTCCATACATGAAGCTCAAGTCAACCCCCAGGCCTCTGGACTTCTATTCCTTCTGCCCCACATCATGAAATGTTGGTTTCTTTATAGCCTTTAGGTCTCTGCTCGAATGTTCTTATCTCACCATCTTGAGATGCTATCACCAGAATATAAGCTCCATGAAGGTAGGAACTTGGTCTGCTCTGTCCCCCACCTCCTCCCACATATGGTATAGTGCCTGGTACCTAGTATGCAATCTCCATCCTTGGTGAACAAATAACTGAAAACAAAATAAAATAGGCAAATCTATAAGAGAAAGAAAGTAGATTAGTGCCTAGGACTGGGTGCATAGCAGAGAATAGAGAGTGACTGCTAATTGGAATTATATATGGGTATAACTAATGATGTTCTGTGAATATACAAAATACCATTGAATTATATACTTTAAATGAGTGAATTAAATAGTGTGTCAATTATAACTCAATAAATCTGTTAAAAAAAAAATTTTTAGGAGTAGGATATTCTTTTTTTTAAATATATTTTTATTGATTTTAGAGAGGAAGGGAGAGAGACAGAAACATCAACGATGAGAGGGACTCATTGATCGGCTCCCTCCTGCACACCCCCTACTGGGGATCGAGCCCACAACCCAGGCATATGCCCTTGACCGGAATCAAACCCACTACCCTTCAGACCACAGGTCGACACTCTATCCACTGAGCCAAGCTGGCTAGGGCATGTTAGATTTTTTTTTTATAAAAGAAAGACAGAGCCTAACCGGTTTGGCTCAGTGGATAGAGCATCGGCCTGCGGACTCAAGGGTCCCAGGTTCAATTCCGGGTCAAGG
>NW_005355385.1:1251317-1252498 GCF_000412655.1 Myotis brandtii | reverse complement strand
TCTCATCGATATTTCTAACTTTCTATCCCTCTCCCTTCCTCTCTGTAAAAAATCAATAAAATATATTTTTTTAAAAATAAATAAAAAATAAAAGAAAGACAGAAAGAAAAATATAGAATGAAAAAAAGAGAAGGGAGAGAGGGAAGAATAGGAGGAGGGGGGAGGGGAGTTAATAACTGTCCTCTATGGGAAACTGATGAAAGCCATGAATAACACCTCTAAAACTCATATTATCAATCTCCGTGATTTCCATGAACTGCTTTTGGTTTAAAATAAGCAACAACAACAAAAAATCCTAGAACACAATCTACTATAAAGAGTTAAAAATATATATTCTTTGAAAAAAATAAACGCTCCATATAGATTAACAAGAACAAAGATTTTACAAATATCTTCCTTTGAAAGAAACCATTTCCCACATCATGAAGACTAAGAGCATAACTGAAAGGCCAAGTGATCATTCTGGTTTAAAGGATCTGAGGAGAATCACCTTTGCAAGACCAGCTCGGTGGGCTCCCTTAGATTCCATGTATGCGAGGTATTTGTTGAACTCCCGGAACTCCTCCATGGAAGGTCTGAAGGTCATGATCTTACAGCTGGGATTCAGCCTACTCTCCAACTCAGCCACCTCCATGATGGCTGGGATGGCCTCTGCAGAGAAGAGGACACGGTCATCAGCAATGAATTATTACATGGTTAAGGTTGGTGACCATTTCTCCCATATGGCAGGTAAGCTCCCAGCAGCACGTCTTTTAGTTACTTACCAATTCCTTCTACCACCCTATTGTTCTCTCATCTCTCTCTAGACTGCTGTGGGGGAAAGAAACAAAAAACTGCCTCTCGTCCTTCCCTTACTTTTCCTACCCACCTCCCTTCACACTTATACAGGTACACATGCCCAAATCCATGAGCTGCAGGATGAAAGTCTCACCCCTGTACAGGATACACATAATCATTTAGAAGTGTCAAGATCAGTCTCTTGCATAACTATCATGCCCTTGTCCACCACCACAGCCTGCATTATACTTTACTAGAGGCCCGGTGCACAAAAATTGTGGACTCGGGGGGCGGGGGGAGGGGGGTCCCCCAGCCCGGCCTGTGCCCTCTCGCAGTCTGGGACCCCTCGGCAGATAACGACCTGCTGGCTTAGGCCTGCTCCCGGGTGGCAGAGGGCAGGCCCA
>NW_005355385.1:1249939-1250195 GCF_000412655.1 Myotis brandtii | reverse complement strand
TGCTCGCTTCAGTGCCTGGCTGCCAGCCGCCATCTTGGCTGACAGTTAATTTGCATATACTCACTGATTAGCCAATGAAAAGGGTAGCGGTCATACGCTAATTACCATGTTTCTCTTTTATTAGTGTAGATGCTCCAACAGAACTCATGGATTTATGCTACTCTAAACAAGTATGGTCCTAACTGGTTTGGCTCAGTGGATAGAGCATCGGCCTGCGGACTGAAGGGTCCCAGGTTCGATTCCAGTCAAGGGCATG
>NW_005355385.1:1244065-1248244 GCF_000412655.1 Myotis brandtii | reverse complement strand
GAGGGGTCCCAGACTGCGAGAGGGCACAGGATGGGCTGAGGGCCCCCCTCTCCCCCCCGAGTGCACAAATTTTTGTGCACCGGGCCTCTAGTATGGCTCTCTCTACCTTTGCCCAAATTATTTCCTTGCATTGAAGCATCCTTTACCTGTTTCCTTACCTGGCAAACTCCTGCCCACTGTCAAGATTCCTGGAGCAGGCCTATGCAAACCATCTGTGTATTTCAACCTCCCTCTCTGCATTCCTCTTATAGTGGTTACCTGTCCCAATGTCTGACACTTCCAACCATACAATGAACTCTAAGCTCCTTAAGGAAAAGGCAGGCTCTCCATCTCTTTAAACCCTGATATTCAGTCTGGGACCCAGCCTGGCCCATAATATCTGCTACAATACTACTTGCTCACTGAATGAAGGAAGAAATGCCAAAATGTTATTACTTATATAAAATGATACCAAATGCAGGAAAAAGGAAAGCATTGGTCCCAAACACAGGAAAGTCACTTAGAAAACAGGTTCATTTGCTTGACTGGTTAAGAATAACAGAATATAAATATCTGAGCAGTGAGAAAGGGGAAGAAGCCCCAGATTACCTTTGTAGAAATATTTGTTACAGGGAAGGCAGCCCTACTTCTCCCGTGGCCCAAAAATAGGAGTGGCCTGCATATTTCTCTAGGCAGAGGAAGGAGCCACTGAAGAAGGAATTGCAAATCCAGCCAATCATTCAATAAGTGGTTACTGAATGCCAAACTGCTGGGTAGGCCCTCAGGAAAGAATGAGATGACACCCTAACAATAGTGGGGTGAAACAGACAATAAATATGGACTCTGAAGAAGAAACCAGGGTAAGGGGAGAGAGCACCAAGAGGAGGGGGCCTGTTTTATACAGGGAAGGCATTTGAGAGGCCTAAAGGAAGAAATAAAGCATGAGGATATCTAGATTAAAAGCAGTATAGGCTGAGGCTACAGCAAGGAGCCTCTTGGGCTCTTCGGGAAATAGTAAGGAAGTGAGTGTAGATGGAGCTCAAACAAGCTATAGCAAAGGAGAGAATGGTAAGAGAGGAGATGAGGTAAAGTAGGGGAGATGAGGATGGGAGAGGAGATGGGGGAGAAAAAGAGTTCAGTCTTTACTCAGAGTAATCTTGACGTCTTTCCCTTTCTTGTACATTCCCACTCTTGATACTCTAATATGTGTTTCTATTCAATAGATGACATTGCTTTCTAAGGAAACTGTTCTGGAGTATTTTAAGCAGAGAAATGAGCAGGGTAATCATTCTAACTGTTGTAGCAAACAAAGACAAGTTTGGAAGCCCAGAGGAAATTTACACCAATCCCAGCAAGATAAAATGGTGACATGGACTGGTGTTGAGCAGTAAGAAGTAGTCAGATTATGGGAGGGTGAGGGGGGGACAATGGGGCAATAAGGACACATATGTAATACCTTAATCAATAAAGAAAAAAAATGGGGGGAAAAAGTAGTCAGATTGAAGATATATTCTAATGAAAATTTCCTGACAGAAGTGAGAGAAACAGGAATCAAGATATAGGTCTCAAAAACAGAACACTGGCTCTGACAAGAAATGGGAGCAATGAGACTAAGATATGTAGCAAATTAGTAGTCATTAAACCTCAGCACTTGACCTAGTTTGCTAACTGGTCTGTGAAATATGCTTTGCCTCATCCTAGTCTCACTACTTCCTTGATTACACAAAACTGTTCTACCTGCAAATCAGATACATATACTGAAGATCTTAGTTAGCTTATGTTTTACAACTTTCCAAAATATAAAGTTTAGATTGAATCTATAAAGGTTGTACAATCATAAAGTTTAAAATGTTAAAATTTTTTAAATATGTTAAAGCACTTAAAAATGTAATGCTGCCCAGCCGGCATGGCTCAATGGTTGAGCGTCAACCTATGAACCAGGAGATCACAGTTCAATTCCAATTCAGGGCACATGCCTGGGTTGTGGGCTCGATCCCCAGTGTGAGGCATGATTCTCTCATCTTTGACTTATATAGCTCTCCCACACTTCTTACCTGCAAATGTTACCTTATCATGAAGGAAAAATATCTTTTATCCTTATTCTTATATGAGTTTATTTGGCTGATGCTGTTCCCTGCTAAATGTAAATCAATATCCTAGAGTGCTTTCCTGTGTACAGCTGGATTTCTGACCTGTGTCCTATTATTGAAAGGGCAAGGGCTACGCCCTCCATCTTGCCCCATCCGCCCCCCTATTAAAACCCTGAGTTTCCCACGCCACCTCACTCTGCTTCCAGTCACTGCGTTGGCCTGGAGCGGTAGTCGGGCTGGCTAGCTCAATAAAAGGACCTTCTGCCTTTGCATCGAACTGGCTCCTAGTGTGGATTTTTGGGGATCTTGAGATCTGGGCATAACATTATTTGCACAATTTCTGTAAGAAGAGTGAAGCTGATGGCTCTCATCGTGGGAGTGTTAGTTTCTTAGTCAAGGCCTACCTAAGAACTGTCTGCACTGCTAACTGCCTTTGAAGAGATCATTTCAGAATCTGCTACAGAGTGCAGCCCCCTGAGAGACGCAGCGCTCGCCAGGTAAGCAGACGATGCATTAGGTTAGAAAGAAAATGAACCAAGGCACAACTACTAGCTGTGCTAGCATCAGAAGAGAACACTATTCCAGCCTCCCCCATGGCTTCTCATGAGGACTCACCCAAACCCTAGGGGCCAGGCCATCCTCTCCTGTCCTCACTCACCCCTCCTTTCCTAGTGAAATTTTTAAAAGGAACAGAGCACTAAGGCTCAGGCCAAGCAGGTTCAATGGAGGCAGAAGGTAGCTGGAAGCCTGGCCTTTCAGTTTCAAACTGCAGCTCATCCAGTTTGATCTCACAGTGAGTCTGCATTGGCTTTGCAGACTGCTTCAGTCAGGCATTGTTATGGGTTGAACTGTGTCCCCCAAAAGATATGTTGAAACCTAATCCTCAATGCCTATGAAAGTGACCCTATTTGGAAACAGGGACTTTGCAGATATAATCAAGTAAAGATGAGTTCATACTAGATTAGGGTAAACCCTAGTCCAAGGGTGGGGAACGTCTGGCCTGCAGGCCACATAAGACCCGCAAAATCATTTGGTCTGGCTCTGCCAAAGCATTAGGGGTGAGTTAATTAAATGTTTGACCAAATATAGCAGGCTAATTTTTAAAAGTTGATAATTTTGTATTGCCTGCGAATGATCTGTGTCCAATTTAGCCTTGTATCAACTTTTCAAACGCACTAGGTCAAATTTTAATAATATCTGTCATTTCCTAGCTTTTCCGTTCTCTATCTATTATACTACCTTATATTGTTAAGTGTCCAACAATAGAGGCCTGGTTAAATCAACACAGGCCTCTTCCAACACAGGACAGGCAACATAAAAGGAATGAGGAAGATCTCAAAAAACAGAACTAGAGTGATTTCCAAATTATACCATTAAATTAAGAAAGCACAGTGCAGAACAGAGTTTATAATTCTACTTTGTGTATAGAAAACAAAACCAACAAAAATGGTTACCTATGGGGAAAAGAAGAGACAGGAAAGGAAGCAAAACTTCTATGAATGTAGATCTACATATAGTTTTAACTCTGGAATCATATAAATGATTTATATCATTAAAAAAAACAAATTTTAAAAGGCCTTAAAAACTGAAAAACAACTCATCTAACTATATAGTAAGTCAGTGGCATAAACAAACAAAGAAAAGAATTGCTTAAGTAACTTTGAGTCACAGTGTTTAGGCAGTAAATCCTAAAAAGATATATTCTGGGATACAGAACTACCTTTAAATATGTCAAATTTCATTTAGTTGACAGATTGTTAGCAGTAATATTGGTATTAAATTTAAAAAAAAATGAGCAAGCAATTTAAGATACAGCAACTAAATAACAATACTGTCATTAGCTATCAAGAATTTCATTGTATAATAGATACAGAGGCAGAGCTGCCTCAAACAGATTGTCAAGCTGCAGCGGGAAGGCCGGGGAGGGTTGGGGGGCAGGAGGGAAGGGGGTAAGAGACCAACCGAAGGACTTGTATGCATGCATATAAGCATAACCAATGGACATAAGACACTGGGGGGTAGGGGAGGCCAGGGGATTGTCAAGGGCGGGGGAAAAAAAGACACATATGTAATACCCTTTGTAATACTTTAAGCAATAAAAAAATTAAAA
>NW_005355385.1:1243462-1243879 GCF_000412655.1 Myotis brandtii | reverse complement strand
TTCTCTCTCATCGATGTTTCTAACTATCTATCCCTCTCCCTTCCTCTCTGTAAAAAATCAATAAAAATATGTTTTAAAAAAAAAGAATTTCATTGTAAGTATAAAGGTCTAAAGAGATACTAATATAAAATCCTTTGATTACATAAAAACTTAATTTTTCATTAGAATCTGAAATATCAATATGAACTCATGATTTTTTCTCTGAAAAAAATGTGTATCTCCTAGTATTGCCCACTGAACAAGACACTGAAATACACAGAAAGACAATACAGCCTGGCCAGCATGGCTCAGTGGTTGAGCGTCAACCTATGAACCAGGAGGTCATGGTTAAATTCCCGGTCAGGGCATATGCCCAGGTTGCAGGCTCAATACCCAGTGTGGGGCATGCAGGAGGCAGCCAATCAATGATTCTCTCTC
>NW_005355385.1:1240347-1241897 GCF_000412655.1 Myotis brandtii | reverse complement strand
AAAAAGGACACATATGTAATACCCTTTGTAATACTTTAAGCAATAAAAAAATTAAAAAAAAAAAAGAATTTTGTTGTAGCCCTAACCGGTTTGGCTCAGTGGATGGAGCGTCGACCTGCGGACTGAAAGGTCCCAGGGTCGATTCCGGTCAAGGTGTACCTTGGGAGGTGTGCAGGAGGCAGCTGATCGATGTTTCTCTCTCATCGATGTTTCTAACTATCTATCCCTCTCCCTTCCTCTCTGTAAAAAATCAATAAAAATATGTTTTAAAAAAAAAGAATTTCATTGTAAGTATAAAGGTCTAAAGAGATACTAATATAAAATCCTTTGATTACATAAAAACTTAATTTTTCATTAGAATCTGAAATATCAATATGAACTCATTTTTTTTTCTCTGAAAAAAATGTGTATCTCCTAGTATTGCCCACTGAACAAGACACTGAAATACACAGAAAGACAATACAGCCTCAGCATGGCTGATTCTCTCTCATCATTGATGTTTCTATCTCTCTCTCTCTTCCTCTCCCTTCCTCTCTGAAATCAATTAAAAAAAATTTTTTTAATGTTAAATGTAGTGTGGAAACTGCAGAAGGTTATAGGGTAGTGGGATTTGTAAAATCTAGGATTCTGGCTCATACTTCTTCAAGTGTCTTAACTCTCATTCTACTTTTTAAATGAAAGAAACCGAAAGTGGCAGTTTTAAATAAAAGAAACTGAAACTGAAAGTGCTGCACAGTGAGTGTGTTTATGTTAGAGAAAAAATGCAAGACACCAACCTTTACTCAAAAAAAAAGACTTTGCCCTACAATCAAAAATAGGCAAATAAATGCTTAAGTTTTAAGTAGAAATAAAGTAACAGATGTATATAGCTTTCTTTGTGATTTACATGTTTTGTTTTGGTTTTTTTTAATATATTTTATTGATTTTTTACAGAGAGGAAGGGAGAGGGATAGAGAGTTAGAAACATCGATGAGAGAGAAACATCGATCAGCTGCCTCCTGCACACCTCCCACTGGGGATGTGCCCGCAACCAAGGTACATGCCCTTGACCGGAATCGAACCTGGGACCTTTCAGTCTGCAGGCCGACACTCTATCCACTGAGCCAAACCGGTTAGGGCGTGATTTACATGTTTAACAAAAATAAAAAGTACTCAATAACTTTGGTAAAGAATCATTCTGTGTATATAATAAAAGGCTAATATGCAAACTGTCCCCTTGGGAGTTCGACTGGAAGACCGGAGTTTGATCACTCGCTATGACATGCGCTGACCACCAGGGGCAGCACGGAACATAGCGGGTGACCAGCAGCGGTGGTGGGACGCTAAGGGAGCAAGGGAAGGAGGAGGTGGGGAGGCAGGGAACCTGATCTCTGGCCAAACCTGTGGACTGAAAGTTCCCTGGTTTGATTCCGGTCAAGGGCACATGCCCGGGTTGCTGGCTCCATCCCTGGTGGGGGACATACAGGAGGCAGCTGATCAATGATTCTCTCTCATCATTGATGTTTCTCTCTCTCTCTCCTTCTCCCTTCCTCTTTCTGAAATCAATAAAA
>NW_005355385.1:1237429-1239351 GCF_000412655.1 Myotis brandtii | reverse complement strand
CTAACTCTCTCTCTCTCTCTCTCCCTTCCTCTCTGTAAAAAATCAATAAAATATATATTTTAAAAATAAATAAATAAATAAATAATAATGTTAAGGTCAAAAATTGCCGCAGTCTTTCCTCATGTCTAAACATAACTATTCTATTTCCCTTATCTCTTCCATACTGTGTCAGGAAAAAGTCAAATCTATCAGGGAGTTTAACTTGAGTTAAAGAAAACACAAAGCTCTATGGGTTTATTTTTATACTTGCTATTATAAATAGTACTTTTTAACTTTTTCTTTTAAAATAATTTCAAACACAGAAACATTGCAGGAATAGGAAGAAAAGAACCTATATACACTTTATCCAGATTCATCTATTAATATTGTACCAGATCTACTTTATTCATTTGTATTTTCTCTGTCTCTACACTAAACAACAAGGAAAAAAATGTTGGGGGATTCTGTAATAAATCATAAATCTCTAACTGGGCAGGTCATAGTGGGTAGTGACACCCCAGGCCAGCCCTGGCCATTGTTCTTGTGCATCTAGGTTAACACACCTTTGTAATACCAGGTGTAACCACTCTCAAGAGAGCACATAATCTTAGCTAACGTGTAATCCAATCTCCACCTTGCCTACCTGTAAGCTTCTTCACCTTCCCTCCTTAATTTCAAATGCATAAAAGAAACTGCAAAACTGTTACTCTCATTTGAGATCTTGCTTCCTACAACTCTCATCAGTTTTGGCTCCAATAAACTCATACGTTTTTGGACATTTCTTAAATCGATAACACACACACACGATATAGTACACAAGATAGAATACTCCTTGTATATATATGTATATACAATTTTTTTCTGAACCATTTGAGAGTAAGTTGCACACTTCATGGCCCTTTACCCCTAAAGTTTACTAGTATGCATTTCCTAAAACAGGGTCCTTCCTTTACACAGAGACAGTAGAGTTTTCAACTCTAGTAAGTTTAATATAGATCCAATGCTTGTATCTAATTTCTGTATTCCAATTTTTTAAGTAAGCCAATAATATCCTTTATAGCATATTTTCCCACAGAAAAACAGTAATGAACATGCTGATTTATTTTTAAACGTTCATCTTTTATTCTTAGAGAATGCTCTTTCTGCTTTGTGGGTGTATTGTCTTTTTAATAAAACATTAGATAATAAGTTTTCTTTGATAATTTTTATTTAAAAAATTTTAAATATATTTTTATTGATTTCAGAAAGAGGAAGGGAGAAGGAGAGAGAGAGAAACATCAATGATGAGAGAGAATCATTGATCGGCTGCCTCCTGTATGTCCCCCACCAGGGATCCAGCCCGCAACCCGGGCATGTGCCCTTGACCGGAATCAAACCAGGGAACTTTCAGTCCACAGGCTGACACTCTAGTCAATGAGCCAAACCAGCTAGGGCTATTTTAGAAAATTAAAAGTTGACAAGCCTATGTCAGTCCAACTTATTTTCTCAAATTGGGAAGTCTGGAAACCAGGGAACTAAATAATCCCTGAGATCTTTCATTGCTCCAATGTTATATATGAGAGAGGAAGGAAGAGAGGGTGGAGGGATGGAAGGCCCTAATTATTTACATTAATGAAAATTAAGTAACTTACTCAAGTTCAAGTACTTATTCAACCAATACCTTTTTGAATTCCAAGCTTTTAACTCTACAAAACCCCAACCTCCACCTAATACAGTAATCTTACAAATGTAACATTCTTAACAAACCATTCTCTCAGTAAAAATGGCTTCCACTTGCAAACCACTTTAACTTCAAATTCTTCAGCTTGAAAAATAAGATAACTAGTCCCATCATTTCCCTCCAAAGCATATAGGTGAAAGGGCGAGGGCTAGGCCCTCCATCTTGCCCCAGGGTAAGGGCTAGGCCCTCCATCTTGCCCCAGGGTAAGTGCTCCGCCCTCCAT
>NW_005355385.1:1235810-1237324 GCF_000412655.1 Myotis brandtii | reverse complement strand
CCACAGCCCTTTCTCCTCCCCTTACTCCAACCCCCTATAAAACCCCTCTCCACACAGAGTTCTCTCTCTCTCTGCTTCCTGCTGCTGTGTCGGCGAGGTGGGGGAGCCGAGCTAGCTCGAATACAGACTCTTATGCTTTTGCATCGTACATGGCTGGCTCCCTGGTGTGGTTTCTTGGAGATCCTGAAATCTGGGCATAACAATAGGTTTTCAGACTTTTCTATCTCCCCTAAATCTTCCATACATTCAAGTGACAACTCTCTATATCTACAGCTAAATACAAACATTAATCAAAAAATTTGCATGGCCCTAACTGGTTTGGCTCAGTGGATAGAGCATCGACCTGCGAACTGAAGGGTCCCAGATTCAATTCCGGTCAAGGGCTGTACTTTGGTTGCGGGAACATCCCCAGTAGGGAGTGTGCAGGAGGCAGCTGATTGATGTTTCTCTCTCATCGATGTTTCTAACTCTCTATCCCTCTCCCTTCCTCTCGTAAAAAATCAATAAAATATATTTTTTAAAAAAAAGAAAGAAAGAAAATACAACTTTTTTTCTTTGATTGGTAAAGATAAGAGAACTATCTCAAAAGTGCAAAACACAGATAATGACAACTGAGAGTCACACCCTCTAAAAAAATGATAAGGGAAATAGACTATGAAGTCATCCTAAGATTCTACCCATCAATCCCTAAAGTGTTCAAACAGAAGCAGAAGAATCTTTGCATTACTAACAGCAGAAGCAGCTAACGTTTAAGCACCTAATATCAAACTCACTCAAGGTCACACAGCTTTGAAAAGATAAGCATAGGTGTTAACTGGGATTTTGCTGTAGAGAACTAAAGAGGCAAGTAGATGGAAAGGGAGGCTTAGATGCTTGAAATCTGCTTCCATCTGGCCCTAGGTACAGAAGCCAAAAGTAAAAAATAAATAAATCATTTGTCCCAGAATAACTGCCTAACTTGTTCAAAATCAGAAGAAAAACAATAGCAGTAGTAAAGATGGCACAACTGGCCAGGAATTCCTTCCCCTTTGTAAGAAAGTAAAAATCCATAAGGGTGAGGACTGCTAACAAAATTGTCAATACAGGCAATATGTAACTTCAGACTCAAATTCAAGGTACAAACATAAATGCTATAGGAGTTCTTGGGGAAAAGACCACAGATGGACTATGAGGGAAGGCATAGAGAAAAGGTGAGTCTGAAATGGGCCTTGAAGGTAAATGAGATTTGGGTCAAAAAATAGTGAGCTATCCTTTGTGTATGAGGAGCACACACCAAGAACACTAACATAGGAAACTCATTTAATCTTCCTAAGCACCCTACAAGTATTATATTAACCCTATTTTGTAAGTGAGCAATTGAAAGCCCAGAGCAGCATTCTCAAACTTTTTGGTCTCAGGACCCCTTATACTTTTAAAAATTATTGAGGAATCCAAAAATAAAGAGCTTTATTTATGTGAGATATCTACTTATATAAAAACCATGGGTGGTGTTCATCACATCCAGAAGAACCGCC
>NW_005355385.1:1223441-1234167 GCF_000412655.1 Myotis brandtii | reverse complement strand
GAACCGACCACCCTTGAGTCCGCAGGCTGACGCTCTATCCACTGAGCCAAACCGGTTAGGGCTGGAGTCATTTTTTTGTTTGTCACAAGAGGATTTCTATGCCTCTTGCACACCCCCTACTGGGAATGTGCCTGCAAATATATGCCCTTGACTGGAATAGAACCTGGGACCCTTGAGTCCGCAGGCTGACGCTCTATCCACTGAGCCAAACCGGTTAGGGCTGGAGTCATTTTTTTGTTTGTCACAAGTGGAGGATTTCTAGTGGCATCTAGTGTGTTAGGGACAGGGATGCTGCTTAACGCGTAAAATGCAGAGGAAACAACACCCACAACAAAGAATTCTCCAGTTCTAAATGTCAATAGTGCAGAGGTTCTCTGGGATCTAGAGAAACTCTAGCATAAGTTCAATATATTCACATACAATAATGTTCATGTTATTTGTAACATTTTTGTAACAGCTGAAAACAATTCAAATGTCTATCTACAGGAGAATCAATATATAAATCAGAGTATATTCACACAATGAAATATTATATAGCAGTGAAAATTAACAAACCAAAGCTACTCTCAACAACATGGATAAACCTCAGAAAGTTCAATCTTAGAATGCTCAAAGCAAATTTCCACTTTTACAAATCTAAAAAATAAAATTTAGCCCTGACTGGGCAGTTCGATTGGTTAGAATGTCATCCCCAATAGGCTAAGGTTGAGGGTTCTATCCCCGGTCAGGGCATATGCACACATATAAGAATCAACCAATGAATGCATAAGCGCTATAACAAACCAATATCTATCTATCTATCTATCTCTCTCTCTCTCTCTCTCTCTCTCTCATATCAAATTTAAAAATTGATAGATAAATAATAAAAGTAAAATTTGACTGCTCTTTAAGAATAAATGCATACAAAATAAATGTGGATCCCAAGAAGATTCATTTGATGTGAAGGCTGCAGAGATGGACTCCCAATAGTCCAACCAAGGGCCCAAATTTTATGAATAATAGGAATCTAGCAGCCATTTGCTGACAGGAGCTCCTCAAGTAATCTGTATACCGGAAAGAACTAGAGACTGAACTCTTTGCTTCCTGCTTGTTTAATGTCTGAGTTGACCACTGAAGGGAAACTGGGTTTCATCTTTCTACCAATAGACTGAGACCCACCCCATCCAATCAGAACTACACAATTTAAACTGAACAATTTGGAAATTTCATTGCATGAAATTGAGAACTTAAGTGGGAATATTCTCTATAAAAGATGACCCTTATGTCTCAGTATAGCAAAATTTAGGTTGCTACCTGAATCTTGTCTCCAAGACTATAGAACTTTTGCTCAAGTATGTGCTTCTTATTCTTTATTACAATCTAAAATTAATTTTGTCTGAAAATATTACACCAAGAATTTTTTTAAACTTCTATGCTAAAGCCATTCTGTAATACCAAGCAAACACTCCCAGCTTTTAATTTTGGTAATTTCATATTTTTGTATATTAAATGTGCCAAAAAAGCAAGACAGATCTGCATGCCAATGAACAAACCAACATAGGAATTTAAAACATACGTTTGTTTGTTTGTTTGTTTGTTTGTTTGTTTTTATTGATTTTAGGGAGAGAGAGAAAGTGAAACATGGATTTGTTGTTCCACTTATTTATGCATTCGTTGGTTGCTTCTTGTATGTGCCCTGACCGGGGATCAAACCTTGGTATATTAGGATGAGGCTCTAACCAACTGAGCTACCTGGACAGAGATAAACTATTTTTAATTGTACTTTGTGATATTATTTTAATTGAAAAACCTATGTATGGGTTATATATTTGTATTCAAGCACTTAGTAATAATTTGCTTAGATCTCCTGTCCTTATTCTTACTCCACTATACAACCAATAACACAATTATAAATACCTATAAATTTACAGATTAAATGAACAAGCAAGTGTGGCTCTTTGGTAAAATAACTTTTATATAATCATCAATTACAACATCAACAATGGCTTTAACATTAAAAAGTAACTTGTGTAGAAAAACATTTGCACACTAGAATAAAAATCTTTTCTAACTGTATGAACTGTGCATCCTACCAATACCCTTTGATCTGGAAGGAAATATTCACATAAATGTATCATAACCAACAGGGGAAAAATGTTTACAAACAGCAGTAATTCTAAATAAATCTGTTTATCTATAAGTAGTTTGTAGAGTATTATAAAAGAAACTTCTCACACTGCAATGCAGGACAATGTCATGTCATATCTTGCCATTCAATTTTTCAAAGACACAGAGAAGGCAGTCAAAAAGAAAAAAACTCAGTAAGTATAAAAGCAGGCAGTGCTAAATCCTCTTTAGGAAGAAAGTAAAAAATTAATTATAGATATAGAAAGTACATTTAACCCAAAAGTCCCTGATAGAGAATGATCACCAGACAGAGACAGAAAAGTACCATCTTGACTTTATTTTTTATCATGCAGCAGTAAAAAAAGAAGAATCTCTTACCCTTTGAGACAGCATGGAGGGACCTGGAGTCATGCTAAGTGAAATAAGTCACTCAGAGAAAGAGAAGTATCACATGATCTCACTCATATATGGAATCTAAGTAACAAAATAAACTGATGAAGGGTGTGGATCCAGAGACTCAAGCATGGAACAGAGTGAGGAATGAACTTGTATGCATATATGCATGGCCCATGGACACAGACAATGGGGTGGTGAGGTGTTGGGGGAAAGGTAAGCTGGAGGGGGCCAACAAGGGGAAAAAGGAGACATATGTAATACTTTCAACAATAAAGAATTTAAAAATAATAATAATAAATGAAATAAAATAAATTTGAAAAAATAGAAAATACTAATTAAAAATGACCAATATTTCCTATACTGTTGGACTCTCCTTCCAAACCTATTTTTAATTTGAAGCCAAAAGTAATCGCTAAAAAAAAATTAATATCTAATCTGTATATCAATAAAACATCTAAGCAAGAAACAAAAATGCTTTAAAAGTTATGAAGAATGTAAAAATCATTCTCATTTTTTTATTTGACTTTTTAGAGAGAGAGGACAGGAAAGAACAGAGAGAGAGACAGAAAGAAGCATCAATTTGTTCCACTTTTTTTTTCTTCTGGGTTTGTTTGTTTTTAATCCTCACCCAAGGATATTTTCTCCATTGATTTCTAGAGAAAATGGAAGGGAGAGAGAAGGGGGAAAGAGAGGGAGAGAGAAACACAGATGTGAGAGAGTCACATTTATTGGTTGCCTCCCACACCCGCCCCTACTGGAGCTGGGGAACCTGCAACCAGGTATGTGCCCTTGACCAGAAATCAAACCCAAGACCTTTTGGTCCACAGGAGGATGCTTTAACCACTAAGCAAACCGGCCAGGACAGTTCCACTTTATTATGCGTTCATTGGTTGATTCTTGTATGTGCCCTGACCAGGGATTACACCTGCAACCGTGGTGTATCAGGACAACATTCTAACCAACTGAGCGCTACCTTGGCAGGGCATAAAAATCATTTTTAAAACATACAAACTTGAGGTATCTAATTGGGAAAGACTCTTATGAAAAGGCTACAAAAATAAATTCTGAACAGTTTTCAATAAATACTTTCTTTAAAAAAAACTTAATTCTCTATTAATTCCAATTTTTAGGAAAATTACACAAGAATTTGGGTCCAGAGAGGACCAAAAAAAAAAAAATGTAATCAATGCTAACTAATAATTCTAAATGAATAGAAAAAAGGATTGTTCTCCTATTACTCAGAATAATGCATAAACCTAATTTGGTTCCTAAATTCCTATTAGTATGCAATATAATTGGTAAGGACACCCACACAAAACAGCCCAAGAAAGCCATTTCAATAGTTTCAAAAACTTGCATTTCACATGATTGTGAATTGCCACTAAAAGCTTGCTGGACTTGGACTGTCTCCAGAGGCCTGGGAGGGAAGAAACACTTTCTGGCACCTGCAAGAGCTGAGTCTCCCAGGTCCTCATGCCCCAACCCACCTCACCTGCCACATTGCCCACCACATGTCCCCGCAGCCCATGGGCATGCACCCCAGGCAGGCTGCCTGGCCAGCCACACTGAACCACCCATGCACCCAGAAATTCTCCGGCACCAGGGGTGGAACCGCATCACCATCAGGTCTCCAGAGAGATAACATCTAAACTTAACTAAACCATTTAGGGCTATCAGTAATTACCCATTCTTAGTTTCAAGTATAAAAAACAAGGCCCAGCCCTAGCCAGTTTGGTTCAGTGGATAGAGCCTCTGCCTGCGGACCAAAGGGTCTCGGGTTCAATTCCAGTCAAGGGCATGTACCTTGGTTGCAGGCTCCTCCCTGGCCTGGGCCCTGGCCTGGGCCCTGGTCTGGACTCGTGCAGAAGGCAATCAATCGATGTGTTTCTCTCTCATCCATAGTTCTTTTCTTTTTTTAATATATTTTATTGATTTTTTACAGAAAGGAAGGGAGAGGGATAGAGAGTCAGAAACATCGAAGGGAGAGTAACATCGATCAGCTGCCTCCTGCACACCCCCTACTGGGGATATGCCCACAACCAAGGTACATGCCCTCGACGGCAATTGAACCTGGGACCCTTTAGTGGAGTCTGCAGGCCGATGCTCTATCCACTGAGCCAAATCGGTTAGGGCTCCATAGTTCTTTTTGTCTTTCCCTCTCTCTTCCACTCTCCCTAAAAATCAATGAGAAAATATCCTCAGATGAGGATTAACAACAAAAAAAAAATATTTTAATTAAATAAATAAATAAAAAACGAGGCCTAAAATTTGAAATATTTTGGCAGTTTAGTATGCAAACTTCTTGAAATTATTCCTAAATATTCACAATCGCATATGAGGTATCAGCTATACTTAAAATAAAATTTTAAAAAGTTGGAAAATAGTAGCCACAACCATCTGCTGGTCCTTGCTTGTTTCATTATTAACAAATGCAAAGAATACTACTTTAAAGAATTATGATAATTTGCACAACTTTAACAGCTACCTGTCCAAAAGACCAACTTGAGGGAGAGAGGTTTGCTATATTTTTATTCTATATGCAATCTTTGGCACAGTACCTCGCACAGGTATTTGCTGATGATTTATTCTCTTTAATCTTGATACCAATTCAGGGCTTCCTTGACATGCAAACAAATCTAAAAGTATTTTCAATGTCTACTAGATGACTTTAATTTTCTTCAAAATCTCAGGTATTTAAGCAAATTATAATAAATACAATCATTATACAAACACCAAGGAAAATCATAATGTTACCTAATGCTTCTCAATGACTATAAAATATGGTTTTAATAAATACAAGACCAAACCCTCACCAATATCCACAAAAATAAACTATTTAGGCCATGTTTTGTTTGATTCATAATGCTTCCATTTTCCGTGTCTTTCACTGTATGTTTCTTTCAATTTTGTTTCTAAATCCCACTATAACTAGATATTTTCCAAACTTAACAGAAAGATATCACCTAATTCATCCAAAACCTTCTCCATCCCTTCAACTCATGCCATATAGATGACCTTAATAAGGAATATTAAAACTTTCCAAATTAACAAGCAATGGGCAACCATAAGTGAATATTCATTATCAACAATCTTGAGCAGGGGAAAGAGTAAGGAAATCCTCAGCAAAAAAGATGAAAAACAAGGCTTGGTAAGCTTTTATAACTTAATCAGGAAAGGGAAAAAATCAGGCTAGGAGAAAAAGATGATCACTGTACAGTACAAGATATTACATATCATGAACGTGGAATGTACATCCCACCTGGACAGGAGTCTCCAAAACTCAGCCAATAGAAACCTGGGCTTTAGCCAACATTTTAATAACAGTGTTATTTTGCCTATTTGCAAATACATATTAATGTATAGGAAATTTGTATTTTCAACTGAGCCTTTCCTATTATAATGTAATGTTTATTCTCAAAAGAATTTTAATAAAGGCAAATTTAAATTACTATTAATCCCACCACCAAGTTAAGAGTCCAGTGTATATTTTCTAAACATGCACATTTATAAACACGTTTAAACACAATTGGGAGAACACATTGTATACAATTTTGTATGCTGCTTTGCTTTCATTAAACATAGAAGGACTTATCTAATGCTTTTAAATATTTTTGTTAGTTATGAATATCACAGCATAGTGTTCAGTTAAAATACACACTTGAGTTCTTCCAATATATAGCTACCAAAATAGATAAAAGATCAATATTTCAAGGTGGGACCAAACAGCACCACGCCTTCTGGTAAGTGAACAAATGAAAACCACAGCTCTAGGGATCAGCTCCAGTGATCATGAACTGTGACACCCTTACCCAGCCAGGCTCCTTAATTCACACATTCACAAATACTTACTGATTTGCCTTGATCCTCTTGTTTTAGGAATGTCCTTTGGTTTGTAACAAATTGAGAAAACAAAACTAATGAGTGGCCAGCCTTAAAATTCATTGACTGACCACACACCTGTAATGAGCTCAGCCAAGTAGGGTGAAAGAGTACTGGCTACTGGTGGCCCAAAGAAGCCTGGAAGACCTAAGGGAGAGCCAGGTTTAGATTTTTCTAACCCTCCTTTGAGAACAGGCTGGAACGTACCAGCAGGAGGAACTTTCTTTTAATAGGGAAGGGAGTGGTATTAATCCTTGTACTTTCCATCAGAAAAGACTGAGATATAGCTATTGTGTTTCAAAGGAGGAGGAGGGGCTAGTAGAAATGAGGCATTTTCCTTATATTGTCTTAGAGCTATGCTGTGCAAACTCAGTCTGCAGTCCTACCCAACTTAGTGGGTTATTATCTACATTTTTATATTTAATATAGAACAAAATAGAAAATATAAGAGTACAACACAGCTGGCAAAGTATTGTTTTGTGAAATTTTTGCTTCAATTTAATATGTGTGTATATGTGTTGGGTCAGAATGGGTAAAATATATTTCCTACAGTGTGCTCTGATTTTAATTTCCTTAATTTTTTCATATATGTAAAAATCATTAATTTGTACAAGTGCTTTTTGAGCACCTACAGCTAGTGCTGGTGAGACAGTGGTGTGTTGGTGTGATATAAGTAAATAAAAATACTTGACCCCTACCCTTATAGAATTCTTACATTTAGGAGTAAACAATAGAATAATCACATAAATAAGATTATAAACTGCTAAGTGTTATGGAAGGAAAAGCTCAGGAAATTAAGATATTCACTAGGGAAGCTGACTTAGATCAGGGAAGAGATGGGGTGACAGGTCAGGATTCTCTGAGGAAGTGCATTCAAGCAGAGACCAGAATGATGTAAGAAAAGGAATTAAGTGGGAAGGAAAGTCTGCCTGGCAGCAAATAGCCAAGGCCTGTACAAGAAAGAAAAGCCAGTGGGCAGAGAGGAAAAGTAGACCATCTAGAAAAGGCTTTCGGGGAGCATGAGATAGGAGTCAATAACAGGAATTTCAAATGTCCTCAGGACAATGAGAAAGATCTGATTTGCATTCTAAAAGCTCGCTGAATAGAACAGAGAAAGGAAGGAGACTGCAGAAGGTACTGAGACGTTGCCAGGTGGAGACTAGCGGACTGATCTGATATATATATTTAGGAAGCAGGCATGACAAAATTTGGTGATAGTTTGGGTGTGAAGGCTGAGGAACCATGAGGTTTCTGGGATAACTCCTGGTTACCCTAGTGGGCAATGAAATGGGATGAGATGCATGAGAAACCCCAGAGAAGCAGAGCTGAGATGAAAGATGTTCAACTTGTTTTGGGGTTTTTTGTGGGGTTTTGTACATAATTTTTTAAATATATTTTTATTGATTTCAGAGAGGAAGGGAAAGGGAGAGAGAGATGGAAACACCAATGATAAGAGAGAATCATTGATTGGCTGCCTCCTGCATGCCTCACACTGGAGATCGAGCCCACAACCCAGGCATGTGCCTTGATCTCCTGGTTCATAGGTCAACGCTTAACCACTGAGCCACTCAGGCTGGGCTGGGGTTCAACTTGTTAAGAGTTAACATGTAGCCGAAACCAGTTTGGCTCAGTGGATAGAGCGTCGGCCTATGGACTGAAGGGTCCCAGGTTCGATTCCCGTCAAGGGCATGTGCCTGGGTTGCAGGCACATCCCCAGTGGGAGGTGTGCAGGAGGCAGCTGATCGATGTTTCTCTCTCATCGATGTTTCTGACTCTCTGTCTCTCTCCCTTCCTTTCTGGAAAAAATCAATAAAATATATTTTTAAAAAAAAAGAGTTAACATGTAGAGATGCCAAATTAGTAACTGGAACTGAATGGAGATATATATTTTTAAAAAAAGGAAGTCAACACCAAAATGGTTTGATGACACATTATTCTGCTCCTTAAATACTTGCCACAGTAAAGTATCATGCAAACCTATCAGAATCTAGAATAAATTTTAAAGATTCTATGGAGCAGCAGTTCATAAATACCATAGTAACTAAAACCACTGAGTATCTGAAAATATAGAGCTACAGTGTAACTAAGCATTCAGATTCAATATACTCCTCTTTCATGAAATGGTAGGGAATCACTTCTCTACTATGTTCACTGCTATATGTTCTACATCTAAAATTTGAGGAAATGTACCCACTACTAGGCAGAATAAACCACCCAGCAAGAATAAGACAAACAGCGCATATAGCAAACAACTGTGCAAGGAAAAACTCTGTAGTACTATAAAACATACAAATATACTAGTAAGGATGTTTCTCGGGGGAGGAAAGGGAAATGAGTTATTTAGCACATATTTATTTCTCAAACCTGAATAGTATCAGATGAAAGATTCTGTTCCTTAAGAATCAGCTCAATTTCAAGACCAGAAATTCCATCCCTAGGTAACCAATGGTAAGTATCCTCACCGTTCCCAAGTAGTCCCTATATCTGACGAAGAGTCAAAATTTAATAAAAGCTTTACATTAAAGCTATAGTAAAATCTTATCTAGTTTATTAAAACAAAACAGATTAGAAATTTACAAAAAATGAAAATGTCAATTACTGCTGATTTCTCTTTTTCCTCTAAATTCTCCTGCTTCCAGATTTTCTTTTGTTTTTTTATGATTAGTTATTTTTCATTTAGGGATTTTTTAAAATATGTTTTTGTTGATTTCAGAGAGAAGAAAGGAGAGAGAGAGAGATAGAAACATCGATGAGAGAGAAACATCTATCAGCTGCCTCCTGCACACCTCCTTCCAGGGACTGAGCCTGCAACCTGGACATGTGGGCATGTGCCCTGACCGGAAATTGAACCAGTGACCTACCTCCTGGTTCATGGGTTGATGCTCAACCACTGAACCACTACAACTAGACTAAAACGTATATTTTTAACTTTAGAAAAGCAACGGATTAAAGTTTGTTAATGTGAAACAAACCTCCAATTTAAATTGCATTCATAGGGGGGACAGATGGCGATGGACATAGACTTGACTTGGGGTGGTGAACACACAATACAGTGTACAGATGTGTTGTGGAATTGTGCACCTGAAACCTGTACAATTTTACTTTTGTTTATCAGTGTCACCCAAAAAAAATTCAATAAAAAGGGAGAAAAATAAAAAAGTAAATTGCATGCAATTACCAAGTTCGTGGGGTGCTGTAAAAATTATGTGCAAATTTTACATAGCACCTTAAATTGGGGAAAAGAGAGCCTAAAAACTCTGAACCCCCATGTAATACATTCCTAAACAAAGTGGGGGATGAGGGTGGAAGGGGACTGGCAAGGAGGGAAAACTAGAATAATGATCTTAAAAGGGAACAGAGCCCTAGCTGGTTTGGCTCAGTTGGTAGAGCATCAACCTGTGGACTGAAGGGTCTCAGGTTCAATTCCTGTCAAGGGCACATGCCCAGGTTGCGGTCTTGATCCAGTAGGGGACCTGCAGGAGGCAGCCAATCAATGATTCTCTCTTATCATTGATGTTTCTATCTCTCTCTCCCTTCTCCCTTCCTCTCTGAAATCAATAAAGATACAATTTAAAGAGAGAGAGAGAGAGAGAGAGAGAGAATCAAGTGCTATAAAGTAAAAATGAACCTTGAAGAATTAAAGCCACTAATTTTCAAGCACTACCCTTCCAAATTAAATTAGTAACCGTTGCCATAGAAACAGTGAAGCAGATTTTCCCGAGATTTAAAAAAAAAAAAAAATACTGCAAATTCAAGTGGGTGAAATAGGGCAAAGTTTGGTCCGAACCTAGGTGAACAGAGCCTACCAGAAACTTTCTCGCCGAGGTAAGGGTGGGCCAACCGCAACTTCCAACCTACATTTCCCAAGCAGTGCTTCAAACACCACCCCGCGTGGTCATTTACCAAGTGCTAAAAAAAGTTTGCCCTCCCTTCTTCCGGAGGAGGAACCAGGCAAAACCCCTCCCAGCTATCGCACACAAGGAACGCCAGCCCGTGCAGCATCCGAATCGAGCCCTGCGGGTTTCATCGGCGGAGCCCCGAGCAAAAACCCAAACTCGAGCTCAGAGCCCCAGCCTGCCTGGCCTGGCTCCCTCCTCCACCCCAAGCCCCGTCCCGTGCCTGGCATTCCACGCGACCCGATCCAACTCCTAGGTAGTAAGCACCCGCTGTCTACACCGCACCGTGGTTTCGGGCACTGCAGAAATGGCCCCGTGCCGGAAAAACCAATAGGACACAACCGCGGGGGCTGGGGAGGTACCCCAGAGCCAGGCTAGCTGCCTGCGACCGGGCGCTCCGGGGAGGAGCCCCATCCTCACCCCGCGGCGGTGACAGTCCCCGCGAAGAG
>NW_005355385.1:1222486-1222747 GCF_000412655.1 Myotis brandtii | reverse complement strand
CGCGCGCCGTCACGTGACCCCCGGGGCCCCGAGTCACGTGAACTGCCAGAAAGCTTAAAGGTGCCCGGCTTCTTCTTACTTTGGGCTTAATCTTCCGCCCTGTTCTTAATCTGTGTTCGCTGTCACGTCTCTTTTTCTCCTGTGCACTTTTTTTTCCCAGAGGGAGAGACGCTGGAGCAGAAGGAAGGAACCGGTGCACAGAACCTTGCCCGGCAGCGCGGACGGTGTTCCCGCACGGGTGGCCCTGGGGGCCCACGCGCC
>NW_005355385.1:1195823-1222467 GCF_000412655.1 Myotis brandtii | reverse complement strand
GGACGTCGGAGTGGCGTTGCCATGGGTGGGGCCTCAATGCCCGGTGGAGTTTAGCCGGCGTCGTGTGTCCACGGCATCTAACTCTCAACCACAATGGGAAGTCCCGAGTGCCTGAAGGGCGTCCACCTGCTCACCTTTTAACAAATAATTCAAGCTAGAGGCCGTGTTATTGGCCTGGGGGAGCGAAACTCCCGTGTTTTGGGGCAACTGCGGGCGGAGGTCAAGCCCTGCACTTGAGCTGGAGACACCAGAGGGTGGCCCCAGTAGGAATATGGGCTGGGGGTGTCTCCAAAAAGCTAGGGATGACAGCAGTGTGGCCCGAACTGTAGTAACAGGAAGTGCAGGTGCCTCCGACCCCGAGAACGTGCTTAAATTAGCTGCTCGCCGCAACTTGTTGCTCCAGCGCTGTCACTCCGCCTTGCAAGGTGTCCTAAGGAAACCGCACCGACCTTAAGCATTTGTTTGTGCAGGCAAAAACAGATGGCTGAGCACCAGATGTTTCACAAAACTGAAACTTTCTCTTTTTTTTTTTAACTTCGACAGAGTTCCCAGCTGCGTCTGATGTGGAGTTTCCCGTAACATCTTCTCTGCTAAGAAAGATTGGGTAGATCGTTACACTACCGAGCACACTTGGGCTCTCTAATATGCTGGATTTTTCTATTACAGTTCATTGATTTCTGCTTTTTTAAATACCTCAAATACCACTTGCCACGCCCTTGAAGTCTTTTCTCGCTGGGAGGAGCATTTCAAGGACAAATTAAATGTGGTTAAGTGAGACGAGTGGGATTGTTGGACCACTACATTTTTTTAGTGGTTAAATGATAAACAAGATTTAAGTTCTACTACCCACAGACACGTCTGAAACTTGCCTCTAACATGTACACTCAACTGGGAATTTTCCAAATGTATATACTGTGATGATCCCAACCCTCCTTACAAGTAAATTGGATATGCTAAAACAATAAACATATCATTTAACATTTATTTAACACTTACTGTGACCTTGATACTGTTTTAAGAGCTTTGCATATGTTAATTAAATTAACAATTGTGCTCGTTCAATGAATAGCTATTATCTCCTTGTTACAGACATGAAAACTGAAGTACAGAGATTAAGAAATATGTCAGAGATCAACTAAAGGACTTGTATGCATGCATATAAGCCAAACCAATGGACACGGACAACAGGGGGATGAGAGCATGAGTTGGGGGGAGGGAGGTTGGGGGTTAAGGGGGGGATGAGAACACATTTGTAATACCTTAACCAATAAAGAAATTAAAGATAAAAAAAAGAAATATGTCAAACAGCTACTGAAAACCAGGGTCCTTGGTACATCAGAGTAAAAAGTCTGGAAACCTGAATTCCAGTTCATTTGTAGATGCATGATGTTGCACAAACAACATTTGATGAACACAGTAGATAAAGTCTCTCTTTTAAAAAATATATATATTTTAATTTATTTCAGAGAGGAAGGGAGAAGGAGAGATAGAAACATCAATGATGACAGAGAATCATTGATTGGCTGCTTCCTGCTTCCTCCTGGGGATTGAGCCCGAAACCCGAACATGTGCTCTTGACCTGAATCAAACCCGAGACCTTTCAGTCCACAGGCCAACACTCTATCCACTGAGCCAAACCAGCTAGGCAAGTCTCTCTTTTTTTAACCAAAAAAATGAGACACACATACCAGCCTTGCTGACTTCTCCAAGCACTTTTGAGCATCAAAGAATATAATGTAAAATGTCAAATACTTCAAATGCTGAAAAGCACTGTGTGAATCTATGAAGCACTTCATAGTTTTGGAAACTGAAGTGAGCCCACTAGAAAATCAACTGGATTCATGGCACAGAGAACAGTGTTGTGTGCCTAATATATCAAAATACCTCTATATTATCAGTTACAATGAAAATTAAAAATTAGCCATATAGTTTATTAATTTATTTAGTCCCAACTAAAAGTTCCAAATGCAATAAGGTGAAAGCTGTATAATGGATACATAGAATCCCCCTAA
Organism: Myotis brandtii; assembly: GCF_000412655.1. Lineage (NCBI taxonomy): Eukaryota > Metazoa > Chordata > Mammalia > Chiroptera > Vespertilionidae > Myotis > Myotis brandtii. The sequence continues at coordinate 1,220,455 of NW_005355385.1, read as the reverse complement.
AGCTTGCTATGTGAACTGTTGTTTAGATTACCTCAGAGACAATAATTGCAAATTTTTTAATTCACAGGGTGTCCCCAAAAAATGTATACACACTTTACCAGCTGATAGCTCAATTTTTAAAATGAACTGTATTTTATTTTTTTAAATATGTTTTAATTAATTTCAGAGAGAGGAAGGGAGAGGGAGAGAGAAATAGAAACATCAATGATGAGAGAGAATCATTGATTGGCTGCCTCTTTATTGAAGTGTGTGTGTTTAACCAATCTATAGAGAAGACCTATTAATTCACTCATTCAACTTTCATTGAAATATGCTAGGAAATAGGGTTCTGAATTAAACAGGGAGTGAATTACAAAAGTAGGTTTACAGTTGTCCATATGGAAAATAATACAATAAGTAATAAATAACAGTATAAGAATAGTTATAACTGTAAACCTACTTTTGCCCCACCCTGTAGAAAAGAAATGGTCTATTTGGTGGAGAAATTATTGTGACCCTTGTCCCAATCAGAAGCAAAACAAAATTCTACTGGTGTTTTGATGCACACACACACACTATATCTGTGTTTCATAGGTTAACTCTTATTTTCCATACAAAATTGCTTTGGGGTCTTCAATAAGTTAATCTTAAGTGAAAGACAAAGAGGCTGCTTTTTTAAAAATACATTTTATTGATTTTTTACAGAGAGAAAGGGAGAGGGATATAGAGTTAGAAACATCGATGAGAGAGAAACATCGACCCGCCGCCTCCTGCACACCTCCTACTGGGGATGTGCCCACAACCAAGGTACATGCCCTTGACCGGAATCGAACCTGGGACCTTTCAATCCGCAGGCTGAGGCTCTATTCACTGAGCCAAACCGGTTTGGTGAGGCTGCTTTTATTTATTTTTTAATAGGAAGGGAGAGGGAGAGAGAGAAACATCAATGATTGGCTGCCTTCTGTACACCCCACACTGAGCCCACAACCCAGGCATGTGCCCTGACCAGGAATCGAGCCATGACCTCCTGGTTCATAGGTGGACATTAAACCACTGAGCCATACCGGCCAGTCAAGGCTGCTTTTATATGTGTGTGTGTATATATATATGCATATATATGTATATGTATACATATAATCTTTTAGCTATGTACTACCTCTTTGGAAAACTGATACTATCTGCTAAAGTTGAATATATGCATACCCTGTGACCCAACAAATTCTCTCCGAGGTATTTACCCAACAGAAATGCATGTATATGTGCATCAAAGTACATATTAAGAGCATCATTACTTATAATTATCAAAATCATATTACTAAAGATAAAAGGTGGAGGTCTATGTTTACAGATTTAACAATCATGGAACAAGGCTGTTATTTCAGGTAGAGGCCAGGTGTGCTTTCTCTTAGGCCTAAGGTGGAGTCCTTCCAGGAACAAGGTATGGAAGAAAAGTTTTATGCCCATGAAGTGGAGAGCAAGGTGGTCCAAACTGACCAGAAGGAGGTAGAAGTCCTGCTGGTGGTGAGCTTGTGATAGACAGTGCAAAGGAGGGTTGGGATTTGGACCAGAGTGAACCAAGCCATCCAAGATGGTAAAAGGGGGAATTTGTGGGGATACTGATTAGCAGTAGCATCAGGGTTCCAGTCGAAGCACATCTCTTCCATTAATGGTCAGAGTATCTGTAATTTCACAGACCATTCTTCATTACTGAGGAGTACTGTACTTATCCACCCTCAGGCATGAATTTAAAAGATCCTTCATTGAGGGAGCCATTAGATATTGTATTACTATTTTTATAAAGACTCTTATTACAATAGGAAACAAAGCATTTGGCATCTTAGAAATGAAATTGATGTATTATTTGGGAAGAGACTACAAAATGTTTTCTTGGAGTTGCTTTAACAATTCCTGGTTTTCAGAGTACTAGCAACTTTTTTTTATTTGTTCTTCTATTAATTTCTGTTTCAGAAAGTTGGCTTAGTTCATCTCTCCAGCAACTGCTCTTTCATTTCACGAGGAAGGATCCAATTGTCATGGGCATTCTTGTGCAGAAGAAAATGTTGTCTTATATTTTCATATTCTATAGTTTATCTCTATTTTATTGAGTTCACTGATTTTAATATTCCCCTTCCTTTGCTGACTGCTTCTAATGTTTTTTCTGCTGAAATTCTTCCAGTATGGTATTCTGTCTGATCAATGAGTTCAATTTTTAGCTTGAAACTTTATAATACACTTTCTAGAGGCCTTGCAGTGACTACAGTGAACAAGTACTTTGGGTTCTCTTCCAATCATGTATAATTGACATTTTAGCACTCAGCTAAAAGTTGTAAATGCTTTTTTTTCTTTCTTTCTTTAGTTGTACTTTTTTTTCTTTTTGTTTTTGTTTGTTAATCCTCACCCTAGGATATTTTTTCCATTGATTTTCAGACAGAGTGAGAGGGAAGGAAAGAGAGAGAAACATTGATCAATTGCATTCTGTATGTGCCACAACCAGGGATCAAATGTGCAACCCAGTTATGTGTCCTGAACCGGGAATCGAACTAGCAATCAGATGAAGCTCAACCAACTAAGCCACTCCAGCCAGGCTGCTTTCTCTTCTTGAACTAATGTTAATATAGCTCGGATCTTTGTCACATCCATGTCATTTCCTGCTGTGATAAATTGCAAAATATGGCCATAAACTCCTCCCAGGATCCTATGCAATATGACTTTGCACTTCCTCCCATCAAGAGGTTGTCTGTTTCCCCACCTTTTGAATCTAGGCCAGTGATGGCGAACCTTTTGAGCTCGGCGTGCCAGCATTTTGAAAAACCCTAACTTAACTCTGGTGCCGTGCCGCATATAGAAATTTTTTGATATTTGCAACCACAGTAAAACAAAGACTTATGTTTTTGATATTTATTTTATATATTTAAATGCCATTTAACAAAGAAAAATCAACCAAAAAAAATGAGTTCGCGTGTCACCTCTGACACGCGTGTCATAGGTTTGCCATCACTGATCTAGGCTGACCTCGTGACTTGCTTTTATCAATGGAATGTGGCAGAAGAGATGTTATGTGATTCCAAGCCAGAGAACTGCAGCTTCTGCTTTCACCCTCTTATCTTACGATGCTGCCCAGAGAACAGGAGGTCAAATGTACAAGAACCAAGGCTCAAAGGACAGCCAGCACCAACTGCCAGACATGTGGGTGAGACCACCTTGACATTCCAGCCCAACCACCTCACAGCTGAATGCAGCTGCAAGAGTGAGCCTAAGGCAAAACCAGCAGATAAACTGTTACCCAACCCAGATAATCATGAAAGATAGAAAGAAATCACTACTGCTGCAAGCCACCAAGTTTTGTGGTGGTTTATTACACAGCAACAGATAACTGATAAAACTGTCTTCTCTCACTTTCTCAACTTATAAGTCCTGGCTCTCTCTTGTCTAATTCAGAAAATACAATTACTTTCCTGCCGGGGTCCAGCTGGAACGGCTTCCGGCACTTTCCTATTACTTTTTCCTCAGTTTCAGAAATGATCTGCACAAGACAGTTATTTAAAACTTTAGCATCATCACTCTTACAATCAGGAGATTATTTCCTCTCTTTTGAAGACCTCTGGCGTACTGTCAGACTTTCCTGAACTTTATGTTTTGCTCATTCCAACTTCCTCTTCTGTCACTGATAGGAAGCCCTCACTTAACTTTCTCAAGCAGCTTTGTTTCATTAAGAGCTATCTTTTCTCCAAAAGGTTCATGGAATTCTTATGCATTTTTTCATATGAACTTAAACATTTCTATAGATCTCTTTACATTTTCTTCTTAGTTTATAGCAAAACAAGTATTTTTTCCCACTTCATCAGAGATGCTTTCCTATTTTAATGGTTGCTCTCTTCAAGCAAGTTCTTAGCTTGTGAAATTTCTGGTGAAATTCTGATACCTTTTCAGGAACTGGGGTTTTTCCCATTAAATTGAAGTTTATCCTTCTCAGCAATTGATATTTAATTACTTTGGTATGACCTGTTATTTTTTACACAGGAATCTTCTCCAGACTAAAGGACAAATACCAGCGAGGAGTTTAGGACAACATTTCAGAGCACACCTTGTAAATTCCACGGGTTACTGTCTATATTGCACCAGCAGCCTAGATCCTGATTAAGGTTCCACAGGGCTCCTATCTAAATTGTTCAAGGAAGTGAAAGGCCCTGTTTCTAAACTGTGATTTTTATTTTTTGAGCAGTGGTTCTCAAAGCTTTTTACAAAAATTGGCAAGGCTAAAACTATTTTCATAATAACACTAAGACTTTATTTGCCCATTTCTCTCTTATTCATTCTCATTCACAGTGGAGTTTTCTAAGGAAACAGGGTTGATTTTACCACTAGTTACTCTGAAAGCTAATGGAATGTGTACTTCTGTATTAGTGGGCTAACATTTTTTGTTTTAAAATCCAATATGATAAATATTGATGATATATCCATAAAGACAACTTTATTTTTCTTTATTTTTTATTGGTTTATAGTTTTATAATTTTATTCGACGATCAGCAGTTAGTTCTCATCCACATTAAGTATTATATGTTTCCTTTTCCCCCATTGACCTCTCCCCAGCCGTTCCCACCCCCCAGCACCACACTGTTTATTGATTTTTTTTTCCAATATTAACAACACACTTTTTTTTCTTTTTATATTTTTATTGATTTCAGAGAGGAAGGGAGAGGGATAGAAAGAAATAGAAACATCGATGAGAAAGAATCATTGACTGGTTGCCTCCTGCAGCCCCCCACTGGGGATTGAGCCCACAGCCCTGGCATGTGCCCCTTATCCCAATCGAACCTGGGACCCTTCAGTCCACACTCTAACACTGGATCCCCGTGAAGGGGCATGCAAGAGGCAGCCAATGGATGTTTCCATCTCACATGGATATTTCTCTAAGAAAAAAACAAACAAAAGCAAGAAACAAACAAAAAAACCCCAAGCAAACCTAATAAGTGGAGGAAAATATTTTTGAAGAATGTGTTTCAACCAGAGTAACCAGGGGAAATTATGCCAAATATCCTGAGAGGAGCGGACGGGGAATACCAGATACAGTAATAAACCTCTAGTAGCGGTGGATCAGTCCTACTAACATGGGGTGGGGATGGAAATCGAGGACCAGGAGGATGGTATTCCTTTAACTGGATAGCTAAAACCCTAAAAAACCGGGGCTATTTATATTTGATATGCCCACATGGACCATGGGGCAGGTCTGAGTTAAGCCGGGAGCGGGGGGTTGAAACGCAGAGGCTGCGGGGCAGAAATTCAGAAAGTGGTGTAACGCCCTGAAATGCCTCAGCGGAGGAAGCGGCTGTGCTTTGCCTACGGGTGGGAATATACTCGTGGGACGCCTGGGGCGCCTCCCAAAAGAGCCCAAGGGAGAGAGAGGTGACGGCGACAATGCTGCACGCGAGTCCCTACTCCACCTCCATCACTACGAGCACCAGACACACCCAGTACCGGAGCGCCAACGGGCCTCTGGGTGGCGACCGCGAAAGTCTCAGCAGACGCCAGCGAAAACTTCCTGTTCCCGGCTCCCCTGGCCGCCAGTTCCGAGATTACCTTCTCCTCCAGAGCCCAGAGGGGCGGACGGCTCGGGCGCGCGTCTCTGCACCCCGGAGAGAGCAAGGGAAGTGGGGTCTGGGCGACACTGCAGGAGAAAGCCCTGTGCTGTGCATGCGCCTAGGGACGGGGACCAAGGCGGGTGGGTAAGCAGAGCGGCCAGAAAGGCACTGGCGCCCGAAACTACTACTACAAAGAGCAGCCACGAGCCACCGAAAGTCACGTGATAGCAGAGCCGGAGCCGTCACGTGGCCCTCGGGGCGGGGCCTGTGGAAGGTTACAACCGGTTAGCGAGTCCCGTGCGCCCCGGTGAAGGCTTCAGTATCTTCAGCGGCACCGAGACTGGCGCCATTTCCTTGAATCTACTTGCTCCCCGGAAATGGGGACGCCCCTTCTTGCTAGAAGGGGAAGTTGGGCCGGAAGGAGAAGCAGGTGTCCGGGCACCACGCGGAAGCTCGCTCCGCTGCAGACGTAGGACCGGCGGGTATCCACGCGTGTCCCAGATGCAATAGGTTCCGTTGCGGTCCTAGGGGGACGCTGCCGCGTGGTGACGTCAGAATACGGTTTCCGGGGAAACGGGCGTTGCGGGCCGGCTGCTTCCCGAGTGATCTTGCGGTTTCCTTCCTGGCGGGCTGTGGCCGCCTCTTGGCCGCGTTTCCCCAGTTCTGTGGTCGAGGTCCCTGCGGAGCTTTCGGGAATGGAGAGGTCCAAGGAGGTGCTTTGCCCATGTGAAAAACGACTAAAAAACTTAAAAGAGTCGTCCGAAATCTCCCCACAAAGCAGACTCCAGGCAGCCCTGGCTCTTTGGCAAGTCCAGCCAAACATAAGGAAAACAAAATTTCCATCTTCATCAAATACTTCCAGGTATATGGGGAAAGGGCGACGAAAACAGTGAACAGCCCTGGCCGGTTTGGCTCGGTGGATAGAGCGGCCGCCTGCGGACGGAAGGGTCCAGGTTGGATTCCAGTCAAGGGCACAGGTCCGGGTTGTGGGCTTGATCCCCAGTGGGGGGCGTGCAGGAGGCAGCCAATCCATGATTCCTCTCTCGTCACTGATGTTTCTATCTCCCTCTCCCTTCCTCTCTGAAATCAATAAAAATCTTTAAAAAAACAAACACAAAAAACGGTGAACACTTCAACTTTTTATGAAACCTAGTAAACTAGTAACCCTGATAGGAAAACCTGACAGGAACAGCAAATGAAGGAACATCATATGCCAGTTTTGCTCATAAATGTAGATCTAGAAGCTCATAAGCAAGGAGTTAACCAAATCTAGTGTTATATAAATAGAATAATACAATATGAGCCAGTTAGGTTGTCTTAGCATAAGAATTAAAGGTAATTGATTGCTCTAACCCGTTTGGCTCAGTGGATAGAGCGTTGGCCTGCCCCAGTCCTGGTCCAGGTGCATGTGGGAGACAACCAATGGATGTGTCTCAAAAAGATGCTTTTCTCTCTGTCTCTGTCTCTCCCTTCCACTCTCTAAAATTCAAAGGAAAAGTATTCTCAGGTGAGGATTAACAACAACAAAAAAGGTTATTGATTAATGGAGAAAATATAATCATCTCAAATGTCAAGAAATTATTAAATTAAAAACGTATACACTGTGGGTGCTCATGGAAAACCAGGACTATAACCAAGCCTCTTGTGATTTTTTTTACAAATTGATTTCAGATAGAGGGGGGAGAGAGAGAGAAACATCAATGATGAGAGAGAATCATTGATCGGCTGCCTCCTGCATGCCCCACACTGGGATTCGAGCCGGCAACTTGGGCATGTGCCCTGACCGGCAATTGAATCGTGACCTCCTGGTTCATAGGTCCACACTCAACCACTGAGCCATGCTGGCCAGGTGAGCCCCTTTTGATTTTAATGCCCCTGGTATTTTTGGGTGCTAGAATTAAATAATTTAATTCTTATTCTGGCCTTTGTTCACATGTTAATAGCTTTTCCTGCTCAACTCCTTTTGTTCTCAGGAATGTAGTTATAAATTGCTGATGTACTGTCTCTTTGTCAAACAGGAGATACTTTCAGGGTGGCCATGAGTATTTATGAGCTTATGCTGCAGAAGGAAATAATGTCTTCAAGGTAGCTGAGACCAGCTTCTGATGCCCAGAAATCTGATGTGAAAAAGTGTTATGTGTGGCTGAAGAAACAGACTTTTCTCTCAGTTCCCTGAAACTCTCCTTCCTTCTTTCTCTCCTTTAAAACTCTTCTGCTTGGTATGGAACTTTGGAGATGGTCTTTGGACATTAGCCTGCCGTCTTCCTGAATAAAGCAAAATTTCCTTTTCACCCAACACTTGTTTCTGGAGTATTGGCTTTAGAGCTGCGAGCAGCCTAACTTGGGTTTTCAATAACAGGAGTAGAAGGAAAATTAATTTAATAAAGAGTATCTGCAAGAAAAAATCCTACAACACATTACTTAATGGTAAAATTTTGAAAGCTTTTTCTTTACGTCCTTTTTTAAAAAAAAATTTTTTTTGAGAGAGGAAGCGGGGGGGAGAGAGAAAAAAAAGTCCATATGAGAGAGAAACATTGATCAGTTGCCTCCCTGTGCACCCCAACTGGGAATCTAACTTGTAACCTGGGTATATGTCCTGACTGGGAATTCAACTGGCAACCTTCTGGTGCATGGGACTATGGTCAACCAACTGAGCCACACCAGGTAAGGCTCATTGTTTAATTCTGTATGTACCCTGACCAGGGATCGAACCTGCAACATGGGTGTATCTGCTTGATGCTCTGACCAGCTGAGCTACCCAGCCATGGCACCAATATATCTGTTTTAAAAAAAAGATAAACTGCACATTTAGCATGCTGCTACTTTAAAAATTACACACACATTCAAATGTACATTTAAAACTTTAGATATACATCAGAATATTAAGAAAGATTAAGTGGGTTTTAGAGATTATTGTTACTTTTTAATTGTTTACTTTTCTCCTTTAAAATAATTTTCAGTGGGGTGGACGGGGTCAATGGGGAAAAAAACAAAGGGGACATCTATAAAACTTTCAACAATAAAGATAACTTTTATGTATGTACCCTGACCAGGGATCGAACCTGCAACATGGTTGTATCTGCTTGATGCTCTGACCAACTGAGCTACCCAGCCATGGCACCAATATATATGTTTTAAAAAAAAGATAAACTGCACATTTAGCATGTTGCTACTTTAAAATTACACACACATTCAAATGTACATTTAAAACTTTAGATATACATCAGAATATTAAGAAAGATTAAGTGGGTTTTAGAGATTATTGTTACTTTTTAATTGTTTACTTTTCTCCTTTAAAATAATTTTCAGTGGGGTGGACGGGGTCAATGGGGAAAAAAACAAAGGGGACATCTATAAAACTTTCAACAATAAAGATAACTTTTAAAAATATATTTTTGTTGATTGCAGAGAGGAAGGGAGAGGGAGAGATAGAAACATCAATGATGAGAGAGAATCATTGATTGGCTGCCTCCTGCACATCCCCCACTGGGGATGGAGCCCACAACCCAGGAGTGTGCCCTTGACCGGAATTGAACTCGGGACCTTTCAGCCCTCAGGCCAACACTCTATCCACTGAGCCAAACCAGCTAGGGCCGTGGTTGGCAAACTGCGGCTCGCGAGCCACATTCGGCTCTTTGGCCCCTTGAGTGTGGCTCTTCCTAAGACTTAGGAGTACCCTAATTAAGTTAATAACAATGTACCTATCTATATAGTTTAAGTTTAAAAAATTTGGCTCTCAAAAGAAATTTCAATCGTCGTACTGTTGATATTTGGCTCTGTTGACTAATGAGTTTGCTGACCACTGAGCTAGGGCAAGATAACTTTTAAAAAATAAAATAATTTTCATCCCACCACCAAAAAAATGAAATAAATTTAAACATTGATTACAAGCTTATTTTTTAATTTAGAAGTCATTAAAAATAACATCTCCCATTATTTTTACAACAATGCAGCCTATCATTTGGTTTTAATGCTCATGAAGATAAGGATATAGGGTACTTTTGGGAAGTATTTTATTATTTATTGCTCATTTTCCCTTTAAAATCACATAGTTCAGTTCTTACAAAGTTGACTCAAATTGATTTGTAGTTAGCACCTGTTGTTTCTAACTTAGATATTTGAAAGTTGGTTTAGGTCTCAATGGTACAATTTATTTCAAGAACATTAATATGCAGAGGGTTTTGTGTTTCTTTAGTGCTGTGGTTCTCAAGCAAGGATACTGTAGAAATTTATGAGGATTTTAACCAGGATTTGTGGGCTATATCTGTGGTAGGGATGAAAATGCATAGTTTGACAGGGTATATTCTTTTTAAAAAAATATATTTTTATTGATTTCAGCAAGGAAGGAAGGGAGAGGGAAAGAGAGATAGAAACATTAATGATGAGAGAGAATCATTGATTGGTTGCCTCCTACACGCCCCACACTGGGGATTAAGCCCTCAACCCTGGCTTGTGTCCCGACCGGGAATCGAACCATGACCTCCTAATTCATAGATGGACGTTCAACCACTGAGCCACGCCATATATATTCTGATTCTTTTCTCAAATAGCTTCAAAAAGAAGGCAAATTAAACTGTCTAGGCCTCTATTTTCTTTCTTTCTTTTTTTAAAAAATATATTTTATTGATTTTTTACAGAGAGGAAGGGAGAGGGACAGAGAGTCAGAAACATCAATGAGAGATAAACATCAATTCAGCCGCCTCCTGCATACCTCCTACTGGGATGTGTCTGCAACCAAGGTACATGCCCTTAACCGGAATCGAACCTGGGACCTTTCAGTCCACAGGCCGACACTCTATCCACTGAGCCAAACCAGTTAGGGCTAGGCCTCTGTTTTCTTATCTTTAAAATGGGGATAGCAATATTAACTCTCTAGTTCCTCATTTACACCTCAATACTGCCAAAAGTTCTGTTGTACTTTTGATTATCAAAATTTTTCAAAACCTGGGATCCAATAACAAAACAGTTTTAAAATGGTCCTTGCTGAGAGGAAGAATGGGTGCTTCTAGTTTTATGAAGTAAACACTAGATGGCAGCATTCGGGTGGGATTTTCTGTTATCAAACCAACTGGGTTTCTCCCTTCACCCACAACCCCTCTCCCCCAAAATAGAACAGAAGTCCAGAGATCGTCCTGCTTGTCTCAATTGGAACAGCAAGTGAGGGACAATATTTGACAGTATTTGCTAGGGCCTAAACTAAAAGTATACTTGATAGGGGAGGGGAATAACAGTAAAAGCTTATACTGTATAATATTTACTTTTGGCAGGCCCTGTTCTAATAATTTTACATATGGTAAAACAAAGAGTAAATAAATTAATGAGCAAAATCTTAGCCCACAAGCCATATATATATAACATTAGAAAAAATGAACAAGAAATGATTTCATATTTATTGTAGTGAATGGGCAGGTAGATTATTTTTCAATGTCTTCCTTTTTCCCCTTCCTTTCTGAAAGGTTAACATGGTTGGTGCACGCAAGCAGGCTAAATAGCCATCTCAAGATGGTGATTAAAGAAAATGGAATTTATTTAAGAAAAGGGGCTAGGGGATGGGATATCCAAAGGGGAGGGCTGCACAGCACCGAGCCAAGGGGACATTGTGTCGATGATGGCAGCACCCAGGAGCTGGAATTTCATCCTTATATGCAATCACCGGCGGGAAACTGTTGTCATCAGTGGGTTTGGGGGCTGAGGAGGTGGGCTTGGAGTGTGGATGGAATGCAGGTGTGCGATCAGGTGTCTTTTAGAACAGTTTCAATTCCTTATATGGTCTGATTCCTGATGTCTAGCAAGTCTTCTTGGCCTTTGTTCTCCTATGGCAGGAAGCTTACAAATGGCTGTTAAGGATCATATTGCCCTATAGTCCTAACACTTTCCTCTTTTATTATTTTTTTAAAATATAATTTTTAGTAATTTCAGAGAGGAAGGGAGAGGGAGAGATAGAAACATTAATGATGAGTGGGAATCATTGATTGGCTGTCTCCTGCATGTCCCCTACTAGGAATTGAGCCTACAACCCAGGCATGTGCCCTTGACTTGAATCGAACCCAGGACCGTTCAGTGCATAGGCCGATGCTCTATTCACTCAGCCAAACCGACTAGGGCTATTTTCATTCACGCTTTCAACAAAACAAGTATTTCTTAAGTATATGCTATGTTCAAGATACTAAGAGTCTCAGTTTGGGAACAAGGGAAGGTGAAATAATTCCTATAAAGTTAAGCCTCAAATCCCTAAGGGCACTACAAACTGAAGAACAAAGAGGACACGCATGTTAATACTATAGGACATTGCCCTGGTAGAGTGTTGGCCCAAGCACCGAAAGGTTTCGGGTTCGATTACTGATCAAGGGCAGGTATCTGGGTGGCAGGTTCATTCCTGAGTTCTGAGGAGGCAACCAATTGATATGTCTCTCCCACATCAATGTTTCTCTCTCTCCCTCCCTCCTACTCTCTCTAAAAATCAATGGAAAAAGTATCCTCGGGTGAGGATTAACAACAACAATAACAACAACAACGCTATAGGACAAAGTGGGATGTATGATGTGCACATTTTGTTTTCACAAAAGAAGTTTTACTGGACAGCAAAGGAGGTATGAATTATTTTATATTGGGATGAACACACACAGAGAGAAAAGAGATTAACATTTATTGAAAGCTTACTAGTGCTCGCTTTGGCAGCACATGCTAGTATACTAAAATTGGACCGATACAGAGGTTAGCATGATCCCTGTGCAAAGATGGCACACAAATTTGTGAAGCATTCTGTATATATGTATGTATGTATGTATCGTTAATCCTCACCCGAGGATATTTTTTTCCCATTGATTTTTAGAGAGAGTAGAAGGGAGAGAAACATTGATGTGAGAGAGACACATAGATTGGTTGTACCTGACTGGGGCTGGGGTTGACCCTGCAACAGTCTAACCACTGAGCACACCAGCCAGGGCAAGCATTCCATATTTTAAAAAAGAAAAAAACAAAGCTTACTATATGCTAGGACCCCCGCAAGGCATTTTACATACAGTATGTCACTTATTAAAATGTATTTTTATTTATTTTTAATTTATGTTAAGTGGTTATTAAAAATCCCATTTTCAGGTGAAGATATTCAGTCTTTTTTTTTTAATTAAATCTTTATTGTTTAGATTACATTTGTTCCTCTTTTTTTTTCCCCCATAACTCCCCTCCTCCCAGTTCCCACCCCACCCTCTGTCCTCATCCATAGGTGCACGATTTTTGTCCAGTTTCTTCCCGCATCTCCCATTCCCCTTTCCCCGCCAAGAATAGTCAGTCCATTCCCTTTCTATGTCCCTGATTCATTATAATCACCAGTTCATTCTGTACATCAGATTATTTATTCACTTGGTTCTTAGATTCACTTGTTGATAGATGCATGTTTGTTGTTCACAATTTGTATCTTTACCTTTTTCTTCTTCCTCTTCTTAAAGGATACCTTTCAGCATTTCGTATAATACTGGTTTAGTGGTGATGAACTCCTTTAGCTTTTCCTTATCTGTGAAGCTCTTTATCTGACCTTCAATTCTGAATGATAGCTTTGCTGGATAAAGTAATCTTGGTTGTAGGTTCTTGGTATTCATCACTTTGAATATTTCTTGCCATTCCCTTCTGGCCTGCCAAGTTTCTGTTGAGAAATCAGCTGACAGTCGTATGGGTATTCCCTTGTAGGTAATTGAGTCTCTTTCTCTTGCTGCTTTTAAGATTCTCTCTTTGTCTTTTGCTCTTGGCATTTTAATTATGATGTGTCTTGGTGTGGTCCTCTTTGGATTCCTTTTGTTTGGGGTTCTCTGCGCTTCTTGGACCTGTAAGTCCATTTCTTTCACCAGGTGGGGGAAGTTTTCTGCCATTATTTCTTCAAATAGGTTTTCAATATCTTGCTGTCTCTCATCTTCTGGCACCCCAATTATTCTGATGTTTGTACGCTTGAAGCTGTCCCAGAGGCTCCTTACACTATCTTCGTATTTTCGGATTCTTTTTTCATTTTGCTTTTCCGGTTGGGTGTTTTTTGCTTCTTCGCATTTCAAATCTTTGGCTTGATTCTTGCGCTCCTCTGGTCTGCTATTGGGTGTCTGTATAATATTCTTTATTTCAGTCCGTGTATGCTTAATTTCTAGTTGGTTCTTTATCATAGCATCGAGGGTCTCATTAGTTTTCGTGACTCTCTCCTCAAGTTTATTGACAGCTTCTAGCACATTTTTGCAAGCCCTCAAAATTGCGATTTTTAGCTCTATATCCTCCATTTCTGTCATGTTTTTTTGTCTCCGCATTTTTTATGCTTTCTTGGTGCACCCCCTAGTGGTCTTTGTGCGCAGTCTTGTTCTAGTTGAGCCTTGATTGTTGTAGTTAATACTAGAGGGATTTGACCACCAGGCCGACTGGCTGTGTGAATCAGCTGTGTCTGCCGCGGAAAACTTCTGTCCTCTGGGGAGGTGCTAATCTAGCCTTTGCCTGAGGCGATCTGGCAAATGGCTCTGCGCAGGGCTTGGGCGGGGCGGGCTCAACAGGGCGGGCGGAGGGAGCCGTTATGGTGCCCTCAGTCCTGTTCCCAGAGGCTCTGCTTCTCAGAACCCCCGGAACCGCTGCAAACCTCGGAGGGAAAGCTGCCTTCCAACTGATGCCAGACACTCCCGCTTCTCCCGTTTGGGTCCGAGTCCCCAGCGATTCGCCCGTATCTGGAGCTCAGAGTCTGAGACTCCCCCCTGACCGAAAACGACAACCGCGCTCTCAGCCACCAGCCCGCTTTGCGCGCGCACCTCCGCACCTGAGTATTTTCCACACTGCGCCTCCTCTGAGCCTCGGTGTGCTGTTATTTTTCCTTCTAGTTGAAGAATCTCTCCTCAGCCAGCCTTCCTGTGGTTCTGGGTGATGTCCGTTCCATCTTTTAGTTGTATTTTTGAAGTGGTTGTTTGCGGCAGCAATCTCTGGTGTTTACCTATGCCGCCATCTTGGTTTTTTCAAAGATATTCAGTCTTAAAGCGAGTAAGTTACCTGCCCACAGGTACACAGATAGGAAGGGGTAGAATAAGGCACTGTGGATGGGTAACAATTGCTGCTCTTTGTTTCAACTTAAAAAAGAGAATACAGATGTATTTTCAGAATGTCAAGTAATAGATGTACATTACAGGATGGTAGAGTTTTGATAGGTCACATGGAGGTAGAAGAGCATCTAGGCCAGTGGTTCTCAACCTTCCTAATGCCGCAACCCTTTAATACAGTTCCTCATGTTGTGGTGACCCCCAATTTCATTGTTACAAATTGAACATAATGAAAGCATAGTGATTAATCACAAAAACAATATGTAATTATGTATGTGTTTTCCGATGGTCTTAGGTGACCCCTGTGAAAGGGTCATTCGACTCCCAAAGGGGTCGCGACCCACAGGTTGAGAACCGCTGTCTTAGGGTGACTCGTTCTGAACTCCTACAATCACTTGGTGGTGTTGGAAAACACTTCAGCAGTCAGTGCCCAAGGCTGAGCTGTACACATAGTTTTGGCAATAACTGACCTGGTTCTGGCCCCAAATCCCTCTCACTTCCTCCCTTGCTGCAGACCTTAATTTATCTCAGACTCTAAGAGTAAGCCACTAATCTGGTCTTTAAGCAGGGTAAATATTTAGGAGCTTAGTTTTCCTGCTTAGCCTGGGGTAGGTGTGGGTGGTGACCACTTGGACCCTATTCCTGGTTCCAATAACTGAGATTTTGCCTGGATTTTTTAGTAATGGGCATCCTGTATCATTTATTGACTCTGCCACCAAGTTATTTTAAGTTCTAAGTGGATGTTCTCTTACCTCAGTGTCTCTAGGTCCTTATAGTTTTGAAATTTATCCTCCAATTCAAGTGACTAGACCTTTCTTTGGAGTTATTGCTTGCTAGAACCTCTGCCTACTACAACTTAAAAAAAAACCACACAAAACTGCCTGAAGCCAAGCTCTGGCTTCTGGTGGGGAGAGATCTTCTACCCACCCCACAGTGGCTGTTGCTAACAGCTGAACCGCCCCCCGCCCCCAGATCCCACCCTTATGCCACCCCCTGAACTGTGAACTAGCCTCTTGATCCTTCCCCTCTCGCAGGCTCTGCGAGCCCCTCCTCAGAGACACCACCACCACCAGTCAGGGCCAGTCTGACAAAGTTGGGGGTTTTCATCTTGTGTGTAGTGCTTTCATCTCCACTCTACTCAGTCTTTCTCCTTTTTGTTTTATTGTTGTCTTCTTTTTTGCAAGGACTGTATTTGTCTGGACTCCAACTTCCCCAGACATAAGGAAGAGCTGTGCATTCTCTGATGCAGTGTCTCTAATACACTTCTTTTCCAAAATGGTAGAGGAGGTGCTCTTCCAGAGGTCATTTTTTTTAGAGATAATGGGATTTGGGGGGCGGGGGCGAGGGGGGGGGACAAACACCCATGGTCTGTTTGCTCTTTACACAAGCTAGCCACCAAGTGAACTTTGGAATTGACTCTGATACCTGTTGGTGTCAAACTCTGACCAGGGAGTGCCGGATTACACCACCGTGGCCAGCACCGTCCAGGACACCGCATGACAGGACCTCAGAAGAGGTGAACCACATGAATGAACCACCCAATGCCATGAGGGTCAGGGTCTGCCCATTTTGAAAACTATCTGTCGTTGTTCTCTCAATCACCACAGGATTTTCTTCCCTCCTTTCATCCCCAGACATCTCAAGCAGAGGACTAGAACCTACCCTCCCCTGCTCACTCTCTCAGCTCCAGCGCTACGTGACAGGCTTTAGACCTGGGGCAATTGCTCTCTCACAGGTCACAGGGGTCTCCTCAGTGCAAACTTCAATGAATTTTTTCCTGTTTCCCTTTCCCCTGACCTCTTTGGAGAATCTGGGTACAGTGCCCACAGCTGTGCCTGACATCTCTTCCTCTCAGAGTCTCAGCCTTCAGTTGCCAGGACTCTAGGCCATCCTGTGCTCCTCCCTCTTTCTCAAGACTTATTTGCTTCCTTTAGGGACTTTGCTTTTTCTCCTCAAATAAGGGTGACTCTCAACGTTTGGACAGATCTGTTTGGTTAAATCCCTTCCCAGAGAGCTGCTTCCCCCTGGAAGTAAATGGTTCTCAGGCCTCGATCCCCAGTAAGGGGTGTGCAGGAGGCAGCCAATCAATGATTCTCCTTCATCATTGATGTTTCTATCTCTCGCTCCCTCTCCCTTTCCTCTCTGAAGTCAATAAAAATGTAATTAAAAAAAGAAAAGAAACATCCATGAGAGGGAAGCTTCATCGATAGGCTGCATGCCTCCTACTGAGGATCAAATCCACAACCTGGGCTTGTGGCCTAATCTGGAATCAGGTTGGCAGTTAATTTGCATATCGCCCTGATTAGCCAATGGGAAGCGTGTCGGAGGTATGGTTAATTACCATGTTTGTCTATTATTAGATAGGATTGATTTTTTACAGAGAGGATGGGAGAGGAATAGAGAGTTAGAAACATTGATGAGAGAGAAACATCGATCACCTGCCTCCTGCACACCCCCTATTGGGGATGTGCCCGCAACCAAGGTACATGCCCTTGACCAGAATCGAACCTGGGACCCTTCAGTCTGCAGGTTGATGCTCTATCCACTGAGCCAAACCGGTTAGGGCTTCTTATTCTTTAAAAAAACTTTATTGCTTAAAGTATTACAGATGTCCCCCTTTTTTCCCCATAGGTCTCTTCTAGCCCACACCCTCCCCTGCCCCAGGCCATCACCACACTATTGTCTGCATTCTTATTCTTTTTTTTTAAAAATATATTTTATTGATTTTTTACAGAGAGGAAGGGAGAGAGATAGAGAGTTAGAAACATCGATGAGAGAGAAACATCAATCAGCTGCCTCCTGCACATCTCCCACTGGGAATGTGCCCGCAACCAAGGTACTTGCCCTTGACCGGAATCGAACCTGGGACCTTTCAGTCCGCAGGCCGACGCTCTATCCACTGAGCCAAACCAGTTTCGGCAGCATTCTTATTCTTAAAGATCATGTTCCCAAATAATGTTCTGGCTTGTGTAATTCTAAGAGGGGTGTCACAATTCATCCAGAAAAAATCACTGCCTTACTGCTTTCTTTTTATTCACACCATTAAGACCACTCTCTGGCCCTAGCCGGTTCAGCTCAGTGGATAGAGCGTCGGTTTGCGAACTGAAAGGTCCCAGGTTCGATTTTCAGAGAGAGAGTGGAAAGGAGAGGGAGAGACAGAGAAACATTGATGTGAGAGAGACACATGGATTGGTTGCCTCCCCCATGCACCCCAACAGGCCCGGGATCAAGCCTGCAACTGAAGTATGTGCCTTTGACTGGAATCAAACCCAAGACCCTTCAGTCTGGAGGGCTGATGCTCTACCCACTGAGCTAAACTGGCTAGGGCCAGATTTCTTTTAATTTTCCATTCAGGGGTGAAACCAGTGGGTTTCCTCCTTATGAAAGGGTGCGCTGGTGCTGGCTCATTCCTGGTGGTTCAGTCCCCTAGGATTGATGCTCAGGCCATGGCTTAAGCGGCCTTCCCCATCTGGATCTTGCAGGAGTAGTTTGGGGAGACTTCATATCTTGTATAGTTCTTTGAGAGACTCAGCATCAAATCAGTTCCGAGGGTGCCCATTCTTGGCATTTAATAATGAAGACATGTATTAGGGCTTGGGACGGGGTGACTAAAGTACCCAAATATCCTACCAATGTCTCCTTGACATCCATTATCCTGTACCTGACATTACTCTGAATTTATCATATTCTCAGGTCTTTTGAAAGATATGGCTTTTGCCATTTTTGATCCTGTGGGCATGTATGACAAGATTTCTGCCCAGTATATGACCAAACACCTCTTGTTCCTATTGCATCATGTTGATTTACCAAAGTTAGGAAATTGTGGTGCAAACAATAAAAATAGCAATATCTGTAAATATTTAGGTTTGTAAAGATGAATACTTTGGCAGTTCAAGAAGAGAAGAAGGGAAATGAACCTTTCATTTATTCATAACTCACAATGATTGTATTTTACTGAGGAATAGAGTTGGAGCAAGCTTAGGATCTGCTACAACATGCACTTTCAGTAAGTGGCAGAGCCAGGAATCAGCCACGGGGGTTGTGGTCAGAGAGCTGAGTTGCTGATCCCCTCTCACAGCAAATGGTTATTTGCTTGAGCTGGCTCCTTTGCTTGCCCAGAGCACTGGTGTCTTCTATGTAATTTTGTTTCCATTATAAAACAAATTGCATTTTTTTAAAAAAGTTTCATTTACAAAAATTAACGTCAAAAAGAAGAAACAGAACAACAAGAACAAAAAACCCCTCTATTTTTTATTTACAATCTGAACAAGGTCATTCAGAGCCAAGAGGTTACAGTGAGTAGGTGGCCATCTCTGCATTGAAATATCATTACATGTACACGAACAGCCTAGGTCTAGAAGCCAATGCTGTGTGCACATTGCCTGTTCTTAACAGTGAATTATTGCTCTTCTGGGCTTTGTATCAGTCAGTCTTTTGCCGTCTGTCCTTTCACACTGCTGTGCTGGTCAATGAGAAAGACTAGAAGGATGAGCCTCTTCCAATGTGTTTCCTCTACCATCCACTGCCACAAACCATTTTTCTGAATCCTCCTTCCTTCTTCAATTGTAATCAATGGAGATATGCATCTACTTCATAAATTTGCTCTTTGGTAAATCCAGGGACTCTAACCAGACACTTGCAGGGCCCCAGCTGAGAGGTAAGTGGATTGTCTATTTCCTCACCCTTCAAAAGTCCAGAAAGCCCGAGCTGGTTTGGCTCAGTGGATAGAGCATCAGCCTGTGGACTGAAGGGTCCCAGGTTCTATTCCAGTCTAGGGCACATGCCCAGATTGTGGGCTCGATCCCCAGTAGGGGGCGTGCAAGAGGCAGCCAATCAATGATTCTCTCTCATCATTGATGTTTCTATTTCTCTCTCCCTCTCCTTTCCTCTCTGAATTAAAACAAAACAAAAACACACACACACACAAAAAAAAAATCAGAAAGAAAATTCAGGTACCAAGCTTGCATTGCATCTAAGTCCCTAGACAATTCCACTTCTCTCAGAAAACAGAGCATTTCCTGAGAGCCAGGATTGCTTGGTTCTCTTACTGAGAATCTAGGATCCATAAATTACTTAATCCTATCTTTTTGTTGTTGTTAGCTCTCACCCTAGGGTATTTTTCCATCGATTCTTAGAGAGAGTGGAAGGGAAGGAGAGGGACAGAGAGAGAGAAACATCGATGTGAGAGAGACACATTGATGGGTTGCCTCCTGAATATGCCTTGACCAGGATTGGGGATTGAGCCTGCAACTGAGGTACATGCCCTTGACCAGAATCAAACCCAGGACTCTTCAGTCTGTGGCCGATGCTCTATCCACTGAGCCAATTAGCTAGGGCTTCTTAATTCTATCTTAAGAAGGTAGTGAGTCCTTAAAGTAATACAAATAGTCCCTGCTGGTTTCCTATGAAACAAGATATTAGAAGTTAAATCTGGGTGTCATTTAGTTGTAATAAGAGCAAATCCTGCACATGGATCCAAACATAATATTTGTAGGTCTAAGCTTCCATAGGGTTTGAAGAATTTTTACTCAGTGTTGATTGTGTGCTAAGCTCTGTGCTGGGCATGTCAAAAATAGTGCTCTGCATTTATTTTGTTTTGTATTCCTGTGGATTTGATAGCAAAGTATAATGCAGTGGAGGAGGAGAAGGCAAGAAATACTTCAAAGCATTTTTCCAGGTGCTTCTCTCTAAGCCTGTCAAACCTCAGCAGTATATTCCTTTATATTTCTACACGAAAACCAACTGAGCTACTCAACCAGGACCATCTCTGTTTTCATTGGCCATCTCTTCTTACATATTGTCTACTTTTTCTAGGAGATTTAATAGAAAAAGTCTGGGTATTTTCATTTGCTTGGTGTATTAGTGAGGGTTCTCCAGATAAATAGAATCAATATACTAGCATATTAAATATTGATATTTATATGTATCAATTATATATAAGATTTTATCTATCTGTCTATCTATCTATCATTTATCTATAGATTTTAAAGAATTGGCTAATGTATAGGGGCTGGAAAGACTGAAATCTGCACTAGCAGGTAGCAAACTGGAGACCTAAAGAAGAGCCAGTGTTGCAGTTTGAGTCCAAAGGCTGTCTGCTACAGAATTCCCTCTTGCCTTGGCCAGTTTGGCTCAGTGGATAGAGTGTCGGCCCATGGACTGAAGAGTCCTGGGTTAGATTCCAGTCAAGGGCTCATACCTTGGTTGCAAGTTCGATCCTGAGGCAACCAATTGATGTGTCTCTTTCACATCGATGTTTCTCTCTCTCCCCCTCCCGTCCACTCTCTCTAAATATCAATGGGGAAAAAATCAATGGAAAAAATATTCTTAGGTGAGTATTAACAACAACAAAAAATTCCTTCTTACTCAGGGGAGATCAGTCTTTTGTTCAATTCAGGTCTTCAACTGATTGGATGAGGCCCATCCGCTTTATGGAGGGCAATCTACTTAAAGTCTCCTGATTTCAATGTTAATCTCAACCAAAAACATTCTCACAGAAACATCCAGAATGGTTGACCACATATCTGGATGCTATGGCCCATCCAAATTGATACATAAAATTAACCATCATACTTGGTAATGGCACAGATATCTTATATGTATGTATATTTATAGCAGGATCATAAGATCTTTTCTCAAGGGTTTTTTTAAATCCCCACCCAAGGATATGTTTTTATTTTATTTTATTTTATTTATTTTATTATTTTTTTCTTGAGAGAGAAAAATCGATCTGTTGCCTTCTGTCTCCTGTATGCACCCCGACCAGGGATTGAACCTTCAACCTAGGCATGTTCCCTGACCAGGAATTGACCCAGAAACCCTTTGGTGTACCTGACAAAGCTCCAACTAACTGAGCCACCTGGCCAGGGCTCAAGGATTCTTTCTTCAGGTTCCCTTCATCTGAGAGGCTCTGGGTCTATGAACCAGATAAGGTAAGATAACTGCTTGAGAGATTGGGTCTCTCTTCATTTGGGTGACATCAAATTTTGGTTCACCAGATTAACTAAAATTATCATAGGCTGCTCATTAATTAGTGAGTACCAAAGATCCCTGTGGATCAAGCCTGATTATTGCCTCTCTGACTCTGCTGTCCATTACAGCAACCTTGTCCACGTTTCTCTGTGTTCTAGTGCTGCCACTGGCCTCTACCACATTGAAATGAGGGAGCCCATTTCAACAAGTGGCATCTTCCACCATCATCTCACAGGTGCCAGCATAGAAGTACAGGAATGCTGCTGCTCCTCTTACCAAGAGATTTCTCGATGTTTAGGTGAAGTGACTTGACTGTTCTCTCTGCCCTTCTGAGAGATACACTGAGAGGGTTGAAGAGTATGTTGCATGTGATCAATCTATTCCAACATTTCTATCTCACAAAACCTTTGGATTCTTTCTTCTCTATTATATCAAGAAATTTCTAGTATCTTAACCTAATATCTAATTTAATGAAGGCCATTGTTGAGTCTGGTTTTAGTCAATCAACTGAGAAAATCCTAAGAGCTACTCCTGGCTGATTGAGCTAATACACTGAATTTAGAATCTCTGGTGCTATAATATATCAATAATTTCAATATTATATTCCTTCTTTCTTGTTCTAGAACCCAGTCCTACACAGAAACCCTCTAGTGCCAATATACATGAGCAGTATCTTGCAATTCTTTTCCTATATAAACTTCTCCTCTGGTGTCAGATGTCTTACCCAACTTTCTGGGGAATAGGGAGATCTGATTCTGGTTGTGGACATAGAGGTAAAGAAACACTGGCACACCTTTGCAAGATTGCTGTTTTAGTGAAGCCATTATAGGATCTTCAAGCAAGGGATGGCCAGTATCTCAGAGAGGGGCAGAGAGACTGCTTCAGCAAGCAAGGAGGACTCTGGGATTTGGGGGTTCAAGATAATCAAATTCAATGCAAACTACCAAAATGTCCCTATTCCAAGTCTTTGGGTTTTAAATTAATCCCAAACTTTCACATATAAGACCTAAGAAGACTGTGAATTCAACTCCTGTGATAATTTGGCAATCTGCAGGATCAAACATTGAGTCTAATATGTCAATACTTTCTGCAGCTACAGAAGTTAAGAAATTCTTTTAGAGCATTGAAGCTCTCTAGTTCTCTGAGCTGTCATTTTATTCTGTAAACTCTCCAGGGTGTTCAGAAGCTACTAGCTCTCTCAGTGGTCCTTCTAGAAACCATTCCTACCAGAGAGTCTAAGCTAGCAGAGGCATGTCTTCAATAGGCACTTTATTCTCCATTGATAATTTAAGTGATTGCTTCCATTTCATGCCCAAGACTATCATGATCTCATTTTCGACTAGTGATAATGTTATCATTGACTTAAAACAGAACCAAGTCAGATAGCTAGTCCTAGATTCCTATCTTTGGGGGTCAGTTTTCTAAAGCCACCTTTGGCCTTAGTTACGGTCTCTGTTAAAAATTATTTAGGAAACAAACAAATAAAAACACTCATAAGTATTTCAAGCACAGGAGGATTAAAATGCCAGTAATAGGTGCATATACAGCCATTGGAAGGATTGGAAGAGCAAGACAGGGTAGACAGACCTATTTTCAGGTCAATCACTGAAGCTGTCTGTAGTCCAGGACAGCAAAATATTCTTGCTGCCACCTAGGCTGGAAAACCACAGGACATTTCCATTGTGAGAACAGCGGCCCTGCGCTTCCATTGTGAGTGATTGGTAAAGAAGTACTTCTTGTCTGCTACCACCCATGCATCTGTGTGCTGTTGCCAGAGAAACAAAAACAATAGTTTCTGCTTTTATCCCATTTTCCAGTGCTCACACAAGTGTATCTTTTTATCAGAAGATTAATAACATCTCCCCTCCCTCTCTCTCTCTCTCTCTCACACACACACACACACACACACACACACACACACACATATTGCCTAGTGTTCTAGCTTTTATACTTTTCTGCCTCTCCCCAGTCTCTGTGCCAGTCAGCTCCAGAACCCAGAGTATGCGGAGCATGATTAAAGGAGTAAGCTTAGAGAAGAGGAAGAGCAAGAGGTCAGGTTCTCTTTTGCCCTAGTCTAAGTACGAGTAATGTTCTGATGATTTTGGTCCCACTCTCTTCCTCATATTAGAAGGACGATTGGAAGTTTGAAAGTTGTCTTTTAATAAAAATCTCAAGAGATAGAGAGCTTAGATTTATAAAATACCTAGGTATAAATAATTTTCCAACTAAGATGATAGTGCAAAATGTACACCTTAATATATATTGTATTTTCCCATGCACAATATATATACACACACAGAATATACATATATGTGTATAATCTATTTTTAAATTCCATTCAACTCTGTGAGATGACAAAATTGAAGCTCAGAGGTGGAGGTTGAGTAACTTGCCCACCATCCTACACTATAAGAGAACTCTCATCTGCCCACATTGGTTTCCATGAGACACAGAGGGCAAGGTACTCCAACATTAATGCATGGAAACTGACCAACTCAAAGTGTCTGGCCTCCGGGTCAGAATCACCTTCCATCTCCGTCGAGTCCCTTAGGCACTTCGCCCGCGGCCGTCCACCCGGATCCCGCGTGAGCAAGATCCCAGACTGGCGTCCCCACTTGGTGTGCCTCAGCATCTGCCACCAGCCAGAGATGGAGCAGGAATAACTGAGGATGCCGGGAGCCAGCGCCCGAAAAGGGGGCAGGGAGAAGGGGCGGGGTGGGGTCCGCCTCCGCCCCCTACCCTCCGTTCACTCCCATTGGCCGAGCGTTCGCCGGCCCCATTCCCACCGCCCGCCCCCAGGGCGACGCTTAAAGTGTGCGGAGCAGGTGCCTGGAGTGGAGCAACAACTTTGCGCGCGTGTCCGGGCTGTGCGCGCCGCCCATTCATCGCCCGGGAGCGTCCGCACCTCCTCCTGCCGCGCCGGTCCTCCTCTGGGAAGGGACTCCAGACCGGAGGCAGCCGCCACCAGAGGGACCGCGACCAGAAGACGGGCCGAGAGCGCCACTGACTCTTGCGGTCCGGGGCTGGAGACGGTGGCTGCGACCATGCA
>NW_005355385.1:1189493-1195354 GCF_000412655.1 Myotis brandtii | reverse complement strand
TGCCTGGCTCCGGGTGGGACCCGCGTCCCGGTGCCGGGCCCTGGAGTGGAAGCGAGTCCGCGCGCTCGGTCCTCCGTACCCCAGCCTTCTCCCGCCCGCGTATTTTCTCTTCGCGCTTCAAAACCGTTTGTTTTTTTCCAACCCAAGTCGCCCCTAACTGATGAGTCCTAACTTGGAGAGAGGAGGAACTCCTAGTTTATCCGATTATCTCCCGTTGCCGACTGCAATCCAACCCGGAGTGGCCCAATCACTACCCCACTTCATTTTCTTTGCTCCAAGCGATTTCTAGTTGTTTTTTTCAAAGTTGTTCTTTCCTTTTTAAAAAAGGAACCATAATTAGGCGACTTAAATGAGGTTCCCACAAGTCTTTGCAGATGCAACACACAGAGGCGACTCTTTTAATTCCGAAGCATTTTCCTCCCGCGTTCGTGTTCACCGTCTCGCGTTTTAATTCTAGAGCATTGATGAATTGATGGAGAAGACGGTCCCCGCGAGCATCCGTTTGAAAAGGCCCTTGAAAATGGAAGACCCCGTTTGTAAGTGGCCGGGAGGGCTCCTTAGTCGCCGCTGGCTCTGGCCGGTTGTCTTCTGTGGTCTCTGAAAGTCCAGCTCTAGGTTAGGATTGCTCAAGACCGGGAATGAGTATGTTTATTTAAACAGAACAGCGGCGGATGCGTCAAGGTGAGGGAGAGAGTGGGACATTTAGTCCCATAAGCAGTCAGTTTTGTACCCTCGGATGGAGCTGATGCAGCGCCTTTCTAGCTCTTCATCGCAGGGCTCTCGAGGTCCCTGCAAACTTCCCAGGGAAGGCAGTGCACGGACACGTGGGCGGACGTCTCCGTTCTCAGGCACCGACTGGGACGGTTCTCTCAGCCTTTGGGTTGAGAAGTTTCATCACGTCTGCAGATCAGGATAGAGACTCAGAAGGGACAAAGGAATTGCCTGTAGCCATGCAACCAGGGGAGTCACACACAAATGGGGGAGACCCAGACATCTGGCCTCCAAGCCCAAGGTTCTTTATACCAGAATAGCTTTTAATTGTTCTCTTATCTCACACTTATATTTTATTATTTGTACCTACTGAAAGGCAGCAATACTTTTTTTAAGTGTGAACGATTTTTATAGAGAAGCACACAAATAAGATTAAATGTTTTGTTCAGAGAGCTTAATTTACTCACAGACTTTCTTAGAATTTTATTTTCTATTTAAATGTTTTCAATAGTCTGAAGATTGCCTTTCAGAGGTCTTTCAGGGCTTAGGCAGAACTGAAGAGCTCTTGTCAATCGGGTTGTTTTGTTTTAGGTTTTAGGACAGAGAGGATATATGGAAGGCAAGCTTTATTTTGTGTTAAGGTAGATAAGTTGGAGTATGAAGCCAGTCCATCTGCGGCTGGCTAATGTGAGTCAGGCTGTGCTGAGGCTGCTTGTTGCTTTCAAATCTGAACCAGTTTCCCTGAACAGAGGATGGCTGGCGCGACAGATGGCTGTACCTTTGCTCATAGAAGAAAATCTGCACGTTTTGTTCTGTTGAAGTGATTCAGACCTAGGCATAGCTGGAAGCCTTATCTATTTCCGTTTGAGGAAATCTTAATCCCGATTCATTGGATGTTTAAAGAATGAAGAGTTGCATATTTTTAAAGCAAGCTTTAAGTAAATCTATGAACAAGTAAATGCCTTTCTGGGACTTTCAAAGTTAGAATATTTAGGTCAGCACTTCTTACAATATAATCTAAAATAGGATGTTCTTTAGGAGCATTAAAGCCCAGGAAATGTGTCAGAGTTGTACATCCTTTTTTAGTTCAGCTTGTTTCTAGCAGAATAATTTGAACATCGGGGGCTTCCATTTCTTTTCCCTGTCCCTCTCCCTCCCCCTCTGCCCTCTCCCTATTTCTCTGTGTCTCTCTCTCCCCTTGGAATGAATCTTTTTTAAAAAATGTTTTTATTGATTTGAGAGAGGAAGAGAGAGAGAGAGAAACATTGATCAGTACTCATCCTGGCCAGGGATCAAACATGCAATCTGGGTATGTGCCCTGACCAGGAATTGAACCTGCCACCTTTTGATGTACAGGACGATGCTCCAACCAGCCAAGTCACACTGGCCAGGATTTGAAGCACACTTTTTAAAAAATATGTTTTTATTGATTTCAGAGAGGAAGGGAGAGGAAGAGAGAGATAGAAACATCAGTGATGAGAAACAGTCATTGATTGGCTGCTTCCTGCATGCTCCCTACTGGGGATGGAGCCCACAACCTGGGCATATGCCCTTGACCAGAATCGAACCCGGGACCCTTCAGTCCGCAGGCCGACGCTCTATCCTTTACAGAGAGGAAGGGAGAGGGATAGTTAGAAACATTGATCAGCTGCCTCCTGCACACTCCCTACTGGGTATGAGCCTGCAACTAAGGTACATGCCCTTGACCGTAATTGAACCTGGGACCCTTGAGTCCGCAGGCTGATGCTCTATCCACTGAGCCAAACCGGTCAGGGCAGAAGTACACTTTTGATAAGTAATTGGAGACTTATGTGTAAACTTTAAACCCAGCAGCTTCTGTGAGATTTGAGCCTAGTTCCATCTGGTTGGTCTGAGCTGACTCAGAAAATATTGCATGGTCCGGAGTCTTCCCTTGTCCTGAAGCAGACTAGCTCTGCAGCAGAACTTGCTTCTTGGGTAATGAATATTCTCCACATAGGGTGAGCAAATTGGTCCAATAATAGCATTTCCATTTAATAATGAGGCAGCGTTATCCAAACTTGGTTTCACATGAATGCCTGTGTTCTATTGTAGTCAGAGAGGAATCTGGACCACATATTTGTTCGCCATGTACAGAGTAAACTAGTAAGAGCTAGTCATGAGTCCTCGATGCCCTCACAACTGAGTAAAATGATTGTGAGAGCCGGAACTGGTTTGGCTCAGTGGATAGAGCGTCGGCCTGCGGACTGAAGGGTCCCGGGTTCGATTCCGGTCAAGGGCGTGTACCTGGGTTGTGGGCACATCCCCAGTGGGGGTATCTCTCTCCCTTCCTCTCTGTAAAAAATCAATAAAATATATTTAAAAAAAATAAATAAAATAAAATGATTGTGAGAACTATAAGGAGCATGGAGATATGTGGGTTAGCTCTTATGACTAACTTAATAATTTCAAGAGTTTATGTAGTGCTTACCCTGTTCTGGGTACCTTGTAAAGTACTTTCATGTGTTAATTTAATCCTTATTGACCTGTGAGGCAAATACCATTTTCACCTCTGTTTTATTTTTTTGTTTTGTTTTTCCGAATTTAATTGTTTAAATTAATAAACTTTTTCTAAAGTGGTTTTAGGCTTTCTACACTTTTATTTTTATTTATTTTATTTTTTTATTGCTTAAAGTATTACAAAGGGTATTACATATGTCACCTCTGTTTTAAAGAAGAAACCATGGAATACAAAGGAGATGTAACTTGCCCAAGGTCACAGCTGGTAAGCAGTGAAGACAAAATTCAACCTAACCCAGGCAGACTAGCTCCACTGTCCACACTCCAACCACCAGTCTACCCTGTCTTCATTGTGTCCTCTGCAAGGGGGTGGGTGTATAAACTAGAAAATTTCTGTCCTGACTCTCTGAAGTATCCAGTTTATGGATGTGCACATATCCAGTCACACTGGAATCACTGCCATTTGCCAACTGCCCTATGGAAATGCAGTGGCGTGCTGAGAGCACAGGTATGGGACACCTCCTGCTGCCAGGGTGCAGGACTGGGGCTAGGTCTTGAAGGATGGGTAGTGATGCTCTGCTGGACAAGGCTGGGAGAGGCTGCTGCAGGCAGAGGGACCAGCATGTACAGGACAGAGTGTCCTGACAGTATCGGGGAAGTACAGATGGTTCACCTGTCATGTAGGATCTTTTCTCTACCCTTGGGCACTTCAGGAAGTGCCTTGAAAGAATACTTTGATTATCAATTGGCTTCTCAGTAAGTCATATTTAGAGAAATACGAAAAGCTACTCAGTTCAAAGCCCTATCAGTTTCATCCTATTTAGTGAATCCCCCCTCCCTCATCCAAATACATAAGGGGGAAAAGAAAAGACGGAACATTTGTTTCTCTTGAGAGTCATTATGGATGATTTTAGCTTTCTTTTTTTTAAAAAATATATTTTATTGATTTTTTACAGGGAGGAAGGGACAGGCATAGAGAGTTAGAAACATCGATGAGAGAGAAACATCGATCAGCTGCCTCCTGCACACTCCCCGCTGGGTATGTGCCCACAACCAAGGTACATGCCCTTGACCGGAATCGAACCCGGGACCCTTGAGTCTACAGGCCGACGCTCTATCCACTGATCCAAACCGGTCAGGGCATTTAGCTTTCTTTTTGTTACTCTGCTTTTTCTAGATTTTCTACAATAACAATGTTTTATTTTGTAATTAATACAAAATTTAGAAGTACTTTAAAGTTGAAGCCAATGACTTTCAGCTATGGTATGCCTCACCGTGTAGTACTTTCAGGGAGATCATCTCTTAACTGAAATTACTGAACTAGTCTGTAATTTCACAGAAGCTGCAGGGTTTAAAGTTTACACAAAATTGCACTTTGCTTATTGTGGGCATGCGTATGCTTAGGAAGAGAGAAGAAACTAAATGTTCAAGTTGGTCAACCAGAACCAAGCCTCTGAGACTTGTGGAAACTTAATGTTCTACATTACATCACTTAGACTCTAAGTCTTAGAGTGATTTTTAAAAAAAAAAAAAAATTATTTGAGAGAGGAAGGGAGAGAGAAACACATTGGTTTGTTGTTTCACTTATTTATGCATTCATTGGTTGCTTCTTGTATGTGCCCTAACTGGGACCTGAACCTTGGCATGTCAGGATGATACTCTAACCAACTGAGCTACCCAGCCAGGGCACTTAGAGTAATTTTTAATGGAGGGCAGTGAGCAGAGAGAGGGGGTGTTGTGTAATGCAGCTGAGGTGGTTACTCTGTCACCCCAGTGGGGTTGGGCACTCACCTGAACTGACCCCAAGGACACCTAGATAGCTGGGACAGCTGTTCCCCAGGCTGTGGCTGACAGTTGTCTTCCAACCAAATGATGTCTGTCATCAGGCCCTGCCTATAGGCTCCTCAGTCTATGACAAAGCTCTCCCTTGGGCATTCCTTGCTCCTTCAGATCCAGCTTAAATTAATATTTCATCTTCAACCAGGATGATTGGAATCATCCTGGTTGAAGATGAAATAATACAATTGTGGAAATAAGCAAAGATCAACCAAATGGTGAAAGCAAACATTATTTATTCTGAACTTGCTGTAGGAGTTAGCCTTTTGTTTTGGTGGAGGAGTGGGTAAGCCACCTTGTGGAGTAAAGGAAAGGCTTAAGGTGTTACCCCTTTGGAGGCTGTTGGCATGGAGAAGCTACAGGCAGGCTAATTAGAAGCAGGGCTTCCTATGTGCTTGGTTAGGGGTACATATTTCACTTTGTCTGGTTGGTCCTAAATTGGAAACAGGGATCACTAGTAAGGAAGCTGTCAGTTATTAATCCTAGCTATTTGGGGCCGATTATTACAGAAGTTAATTGTGCAGTTTCCTGGATTGTCACTGGATTGTCATTCTGCAAGTCTAACTTATAGCAGGCTGGCTTCTGGGGTGGTTTATTGTAAGTAAGGGGGTTGGCTTCTTTATTGTAGGTAAGGCAGGTTGCTGCAGGATATACGTTCTATGGTTATATATGGTCTGGCCACCGTCTGTGTAATTCATTCTCTCACAATAGAGTCCTTGTATTTTTGTCATTAATTCCTGGTAGGCAGATCCCTGAAGATCTGACTGATAATTTAGTCAATCTGTTGCCTAATTGTTAAATGTTTATTGGCCATTTGCTGTGTGCAAGGCACTGTG
>NW_005355385.1:1174708-1189475 GCF_000412655.1 Myotis brandtii | reverse complement strand
CTCAAGGAGCTTACATCTTACCTTTGTAATAAATTAAGTCAGAAAGTTAAAAAGTCTTAAGTTCATGAGAACTATGGATAAAATGCTGTGAGTGTTCAGAAATGATGTGAAATTGAATAGAAAAAACTGAGATTTCTGAAACAATGTACAG
Source organism: Myotis brandtii (assembly GCF_000412655.1). Lineage (NCBI taxonomy): Eukaryota > Metazoa > Chordata > Mammalia > Chiroptera > Vespertilionidae > Myotis > Myotis brandtii. The sequence continues at coordinate 1,189,324 of NW_005355385.1, read as the reverse complement.
AATTGAAATATATCTTTTTTCTGTAAGAAGCAAGGACAGTATCTTTACATTGATGATTTTGTGTGTGCACGTGTTATAAGAAGAAAAAGACTCAAATAAAGGTAGTACCTTTGCTCTGAAAAAGAAAATGGCAAAATGCAATGTGCAAAAAGCATAATTATGGTAGCATGAGTATTGTTGTAGTCCCATGTTTGATTGAATCTCATCAGAATAATTATGTTATAATCATTTGGGGATTCTGGAGTGTTTTCCAATACCACCAAGCAATTCTTATGGATACTGACTGGTGTCCTACAATTGAACTCAATTCTGACATTGTCTACCTGGAGATAGCATCAGATCTCATAGATTAAAGACTCAGTCCACAAGACTACCCCTACTTCAGATGTCAATAGCAAGTCCAGGTTGTCACCCATGCTTCTGACCAACAAGCTATAAATTGAAGGTTTTCATGACCCACTCCTTGGGTTTGATTAATTTGCTGGAGTGGCTCGCAGAACTCAGATAAACATCTGAAGTTTACCAGTTTATTATAAATGATATTATACAGGATACTGGTGGACACCCAAATGGTGAGGCACATAGGGTGAGATCCAGAAGGATCAGAGCACAGGAGCTTCTGTCCCTCTGGAACTGAGGTGGACCATCCTCCCAGCAACCATTCCAGAAACACATCAAATCTGTTGTTCTAGAGTTTTTATAGAGCTTCATCTGAACCTTTCCCTTCTTCCCCTTCCCAGAGGTCTGTGGGAGAGGCTGAAAGTTCCAACCCTCTAATCACGTGGTACATTTATTAGAACTGATGGGCTTACATTGGCACATTATCACCTAAAGTCCATAGTTTACATTAGGGTTCACTCTCGGTGTTGTACAATCTATGGGTTTGGACAAATGCATAATGACATGTATGACCAGTATAGTATCATCCAGAATAGTTTCACTGCCCTAAACATCCTTTGAAGACATTTTTAAAAAAAACTACCACATTTATCTAAATTAGCACAATTCCTATGTTAAATTACAATGTTTTATCTAACTTTAAAAAATATATTTGCTCTCAAAATGAAGTCAATTATACTGTATTGTAAATACAGTGTTACTCTTGAGGACTATTAAGGTGCATAGGAGCATTTACCCATATACTAAATGCTCTAGCCTACTCACTTTCATCACCATTGAGTTACAAGCTATTACCAAATCTATTTTCACAGCTTCCTCTATCTGCTTTTATTCCTCATTTAATGAGAGGTAAAGGATGGTAAAGATATGATCCCTGAGTAAGTGTAGGTTACAAGTGATAAGGAGATAGATAGGTCTGCAAATAAGATGGTTTGGCAGAGGGTATGACATAAGCAAAGGCATGGAAGTGGACATATATGGTTATTTGACAGATGGTGTATAGAACAGTGCAATTTATAGCTTGCAGAGAGGCATGTAAAGTAAGGTATGGAGGGCTCAGAACCTGATAAGAGATTTGTCTTCTACATAATGGGGAAACATGAACAATTATTACAGAGAAAATGACACAATTCAACACAATAGTTCTGTGTTTTGCAGAGTGCCTCTGAGGTCGGAGGCAAGGAGGCAAACAGATTGGTGGAGAATTTACAGGTGAGATGTTAAATGTGCATTAGTTCAGGTCTTCTATGAAGCAGTCATCAAGACAGCATTAGGAATATAAGGAATTTATTGAGGGGTGGGAGCAGGAGAAGGCAGGGGAGCCTTTAGATTGTGATGTAGTTCTAACCCTGGTGGAAGGAGGATTAGGTAGGAAAAATTTTAGACTGCAGCACAGATATAAGAAAGTTTGGTGAATCCGAATAGGAGTCCTGAAGCTAAAGTAGCCCATGGCTTGCAGGAATGGATCAGCATTAGTTCTCCTGCTGGGCTTAGTAATTGGCTGGGAGCAGCCTGTGGGAAGTATGGTTTCTGTACAAATATGGTGCTTGATCCAGAGGAGCAGCAGGTGGGGCTGTCAGTCACTTTCTAGGCTGAGTGTCTTGAGGTGATGGTGATGTCATTAATGGAGAAGGAATAGAGAGAAAGGGTCCCGGAGGAAGGCAAGATCAAGAATTTGAGCAGAGCCCTAACCGGTTTGGCTCAGTGGATAGAGCGTCAGCCTGCGGACTCAAGGGTCCCAGGTTCAATTCCAGTCAAGGGCATATACCTTGGTTGTGGGCACAACCCCAGTAGGGAGTGTGCAGGAGGCAGCTGATCGATGTTTCTAACTCTCTATCCCTCTCCCTTCCTCTCTGTAAAAAAAAAAAAATCAATAAAATATATTTTTTAAAAAAGAATTTGAGCAGAATTGAGTTGGAGGTGCTCATGGAACATGATTTGGAAAAATTGAAGCAATAGTTGGAAATATGAGTCTAGAGCTCAAGAGAGAGATAAGAGGTGGAATGGCAGGTGCAGTGAGTCTTCTGAATGAATACATGGGCATGGGTGAGATTTTCCTATGGATGGAGTATGGCGAAGAAAGTGGAAGCCAGAATGTTGGGGAATGGAGCATATAAAAGGAGGGAGACAGAGCAGTCTGAGATGGAGTAATGCAAGAGGCTGGATGATAAATGTTCAGGCAGGGAGTTGGTCCCAGTGCCATATTCTGGACCTTTCGTAGGGTTTTGAAGACATAAGGACAGTCCACCAAGATGGAAGCTCAGTGACCCCCTTCTCTGAGCTTCTTACCTTTGAGTGAATTCAGGAGCTTTGGGGCAGGTGCTAGACTACAAAGGTTGTGAGCTGCTTGCGGGCAGTCAGTGTTTTGACTTCTATTCTTTATGTACTCTTTTAACCCCACCAAATGGCATTGGCCCTTGATTTAATAAGTCTCCATCCTGTGATGTGTGAATAGCTCATCTCATTTTCACTTCTTAGGTTTCTTTTATTTATGAAACCCAAAGTATTTCTATAAAAATGCAAACTGGGAATTTTAATAAGGATTCTCAATGTCCATATTATCAACATACTAATTGATTAGATAATGAGGAAACAATTTTGGAAAATCTGAAATTATTGTAGGTACTACATTAGTTCACAGAACTTGCTTATTAGCTACAAGTTTCCATATATAAATGTTTCTCTGACACTCATGCTTTTAGGGACATGAGAACAATTTGTGCAGATTTGCCATCATGGATTCTGTGCTGGATGAGTTGTTATGAATATTGAGCTAGCTGTATGTGGGAGTTTAAATGCATTTTCCTTGCAACACCTTGATTCACGTGTATTTTCTGAGGACCTACTATGTGCATAGCAACCCACTATGCCTCTGCCCACACAGAGATTATAATTTAGTAGTTGAGATTCTGGGATGGACTACAGATTTCTCCATAGGCTTATTCTTTGATCTATAAAATAATATCTTTTTTTCTGCAAGTGTGTTAGATTGCTTGAGTTGGACTGTTAGAACATATTCTTCCCTTTTTGTTCTTGCTCTGCTGGCCATAAAAATATACCCGCAGGGCAGCAAAGAAGAAAAACAAATACTCCAGGACTTCCACCCTGATCCTCATTTCAAACTGATCTTTTGACCAGTTATGTAGGTCAACTAGTGTTCCAGATAAATATTATGAATTGTAATGTTTCTTGAGACTATTTTCATAGCTTGAATAAAGAGAGGCAATGGAGGAGGCCTCCCACAGAAAGCAGCGTGACCCAAGTTCAAAGAGTTAATAACCAACATGGTGCCCCTCATTCCAGCTTCCCCATTGTGGGGTGCTGTCCTGGTTTTCCTACAGCTGGTTCAAATATATAGTGTTGGTGTGTCTTTTGAGAGAGCAGGAATAGCTGCAGGGACTGTGCACTTCTTTGGAGAGGAGGGACCAAGGAGTCACCAGAAACAGTTTGGCAGTTCTTCAGCTCCTTTTACCATGAGGTGCCTGGCCAAGGAGTCTAACCCCTGTGGATCATTTGGGGCTGGGAGAGGTGGGGTATTAATTGGCTGAGCAAGAAGATGCGGAAGAGCCTGACAGGATTAGGGCAAAAATAATAATAATGTGTTTAGGGAAATGGGTTAAGGGTGAAGAACAGTGTATAGACATGTGTGTTTAGGTATAGCAGGTATCTTGACCCAGCCTGCCTGTCCATTCTGATGATATTTTTCCAGTTCTTCTCAAAATTCACTTATATGGGAAATTAGAACCTAGCCCCATGAGTGTATTGAGTATTTAACAGTTAAATCGGCTTATTCCTGTTAGAAAGTATTCATGTGGTGGAACAGTTGGTACAAAGTTCTCCTTGATATTTTAGGTGAAAGTGATGAAGGAGTCACTATTGAATAGGCTCTTATGTGGAATTATATAAGGAGGAAGCATTTCTTCTGAATTCTAAGAAGCAGGGATAGTGTGAGACCCACCTGCGGACTTTTCTGGAGTGGTGCCGAGGGCAATGCACTCTGTTCTTGGTACATTAGGGCGAGGGCATTATGCAATGCTCCGAGGGATCAGAAGCAGGCGTTTTATTTTTCCACCAGAAAAGCACTTACTGCTGAGATTCCTGATGGGTAGCTTGAGGGTTTTCATGGCGTGGAGTGCACAATAATATACAGCGTCTGGTCTGGCTGCCCTGCCAGGCTTGCCAGGCAGGCATCTGGGGAATGACAGTATCTTTATACATTTAAACATTTTTATTTTTATTTTTAAATTGCAGTGTACATTCAGTTTTATTTTGTTTTTGTTTCAGATGTACATAGTGGTTATGCAACCGTACACTTTACAGAGTGCCCGCCCATATTTCCAGTAGCCACCTGGCACCATACATAGTTATAACAATATTATTTGTTATATTTGTTATGCTGTATATTATATTCCCCTGATTATTTTGTAACTACCAATGTGTACTTCTTAATCCCTTCACCTTTTTCACCAAGTCCAGCTGTGGGCAAACTACGGCCCGCGGGCCGGATCCGGCCCGTTTGAAATGAATAAAACCAAAAAAAAAAAAAAGACCGTACCCTTTTATGTAATGATGTTTACTTTGAATTTATATTAGTTCACACAAACACTCCATCCATGCTTTTGTTCCGGCCCTCCGGTCCAGTTTAAGAACCCATTGTGGCCCTCGAGTCAAAAAGTTTGCCCATCCCTGACCTAGTCCCTCAACCCCCCTCCCCTCTGGGAACCATCAATTTTATCTCTGTATTTGAGTTTGTATTTTTTAAAAAATATTTGTACTTAAATCAGAGAGGAAAGGAGAGGGAGAGAAATAGAAACATCAATGATGAGAGAGACCCTCCTGCATGCCCCACACTGGGGATTGAGCCCACAACCCATCTGCCCTGACTGGGAATTGAACTGTGACCTGGTTCATAGGTCGATGTCGACACTCAACCACTGAGCTGAACCAGCCCAGCTGTATTTATGACTTTTTTTTAAAGGGATACTCCCTTTCTCATTCTGTTTCACCCCCTCCCCCAACTCAGTTTCACTGACATCCACAAGGAAGAGAGAGTTACAGGAATTGGGCCTGTTTACAGGAGGAAGCTGTTAAGTGGGAAGGAAAAGTGTGAGGAATGTGCTATGGGGTTTGCTCTGGGGGAAATATGAAGTCTTTCCTTTCTCCTCTTTGTGCACACAAATTTCCTTGGGCTGCCTGGGCTTGAGATGACACAATTGCCTTTTTATAATGCTTCTCTTACTATGTAGGGGAAAAGGTTACCACTTTGGATCCAGATCCCACACTTTTTTCTCTAGAAAAGAATTGTTCTCCAAGGGAGAAAGGAATCTACATGTACTGTGAAGTGCAGTGGTGGATATTGCCTGGCTAAGACTGGGGCTTCTATTTAGACGAATTATACCCACAAACTTGCTCTGAGAGACTGGTCCTGCTGTGTTCCATTTCAGATAGGTTCAGCAGGTAGGTCTCTGATGTGGACTTTCCCCTCTTCTTCCATTTTCTCCATGTCTGTTGGCATCATTTAACATAGGAATTCAAACTCTGGGCTCCTAAATACACTGGGTTGGCTCTTCTGCCCAATGAGCCAAAAGTGAGATTTCATTAGTGGACATGAGAAACGGCCTCCAGTGAACAAACAATGCAGATACTCACTACGCTGTGCGTTTGGGAAATGTTTTCATGATATGTGATAGGTAAAGCCCGAGGTCTTGATTTTATCACAGGAAGAAACAGCTTAACTCTCCACTAGAAAGTTTGGTCATGAGCAATGGATGAGTGGATGGGAAGGGCTTCTCACACCATTCTCACTTTCAGAAGCATGACCAAGTACCTACCCTACGCTCAGGAGTGTCCATTAGCTCGGTGTACAGAGGACTGCTCATTCCATTAACTCACTTTGTTCCCAGTAGAAGGTAAAATTGCTTGTAAAGACCAAGCTAAGCCAAATAAAGCCATATTATCAGCGTGTGGGAAAAAAAAAGACCAGGCTTAATTGGGGCCAGTAGGGAATATTCAGAATAGCTCCAAGCTAGGGGAAGGCAGAGCTCTCTGGTACTTGGGGAGTTTGGTCCTGTAGGAACTAGAGTATATGTGTTACAGGATTAGGGACTTTTGTGTCTCAAGTTGGACCATACAGTATTTGTGCTTCTGGGTCTTAGCTGTAATTAACTATTTTACTCTTCATCTATGCTAATTAGCTTTTAAATTCGTTCAAGAGTTTCATTCCTGTGTAAGGCATAGTGGCAGCTGTAAGAGATGCTGGTATGTATCTGAGCTGATGGGGAAGGTGCCAGTGGGCTCCTGGCTGGTCTGGTTGGAGGTCTTCTCTTCCTGACTGTTGAAGGTATATGGCAGGACAGGACCAGGGCCTGGGTGGCAGGAGCCTGCTGAAGGAAAGAGGAAGGAACTGGGCTGTAGCAGAGGCTCTCACTGGGGTTCTGCCTGGACAGCCCCACTGGGTGAGATGAGAGAATGCATTTTCTTGCAAAAGGAAACATCAGATTCCTCCTTCATTCTAGTTGAGAGTTTACTAGTGTCCAGATACATATCAGTGTTCCCCTCACAGAAGCCGCTGATGTTTTATGCATTTGAATGAAATACTTGAAAATTTTAAAAGGCCAATTGGCATAAATGAAGAACAAAATAATGATAGATAATACATGGAAGCCTAAAAATGATCAATACAGACACAGATGTTTCCAGCTGAGAGAGTTCCAGGGGGGAAGATCTTAGGAGCAGAGGGGCTGTACTGAGTCCAGGGCAACCATCTCTTTGTGCCTCTGGGGATTCGTTTATTTTACTCAGTTTCCATTAACTCACTTGCTACAATCCAACCTTTTAAGGAGTTAAAAAAAAACAAACTTAAAAAAAATTTTTTTTTTAAAGATTAACTGGCGCAACCTAATTTTTTTAAAAATATATTTTATTGATTTTTCACAGAGAGGAAGGGAGAGGGATAGAGAGCCAGAAACATCAATGAGAGAGAAACATTGATCAGCCGCCTCCTGCACGCCCCCCACTGGAGACGTGCCCGCAACCAAGGTACATGCCCTTGACCGGAATCGAACCCGGGACCCTTGAGTCCGAAGGTCGACGCTCTATCCACTGAGCCAAACCGGCTCTGGCTAAAATTTTTAATTTTATTAAAAATATAGTTGATGTACAATATTACATGAGTTTCAGGTGTATGACATATTCAACATTTATGTACCTTACAAAGTAATCACAATAAGTCTAGTAATTACCTGTCACCTTACAAAGTTATTATGATGTTATTATTTTTTAAATCCTCACCGAAGGATATGCTTGGGGAGAGAGAGAGAGAGAGGGAGAGAGAGATAGATAGAGAGAGAGAAAGAGGTGAGAGAGAAACATCGATTGGTTGCCTTCTGTACATTCCCTGACTGGGATCGAACCCACAATCCAGGTATGTGCCCTGACCAGGGATGCACAGGACAACCCTCAACTAACTGAGCCACTCCAGCCGGCCTATTACCATGTTGGTGACTATTTTCTCTGTGCTGTACATTACATGCCTGTGGCTTATTTATTTTATAACAAAAACAAAAAACTTTTAATCACTCAAGAGGTATAACAGGAAAAGTCAAGCTTGAGAAGCAAGGCTTGCTGATCCTATAGCGTTCTGCCATCACATGGTGCTCTCCTTGTATGTGTGCTCTGCGTCCAAATTCCCCATTTCTTGTAAGGACACTGGTCATTGAATTAGGACTGACTCTAACACAGCACAGTTTCATCTCAACTGGATTATATCAGTGCAACCCTATTTCCAAATGAGGTCCCATTCACAGGTTCCTGGGGTTAGGGCTTCGACATACCATTTTAGGGGACACAGTTCAACCACAACACTCCCTTGCCCATCTCCCTCCTGGACTAGTGTGCTGGTATCTTACCATTTCTCCCTGTTTCCAGGGCTTCCCCTCTGACCTGTCTATACTACCAATAGAATTATCTTTCTGTAATGTAGGGGGAAATCATATTATTCTATACTCTGTGGCTTCCAAAGGTTAAACTTGTGATTTGACAAGCCCTTTATAGACTGTTCTCATTTGAGAGCTGGACCTTTTGTCTTCATGGCATAATATGAAACAGGAATATCTTGCACAGGATCTTAATTGAAGCTGGCCTTGCTGAGTCATGTGCCTGCCAGGAATAATTGCTCATTAATCTCCCCTCCTACTGGGCTTCTCACTCACTCAGCCCTGAGAAGTCCTTGGGAAGCAGTTGGATTTCTTGCAGGATTGTTCCTAAGGATGCTGTACTTGCATATCTCATCAGATCCTGGTTTTTTATGCTTTCACTTTTATTTCCTAAACTTTCAGTGGAAGAAGGCAAGATTGCCCATCATACGGTAGTTGGATTATATTCACCCACGAAACTGATACTTATAAAACTGTCCTCTCTTTCCTTAACCCAGTCTGGCAAAATGGCACATATGTCGTGAACTTATTTCCCGTGAAAGCATGTGGAGTGGGAGGGGTGGGATGGAGGGTGAAAGTGTTTTCATGGAGGATAAAGAAGGATTAATGAGAATAATATTCATATAGAGTTCAGCAGGATAGAATCAATGTGAAGCACCTTCTTAACCAGTTGGCCATCTTAGAGATTACTGTACCTAGACTTTTTTTCTGATACTGTAACAATAAAATCAATCAATTCCACCATTTAAGTTACTGAGTCCCTAAGAAGATCTTAAAGGAGCCAGACATTTGCCTAAGTAGTTAAATCTCAGTTTAATTGCAGTAGTGTGATCTCCTTAGGTACAGAGGGGCAGAGAAAGAGCCATGTAAGGTCACTTGTATCTAGAAAGTATCTTTCAGTATAAGGGCTATACCTTTATCGGTCCGAACTTGGTCCAGTGGGGAACATGTGGAAGCTGGAATTAGAATGATTGGATTGTTATCCTTTCATTTAAAGCAGCGTAGACCTAGCTGGTTTGGCTCAGTGGATAGAGCACCAGCCTTCAGACTGAAGGGTTCCAGGTTTTATTTCGGTCAAGGGCATGTATCTCAATTCCCGGCACATCAATGGTTCTCTCTCTCTCTCTCTTGTCTCTCCCCCCCCCCCTTCCACTCTCTCTAAAAATCAAGGGAAAAACATCCTCGGGTGAGGATTAACAACAACAACAACAAAAGTAGTGTAGCCATAGGTGAGTGATCCTCTTCAAGCCTTAGTTTCCTAAGCTGCATGAAAAACATTTGGTACAATACCCGGCAAAAGGTAAGTACTAAAAATGTCAGATGTCAAAATATTATTATTTTGTTGTAATTATATGAATGACCCCAAAGCAGGTTTCACCTGCATCCAAGAACTTTATGAAATTCTACCTAATTACCTAAGCATCCTAGTGGGAATGCTGGTTAAAACTACACATGGGTCTTTTATTACAACTAATATTTTACATGGTGGGGTGAAGGGCTTTTTATAAGTAACTCTTTCAGTGACGCAAAGGTAAAGGTGTTCGAGGTAGAGCAATTTTAGAGAAAAATCTAGGCCATGTGTTAAGACTTATATCAACTATTGTTATAAGTCGATTTAAAAGGGAAAACAATATTTTACTAAGAGAAAGTAGAATTTTTATTGAAAGGGGACAGAAGAAACCTAGAATGAGACAAGTGTTAAAACTGGGCAATTCTGACAAAACCAAAAGCTCCCTGCCCCCAAATTCTGAGGAACCTTGAGGAGTAATTGAGTGCTGTTTGGGGGTTTTTCAGATTTCTGCATGTAGTGCTTAGTGTTTGGGGTGGGAGAGACAGTTCTTATATTTTCCATACAGCTGTTCTCTTTATATAAATATCCAAACAAAAAGAGGGTTTAAAACTATAACGAGAGCTCTCTTTTGAGACACTTTCTCTCTGTAACATTTCTCTCTTTCTTACAATCAGGCGAAAATGAAATCCTTGCAACTCTGCGTGCAATTTCCAGCAGAAACCAGGTCTGGAGGTCGTATATTGGCATGGGCTACTATAACTGCTCAGTGCCACAGACTATTTTGCGGAACTTACTGGAGAACTCAGGATGGTAATGTGTTACTTGATTAAAAACAGAAGTATTGTGATTTTATTTGTATGGTTCTCCCCACTTTCCCACACCCCCTACCCCTGGGGGCCTCAGAACTTATCCACTGACCCCTGCACTCGTGCTGTCTCTAACCTCCAGCAACTTACCTGGCTTTCTCTGGCTCGGGAAATTTCTTTACTCAAATTGATAGAGGAACTAGAAGCCTCTTCTTGCTTTTATTCCCATAAAACATTCTAGAGCTCTAAATTGTGGATGCTGATAATCTCTTTCTCTCTCTGACCTAATGTCTATTATGTCTTTGTAAGGACATCTGAGCAAGATGTCACACCTGCAGGGGAGCAGATTCAGGGCTTTACTCTTTGGAAACACTGGGGTTTTGGGTTGTAAACAGTCTTAGAGGTTAGAATCAGTGAGTCAGAATCTTGGTCCATTGTCTTTCATCAGGATTTTAGGAGGCTCCATTGTCTCTCCCTGACTCCTATTCTAGATTCACAACCAACTGGGAAAAAAAAAGGCAATGTCAGGTAAATGGAGATCAAAATATTAGCTTTATTACTTAGTACTCTGTAGAGAAAGAGAACATGTGAGGCCTGTGAACAGGCTCCAATGGAAACCATAAAAGAAGGAGCTGAGCTGTGCATGCTCAGCTGCTTGTCCTGTTCTCCCCTCACTCATTCCTAGTCCTCAGGGTGTGTGTGTGTGTGTGTGATGTCTGTCTGTCTTTGCTGTGTGTGTGTGTGTGTGTGTGTGTGTGAGTGAGATATGTCTGTCTGTCTTTGTCCTTGCATTTTCTCGCGGCTACTGCTTGCACAATACTAAACGTGTCTCCTCCACACCTAAGGAAAACTTCCCATGTCCACTTCCATAGTATTTTGTTATTTTCCATTGTCGCTTGTTATGTGATGTAAAGAATGAAACAGGTTCCCTTTCCAATACTAAGTAAGAAAACACGTTGGATATTTTTGATAGGTAGAGACCATGGCTCCAAAAGTGCCTGGGAGCAGATTTGGGCCTCTCTTCCTCTGCCCATGGGGAAATATGGCCAGACTGTGGAGGAGGAAAGGTGGGGACTCCCGGGCCTTTCTTTCCCTTGTTTTTGGATCAGTGTCATTGCATATACTAGTATCTTTGAATTGAAACTTTATTTCCACCGATGACTTAGTCTCCAAAGGCCTGGGTGCACTTATTCCTAGCATAGAAACAAACCAAGCCCTGGCCAGGTATTCAGTTGGTTAGTTAGAGCGTTGTCCTGATACGCCAAGGTTGGGGGTTCAATCCCTGGTCAGGGTACATACAAGAATCAACCAATGAATGCAAAAATAAGTGGAACAACAAATCGACATTTCTCTCTCTCCCCATTCAATAAACAAAGTTTATTTTATTTTATTTATTTTAAAAATATGTTATTGATTTTAGAGAGAGAGGAAAATAAAGAGAGATAGAAACATTGATGAGAGAGAAACATCAATCGGCTGCCTCCTGCACACCCCCCACTGGAGATCAAGCCTGAAGCCTAGGCATGTGCCCTGACTGGGAATTGAACCGGCAACCTCTTGGTGCATGGGTTGACTTTTAACCATTGAGCAACACTGGCCAGGCTAAACAAAGTTTACTTTTTTAAAAAAAGAAATAAAGTGTGGGGAGGCAATGATAATTTCTGATTTTATTTTTAGTTAGTATATGAGGTAATTTTAATACCCAGTAGGACCGTTATTATGTGAGGATAGAATAAGTGATGGTCTCTGCAATTGAAAGGCATTCACATAGTAAGATGCAGAGATTGGTTGTTTTTTTAAAATTATTGATTGATTTTTTAAAAATTATTGAGATAGAGAGGGGGTGAGAGAGAGACAGAGAGAGAGAGAGAGACAGAGAGAGGCATTGATTTGTTGTTCCACTTATTTATATATTCATTGGTTAATTCTTGTATGTGTCCTGTCTGGGGATCAAACCCACAACCTTGGTGTCTGGAGATGATGCTCTCATCAACTGAGCTACCCGGCCAGTGCTCAGAGATTGTCTTTTAGGTTAGCATATATTAAAAACAAATCAACTTTAGTAAAGGGAAGGTAGGCTTCCCTAGGGGAAATCATGAAATTTATCTCCATATGAGTTATTGAAATATCAGGTGCACACTCCCCAGCAATAAACCTTAAATGTTTGCTGAACACTTTGCAACTTTAAAAAATATATTTAATAAAATTTTGTCAGAATTAAACTGAATTGTGAGTGAGCAGTATTCTCATTTCTGTGTAATGAGAGAGGGTGTTTGGCCATCAGTACAGCCAGCCCTCACCTGCTGCCTCAAATCCAGACTTGTAGTTTTGAGGACAAAGCCATTTATTTAGCTCATGGCATAGGTTGGGCTGGGTGGGCAGCATAGCACCTTTGCATCTTTTGTCTGCTTTTGCAAAAATGCACAGGTAGTCCTGGTTGGTGAGAGTGCTTTGTCCTGGATGCAGTTACTTGTATCCCATCATTAAAGGAGCCAGATCTGTTGGCATAATCACTCCTGCCTTGCCATCCCCATCCAGAGCTCTTAGTTACAACACACTCCATTTCTTTATTAATAACAAGACAGGAAAGAAATGTCAAAAAACTAGTCTTTCAGCTTTTGTTGTGTGTGTGAAAGTATTTGCATTGCGGAGGGCATCTTTTCCACTGTGGTACTGGTAAAAGTTTGAATGGTAAACTCCAAGTTTGATTTCAAAAGCAAGTGGCCAGTCTTTCTTCCACTTTACAAATAAGTACACAGACGGGCTGTAGCATTCGGTTGTCTGAACACTGGCCAGCGGCCTTCGCTCTTGGTGGCCATACAGAGCTTTCACCATATTGGTTCCTGGCTGTGAGCTGATGTGTTAATTTACTTTAGGAGCCGCCAGCAGTGTGAGAGGGAGGCAGTGTTCTTTGCTTTTCAGTCCTGTTTTTTGGGTGCATTTTAAATAGTGTTCCTTTCTGTTCTCCGAAAGCAGATCTGAGCCAGAGGGTGCTGCTCACCTCGCCAGCACTGATAGGGAGAGCTGTGCACATGAGGGTGGTGGACTTCACCATCCCTCTGAATGGTTTCCATAGAGATGGAACCAACAAATTCCGGTGACGTGAGGTGAAAGTAAATGGAGAGCATAGCCTTGAAAGAACACAAACATTTGGGCTCTTGCAAGAAAATTTACATCAGGTCTAGAATTTACTTTATGGGGTCCACTATTCCAGATTTTTGACTGCTGATAATATCAGTAGCTAATATAAAAACAAATCTACATCTTCTTTGTGGTTATTTCTGTTTTGTGTAACTTTGGCACCAAGATTAAAATGAGAGAATCTCATGAATGTTTATTCTATTGCAACCCCCCCCCACCTCCCTCTTTCTCAATTCCAAAAGAAAGCCACAGCCAAAATTATAGAGAATACTGATTATATTGGAATAGTATTAATGCATGTTGAATACATCAAGCATCCTATTTATTTAAATAGGAAAAAAAATTCCTTCTTGGATATGTAAGTACCTTTTTTTTTTCCATTAAAATACATCTAGAAACACAAACCAATTGAGTTAAACTGTCAGTTGGAACATAGACATTGTGGATCACAGACACATTTTCTTAATCACCATGTTTTGCCTAACGATTGAGGCAACTAAACCTGTGTATGCAAGATGGCAGGCCCTGTGCTAGCATTTTTATCCTCACATGAGGATTTATTTGTTATCTCCTAGCTCAGTGATGGCAAACCTTTTGAGCTCGGCGTGTCAGCGTTTTGAAAAACCCTAACTTAACTCTGGTGCCGTGTCACATATAGAAATTTTTTGATATTTGCAACCATAGTAAAACAAAGATTTATGTTTTTGGTATTTATTTTATATATTTAAATGCCATTTAACAAAGAAAAATCAACCAAAAAAAATGAGTTTGCGTGTCACCTCTGACACGCGTGTCATAGGTTCGCCATCACTGTCCTAGCTTGATATAAGAGTCCTTTAACAGATGATTGTGAAAGGCTTTCATGCCTGTTTTATTTTAGTAGTGTAAAAACCTGTAGATTATAGAAGAAGTTTACAAGTATAAGAAGGGGGTCCATATATTTGTCATCTTTGCAAGAAAACAATTTTAAAGCTCTCTAATGAGCATCAGCCTAAGCTTGGACTTCTATAAAGGTTGAGCAAGAGGAGAAATGCTCAAAGGATGG
>NW_005355385.1:1171887-1173957 GCF_000412655.1 Myotis brandtii | reverse complement strand
GGGGGAATAGTAAACCCCAAAGTCTGTGATGGAAGGAGTAACAGTCTCAGGTATGGAGGACTATGCTTGAAAGCTTTGGGGTTTCTTCCTGCAGGTAATGGGGAGCTGTCCCATTTGGGCAGGAGAGTCAAATGCATACACTTGAGCCACAAATCTTTAATGATTTCCTATTTTAAGTACTGTGCTGGCTGTATGGCAACAAAGGAGAAAGGGGTGGATATAAGATTTCAGAAGGAAGACTAATGGCAATTGGTTATGATTTGGGACTGAAAAAGATCTAGAGTTTCTTCCTTGAGAATTGGCAGGAGAGTGCTACCTTTCAAGGAATAGAATATCCAAGAAGAGTAACTCATTTATTTGGGGATCTAGTTGGATGAAGAACAGGGAATGTAAAGTTGACATGGGATATAATGAATGTCCAGGAAAAAAATAGATCCCAAGTAGAACTATCTAGTAATAGTATTTGAATAGAACTATGAGTGAATTTTTTTTGGAAAAGTCTATGTTGACTTTTTAAATTTATTTAAGGGCCAAAATAGAGGGGGAAAATAACTCTTTAAAATTTATTCTTTTTATTTGAGATAGAGATGGAGAGAGAAACATTGTTTTGTTGTTTCACTTATTTATACATTCATTGGTTGATTCTTGTATGTGCCCTGACTGGGGATCTAACCCACAATCTTGGTGTATTGGGACAACCCTCTCACCAACTGAGCTACCTAGCCAGGGCCAAAAACATCTAAAAAAATACATTTTTGTTGATTTCAGAGAGGAAGGGAAAGGGAGAGAGAGATAGAAACCTCAGTGATGAGAGAGAATCATTGATTGGCTGCCTCCTGCACGTCACACACTGGGGATGGAGCCGGCAAATTCTTGTATGTGCCCTGACTGGGGATCTAACACACAATCTTGGTGTATTGGGACAACCCTCTCACCAACTGAGCTACCTAGCCAGGGCCAAAAACATCTAAAAAAATACATTTTTGTTGATTTCAGAGAGGAAGGGAAAGGGAGAGAGAGATAGAAACCTCAGTGATGAGAGAGAATCATTGATTGGCTGCCTCCTGCACGTCACACACTGGGGATGGAGCCGGCAACTGGGCATGTGCCTGACCAGGAATCAAACTGTGACCTCCTCGTTCATAGGTCAACACTCAACCACTGAGCCACGCTGGCCAAGCCAAAAACAACTTTTTATTTTTATTTTTTTTAAACAATTTTTTAAAGTTTTTTTTTTAAATATAGTTTTATTGATTTTTTTTTTTTACAGAGAGGAAGGGAGAGGTATAGAGAGTTAGAAACATCAATGAGAGAGAAACATTGATCAGCTGCCTCCTGCACACCCCTTATTGGGGATGTGCCTGCAACCAAGGTACGTGCCCTTGACCGGAATCGAACCTGGGACCCTTCAGTCCGCAGGCTGACGCTCTATCCACTGAGCCAAACCAGTTAGGGCCAAAAACAACTTTTTAAAACAACCAACATTTGGGCAGAATTTTACCATTTTCAAATGCACCATAGAGTACATTAATCTTATTTGAGTACTAAGAAAATACAATATTGGTGATGTTAACTCTATTGATCACCAGGAGAATTTAGTAGAGAGTGTTTTAGTTACTTGTTCCAGTTCATAAGTAGCAAGTTAAAGAATTAAAGTTGAAACCCAGGGCTTCTTAGGATTGTGAACATGCAGGGAAACCTGGGAAGCACTCCACTAGTTAAGGCAGTACCATTGGGTATGATCTTTCTAAGGAGAACATGGCAATATGTACCGAAAGCCTTAAAGTTAATGATCTCATGATTCAAAATTCTACTTCTAGAAATTTGTCCTAAGAAAATAAGACAAAGATGAGGTGGTTCATTGTTATACTATTTCTAATATTTAAATCAAAAGTAATCACCCCAATTAATTTAATGAATAAATATTTTTCAAAAAGTAGTATTCAACTTTTAGGGACCTTGTTAAATAAATTATGATAAAAATGATTTAATTCCACATAATGAAAATTATGTTGTTGAACAATATTTAAACTTATCAGAAACTGCCCATGGCCCATGGAATAACATTAA
>NW_005355385.1:1166806-1171827 GCF_000412655.1 Myotis brandtii | reverse complement strand
CAAGATACAAAACTTTTCATAGAGTGTAATCTTACTTTAAATATAAATGTGACTATGATGTGAAAAAGACACTGAAATCAATTCATCTGATTGTGGTAATCACTTCACAAAATATACATATATCAAATCATCACACTTTACATATATATATATGCATATATATAATTTTATTTATTAATTATTCCTCAATAAAGCTGAAGGAAAACTGTATAAAGAAAAGTCACAGATCAAGAAGAAAAGAGACCCTTGTCTAGTGTGGCTCAGTGATTCAGCACCGATCCATGAACCAGGAGGAAGGTAGAGGGAGAAAGAGAGAGAAAAACATTGATGTGAGAGCGAATCATTGGTTGGTTGCCTCCTGCATGTGCCCCAACCAGGGATTGAACTCACAACCTATGTATGTACCCTGACTGGGAATCGAACCCTCCAACTAACTGAGTCACACCAGCAAGGGCTGCTTATTTTTCAATATTATACTCAGTGCTGTGATGAGTTCTTTGGAGCGTCTCTCTCTCTCTCTCTCTCTCTCTTTATCTCTCCCTCTCCTTATTGTATAGTCTATATTTATCTTTATGGATATAATGAATCTTTCCCATTTATTAGATGGACTAGCTGGTATGTGCACATGTTTTTATGTGTGCACGTGTGTGCAAGTTTGTGCATCTATTTGTCAATCAGTGATTCTGAGTAAAATGAAAGTTTAATGCTAGCCAGGCAATCTAAACATATGTCTTCATGGTGGCCGGCCCTGCTGTGTGTGTGAGTCTTATCTATCTGAGGTCACAATTGCCCCTTGTCTATGCCTTTTGTGTGACTCCATTTCTGCTCAGATTCCCTTTCTACTTTGTCTGTGCCATGTATGGCGTGCCTTATTCATTCCAGTTCACCACCCACTTAGAATTTGGCAAACGGAGTTATACTTCCTAAGCCAGGCTGTTCAAGAAGTTAACTGAAGCAAAAATTTACTCTGCTGTGCACACACACACACCAATAAAAGTTGCAGGACAATAATTTCAGTCTTGACATTGTACTGCTTGGTATGGCAAGCCTCCCTACCCCACTCCCCATCAAAGGTAAGAAGACATTGATTTCAAAGCTTTCAAAAAAGAAGACTAAAAGATGGGTGGAAATATCTTGAACATGATGACCAGAACAGGGAGAAAGGAGAAGGGCTTGAAAAAAATCAAATAAGAATAAAACAAAATGCCTAACATTTTTGCCTTATACTCTTCTGGCTTGGAAAGACAAAAACAATACAGATATGAAGCAATGTCAATCATATGCAAGAGCCAGGGTCCCAGTCTGACCCACTTTGGTGGAATGGATTCTTGGTGAAGAAATAGCAGCTCTGTCATAAGCCCTCAGTCACCCTCTATTCTATCACCTTCTTTCCTTTTTTAAAAAAAAATATTTTAAAAATATATAAGTAATATATTTTATTGATTTCAGAGAGGAAGGGAGAGGGGGAGAGAGATAGAAACATCAATGATGAGAGAGAATCACTGATTGGCTGCCTCCTGCACGCTCCCTATTGGGGATCAAGCCCACAACCTGGGCATGTGCCCTGACTGGAAATTGAACCTGGGACCTCTTGGTCCATGGGACGACGCTCAATCCACTGAGCCACCACAGCTGGGCATTATTTTCTTTTCTTTAAAATACTCATCACTCTGAAATAATTTCTTTCATTTATTGTCTCCTTTTCCCCATTACTGTTACCCATTGTGCTTATTAGGTGTCACCAGAAGCTATCATATTTCCCTTTATAAGCATGAGGTAAATATTTGTAGGGTGAGTGAATGAATGAAGGAATGAAAAAAAAAAGATAAAGGTACTGAATGGGTTACCTTACATACTTAAAGATACATATTTGGTTAATAACTGGAGGGGGTAAGATTAGAATTCATATTTATGCTGTCTTCTAACCATTTTTATCCTTGATATTGATAGCTTTGGAGTTAACGTCCATAGACTTGTAATAATTGGATAGTGAAAATTTTAAAATGAACCTCTATTAATTTCCTAGGAGCATATAGAACTTCTGGATAGTGTAAAACAAATATTCTCCACCCAATGAACAAGTTTGAGTGTTAGATATAAAATTCTTGAATACATTCCTATTGTGAACTGTGAATGAGGTGAGCTTTTTAGATAGAAGAAAGGTAATAGGAAGTGAAATTTCTGTTTATAATGTCATAGGTAGGCTCAAGTGGATTGTAAGAGCCAGCTTACAATAAAACACATACCAAAGATCATTAAAATAGAACTGTGGCCCTGGCCGGGTAAATCAGTTGCTTAGGGCATCATCTGCTGTGCCAAGGTTGTGGGGCTGATCCCTGGTCAGGGCACATACAAGAAATAACCAATGAATGCATAAATAAGTGGAACAACAAATTGATGTTTCTCTCTCTCTCCCCCTTTTAAAATCAATTCCGTTATATATAATTCTCAAGAGTGGTAAACTTAATTTTCAGATCGTGATTTCTAAAATGAAGACATTTGGTGACCTTTTCTGAGCAGTGGAGCCACAGTATGGACATGTCCTTTATTTCCCTCACAGGATCACCCAGTACACTCCGTACCAGCCAGAGGTATCTCAGGGGAGACTGGAGAGTTTACTGAATTACCAGACCATGGTGTGTGACATCACAGGCATGGACATGGCCAACGCATCCCTGCTGGATGAGGCGACCGCAGCTGCAGAGGCGATGCAGCTATGCCACAGGTGAGAGGCCCAGGGTGAGACTGTCAGGGTAAGGGGCATCTTCCAGACTCTCTCCTCTTTGTCAAAAGCTCTGATTATTTCCTGAGGATGTGTGCCTAGAGGTAGAATGTCCGGGTCATGGTGTATAGTTAGTTCATTGCTCTCCAGTTCCTCACCTTTTTTCTTTCTTTGCCTTGTGAGCACATTTGCTCTATCTACCTGGAGGGTTCTCATGTAGATGGTCGTCTGGTTGGGAAATCTGCCCACACTCATGGGGTATTTGTCTGAGGTTTTGTGCTTCTGGTCCTGAATGCCCATGTAAGTCTCTTGGCTTCCGCAAATTAGAGAGGTGGTGAGCCCCAAACTTGCTCAACCCAAACTCGCTCAACACAGTTATGGAGGCCTCTAAATTGCAGCTAGGGGCCCTTCTGCTTCCCAGGTCGCCTTGGGGCCTCTTCCTGTGATAGATAAACAGCTACAAAGGAATGCTGCCCACTCACTTCTATGGTTATTCTTCCTAGCTTTTTATGTATGGTCATCATTTCTCTTCCTCATCCATGTGTTCTCCCATCTACCACCACCGATTTTGCTAAATAGGGTAGGAATTGAATTTCAGTGGAAATCTATTCAGTAAAGCTCCTTGGTCATTATTGCCCCAGTGTTTTTGATACTGTCGACATAAGAAACGTCCAAACCTGTAAAGAATTTTCACAAGCGTTTATTTGAGTCCAAATGATGTCAGGGAGCAAGATCTCAAATGTGGCTTCCGCAAATTAGAGAGGTGGTGAGCCCCAAACTCGCTCAACCCAAACTCGCTCAACACAGGTATGGAGGCCTCTAAATTGCAGCTAGAGGCCCTTCTGCTTTCCAGGTCGCCTTGGGGGCTCTTCCTCCTGTGATGGATAAACAGCTACAAAGGAATGCTGCCACTCACCCCTCTGGTTATTCTTCCTAGCTTTTTATTATGGTCATCATTTCTCTTCCTCATCCATGTGTTCTCCCATGTACCACCACCGATTTTGCTAAATAGGGTAGGAATTGAATTTCAGTGGAAATCTATTCAGTAAAGCTCCTTGGTCATTATTGCCCCAGTGTTTTTGATACTGTCGACATAAGAAACGTCCAAACCTGTAAAGAATTTTCACAAGAGTTTATTTGAGTCCAAATGATGCCAGGGAGCAAGATCTCGGGAGAATAACAGGTTTGCAGCTCCTTTTATGCATTTGAAATTACGGAGGGAATGTAAGGAAGATTACATGGAGATGGGAGAGAGCGAGATGGAGATGGGATTACAGGATAGTTAAGATTATGTGCTTTCTTCACATTAGTGCTTATTTCAAAGGTGTTTTAATCTAGAGGCTCAGAAACAGTGGACAGGGCTTGCTTAAGGCAAAGGTAAACCTTTTTCTAAAGAAATTATATGCCTGGAGCATGACTATCCACCATGGCCTTCCCAGTTGGAATTAATGATCAGATCACCCTGTGAGGTTACTTTCCATAGCAGTCCTTTTTTTGGGGTCCACAATGCTATGCTCGGAATTCCCCTAAGTACCATCTTTGCTTTGCATTCTTAGAAGTACTCTGATTTCTTTAATGTTCATGCTTGAATGTGATTTTCCTTTTCAACAGACACACCAAGAGGAGGAAGTTTTTTGTTGACCCTCGTTGCCACCCACAGACAATAGCTGTCATCCAGACGCGAGCCAAGTAATTACTTTTATTCACATTTTGAACTAGGGACACCATCATGCTCATCTTGACTGGTTCTCTTCCTTACCTCCAAACTGATTGGAGGTGAACCTGGTTTAAATTGGGGCTGTTGAGTTTTACTTTCCCTCCCACTCTCTTCCCAGGATGTTGCTGGTAAGTAAACGGTGTCAGAATTGAGGAGAAAATACACAGTGCTTTTAATTGCCTTTGCTTTCTATTATCATGTGGATTTTTTGTTTGTTTTTGTAAAAAGAAAATTTAAAAAATTTCAACTATGTTGCAGAAACTTTGAAAAACAGAGGGGGGAAATGGAATTCTCACGCAACTGTTAAGATTTTGTGTGTGTTCATAGTTGTAGTCTGTTGTAAGTGTAGAATGATGTAGAAGAAAGCATATTGTATTGACTAGTAGGTGTTGCAATGAGATCACACAAATATTGCATAACTACTACTTGTGGGTGTATTTATTTGCTTTTTCCTTATAAAAGCTGGGTAATCTTCCTGCTACCCATGCCACCATCCCTTCCGAAGGGGTTTCTCACAGATGTTGGAATTAGATGGTTTTAGGAACCTAAAGGAAGGTCTGTCTCTTCCATGTCTTACTGATG
>NW_005355385.1:1096178-1166517 GCF_000412655.1 Myotis brandtii | reverse complement strand
GATTCATAACAGTAGCAAAATTACAGTTATGAAGTAGCAACGAAAATAATTTTATGGTTGGGAGTCACCACAACATGAGGAACTGTATTAAAGGGTCGCGGCATTAGGAAGGTTGAGAACTGCTGACCTAAGACTTATCCAAAGTGAAAGTGGCAATGGCGCTGCTGTTACAGATATTGGTTCTTTAGCCCTACGAGGCAATGTTTCTGGTTTATCTCAGGAGCTGGTTCTGGCAGGAAAGGGGAGGAGTGCCTGTGGTTGAGAAAAACAGAAGCTGAGCTGTTGGATGCAATTGAGTTGGTTTGAAACACTGTTACCACTGAAGGTCTGGGTATGAGGGGTGTGTGTGTGTGTGTGTGTGTGTGTGTTGGGATGTGGTGGTGGGTGGGCATTGAGAAAGGACACGGATTATGAATGCTATATTATGGAAAAGAAACTGTAGGCTATTTGATTTTTCCTTACAAACCAGAAACATGTTTGTTCTTTGTCTTCTCTCTTTCTAGATATGCTGGAGTCCTCATTGAGTTGAAGTTATTCCACGAAATGGACTTCAGTGGGAAAGACGTCAGTGGAGTGCTGTTCCAGTACCCAGACACTGAGGGGAAGGTGGAAGACTTTACTGAACTCGTGGAGAGAGCCCATCAGACTGGGGTAAGCAAACCTCTCCTTGTGGGGTCCATGGAGGTGTGTCTCAACTTTGAATTATCGGTTCTGGTGTGCCTTAATTTACATACCTTTATCACTTGGAATGGTGAAGCTGTCTTTTCCTGCCTCCTTTATTCAAGTTTGTTTTATAATGCCCTAACCGGTTTGGCTCAGTGGATAGAGCATCGGCCTGCGGACTGAAAGGTCCCAGGTTCGATTCCGGTCAAGGGCATGTATCTGGGTTGCAGGCACATCCCCAGTAGGGGGTGTGCAGGAGGCAGCTGACCAATGTTTCTCTCTCATTGATGTTTCTAACTCTCTATTTCTCTCCCTTCTTCTCTGTAAAAATCAATAAAATATATATTTTAAAAAAAAAGTTTGTTTTATTTATTGATCCCTGGCACATAAAAAGCACTCAGTAAATATTTTAAGTGAATGAGTAAGTGAAGTTCACGTAATAGAAACCAACTCTGCCAGTCTGCTTGTAATGGAGGTGATTGGCTGCTCTATCACTACTCTCAGGGAAGGTAACAACATTGTCCACTTTCTCATTTCCTTTCTAGAGCTTGGCTTGCTGTGCTACTGACCTTTTAGCTCTGTGTATCTTGAGGCCTCCTGGAGAATTTGGGGTAGACATCGCCCTTGGCAGCTCACAGAGATTTGGGGTGCCACTCGGCTATGGTGGACCTCATGCAGCCTTTTTTGCCGTCAGAGAAAGCTTGGTGAGGATGATGCCTGGAAGAATGGTGGGAGTTACAAGGTAAAGCAACTCATGTTTCTCAGAACTTTTTTATCGTGGCCATGATTTTCCCTGCTCCTCTCTTTTTAAAAATAAACAATTTCTTTATTGATTTCAGAGAGAGGAAGGGAGAGGGAGAGACAGATAGAAACATCAATGATGAGGGAGAATCATTGATTGGCTGCCTCCTGCATGCCCCACTCTGGGGATCGAGCCCGAAACCTGGGCATGAGCCCTGATTGGGAATCGAACCGTGACCTCCTGGTTCATAGGTTGATGCTCAACCGCTGAGCCACACTGGCCGGGCCCCTGTTCCTTCTCTTGATCACAAAAGTTGTTGGTTGTTCTTTAAACCTAACTGGGTCACTTGGGGTTGATTAAAGATGTGTACACATAGATTCAGAAGGGAGAATCTATTTGGGGTGTGAACTAGTTAGTACCTCTTCTCAAATGCCATGAGTCTGTACATGTTTGAAAAAGTGTGTGTGTAATCCATGCCATAGTTGTTCTGAGGTTACATATATAAATTTACTAAAGTTGAAGAGTGCTTTGAGAGACTGAATATTTTTTTTTATTTTTTTTTCCCAAGTAGCAGAAAAATCTTCATAGTTTATTTGCCACACCTCATCATAACAAAAGGCTCTGCCCACCACAGAACACTGCCACATCATGGCCTTCTCACACAGCATTCACTCACTAGCACCTCACGCTTTGGGGACACAGGGTTGAGGTTTCCTAGGCTGTAAGATCTTTTTCATCTGTTTGTTCACCACGTCAGCTGCTTCTGCAATATCCCTTTTATGCTTCTTGTTTCTTCTTCATCAATAATATGTCCGTCAGTTGCTTATCCGAAACACTTAGCTGCTGACAGGTCCCCATAACCTGACTAAGATAAATTGCTAAGAGATGCTTGCGCAGCAGGCTGTCACTCTTCCAGAGCACAGAGAAGGCAAGCGCAGGACATGAACAGTAATGACAAGAAGCCAAACATGTGTATGTTTTACCAGAACTTCCAAGCACCTGGTAAACATGCCTCCCACTGGGCGATGAGATTAAAGTGATGGACTGTCGATCAACTAGGTCCAAGGCCTGGAGGGCTGATGAGCCAAAGACAAACTTCAGCAATAATAGATGCTCATCAGGAACACGCGTGCTCATCTCGCTCAGGAGCTCCTCCACCACGGCCGGCAGCATGACCGCTGGTGAGCCCGCAGCCATGGGCCTGCGGGCGCGGCCTCCTCTAAAGGCCAGCGGAGCCCTGCGCCGGCGGGTCTGTGGAGGGAGCCCAGCATTGGCCTAGAGACTGAATATTTTAGATGTGTTTTATATCTAATCATTTTCTTTCTCAAAAGTATTATGCTACATAGTTATTTTATTTTATTTTTAAAGATTTGCATTTAAAAAAAAATATGTATTTTATTGATTTTTTACAGAGAGGAAGGGAAAGGGATAGAGAGTTAGAAACATGGATGAGAGAGAAACATCCATCAGCTGCCTTCTGCCCAACCCCTACTGGGGATGTGCCCGCAACCAAGGTACATGCCCTTGACCAGAATCGAACCTGGGACCTTTCAGTCCGCAGGCCGATGCTCTATCCACTGAGCCAAACCGGTTACGGCTATACAGTTATTTTAGATGGGTTTTATATCTAATCATTTTCTTTCTCAAAAGTATTATGCTACACAGTTATGTAAAGATAAGTGCAATAAGAGATTATCATGCACATATTGAGTGAGATCCACATTATTTCCTAGAGGCCCGCCACTCGGCCATTGGACCAATTTCCACAAGTACTTTCTTGAGTGCTTCTCATTGAAGAAGCTCCTCAGATTAATAATTTAGCCCGGCTGGTGTGGGTCAGTGGTTGAGCGTTGACCTATGAACCAGGAGGTCATGGTTCAATTCCTGGTCAGGACACATGCCTAGGGTGCAGGCTTGATCCCCAGTAAGGGGTGTGCAGGAGGCAGCCAATTAATGATTTTCATCATTGATGCTTCTTTTTCTCTCTCCCTCTCCCTTCTTCTCTTAAATCCATAAAAGATTTTAGATGGATGCCATGCTTATTCTTTATTATTTTTTTTATCCTCCCCTGAGGACATGTTTTCTATCGATTTTAGAGATAAAGGGAGAGAGAGAAACATCGATCTGAGAGGAAAACATTGATCGGTTGCCTCCCATATTCACCCCTGGGGGACGAACTTGAAACCTGGTATGTGCCCTGACTGGGAATCAAACCTGAGATCCTTCAGTGCATGGGACTGTGCTCCAACCAACTGAGCCACACCGGCAGGCGTGAATGCCATGCCATTATTGGGAAATTTAGCATGATCTTTTTGACCCTTCATAAAAACTGATATACTGATGTAAGTGAATAGTTTGGAGTAGTGAATGATGGTGATGGGAAGTTTAAAAGTACTCTCAGTTTACCACAGGGTAGCAAAAGGTGCCTTGTTTTTTAGTGTAAAAATAAGTTTCTTCAAGTATTCTCACATTAGCTTTTTTCCCAGTGATGTCTTCACCAGACAAGATGAGGCACAGGGCGTTACAATTTAAAAAATGTAATATATTAATTAGTGTTTGCTGATTTTATTTTTCCACTTACTTATGCACTCATTGATTGATTCCTGTACGTGCCCTGGCCAGGAATTGAACCTGCAACCTTAGCATATTGGGATGATGCTTTAGCCAACTGAGCTGTTCAGCCAAGGCTGTCTGCTGATTTTTATATTGAACTTCTTACCTTTCTGAAAAATGGACCCCAAAGTGTATTGAAAGAAAGGATGAGACTGCTAAATATTTGTGCTTATCCAAATTTTTAATCGTATTAGGAGGGGAAAATGTTGATTAGAGACAAGTGGTAAGCTGATTAACATAATTTTAATTTTTAGCTATATAGTCATTTCAGACTTCTAGTACAGAGAAGCTGTTTTCTTTGTCAGATATTTCTTTTTCCTGAGTCTGCCAAGAAGCTCAGAGTGATAATTAATCCTCAGTCACCATCATTATATTTGGCTGGGTAATTCCGGGAAAATTTCCTTTCAAGTTTCCCAGCCTTAATGTCTCTATCTGGGTTCCTCAAATCCCCACAGTACAACCTAAAAATTAGTAGTTCTAGTTAGAAGGGGATGATTTGGAAGTTGTTTCTTTATGGCCTTGTACCCAAGTAAATTTGCTTAAATTCACTTCAAGCTGGGAAGGAAAAAAGCAGGTCCATTTATGACAATTCCTGGTGCTGCGATTACCTGTGCTAATTGGATGTTTTATTCTTGGCCCAGAGATGCCACCGGGAAGGAAGTGTATCGTCTTGCTCTTCAAACCAGGGAGCAACACATCCGGAGAGACAAGGCTACCAGCAACATCTGTACTGCTCAGGTAGGTCACAGACCTGGCCTGTCCCCTGAATGCCTTATAGTCTATTTTACAGACATGAGCTACTCATTCATTCACTTCATTGTTCATTCATGTATGCTCCGCCAGGAATGTTAAGGTCTTATTGGTAGAGAAGCCTTGTGGTCTTGTCAGAAACAAAATACCGTGTATTTTACTGGTGCTCTGTGTATGCACACGCTTCACACTTTAAGGTCTCTAGCATTCTTGTCTTTCGGGCAGGTTTATTATGGGTGGTTTATTATGGGCCCCTTCTCTTCAGGCTCAGATGGAAGCCCTCCAGGATGGGGGGAGGAGGGCAAAGTGAGTGTGGTTTAGGTGACTGTACTTGAGGGGATGGTCCTACTGGCAGGCTGGTGGTGGTTTAGGTGACTGTACTTGAGGGGATGGTCCCACTGGCAGGCTGGTGGTGGTCACAGGGTACTCTCACTGGGAGCTCATGAGAGGCATTCCCGAAGTGGGTGGGATAAAAGACGAGGAGTTACCAGGAAGTTGCCCAAGGGCGCAGGCCAGGGGGAGCAGTATTTTCTGATATCCAGCCAACTTCTAGGGTCAGGTGGAAGGCCACTCTGAGCACGTGGTCTATTCTGAGTCTACCTCTTTCAGTCAGGGTCAGAGAAGGAGAGAGATCTCACAGATACCTCATTGGGCAGTCCGGTGCTCTGCCCTCTCAGGGCATTGGCTCAAAGCACCACCAGGGTTTAGAAAGCCTCTTCAGGGAGCAGTTGATAAGGTCTTCTTATAGTTAGTTCAGTCTTTGGAGACGTTACTTTCTTTTTTTTTTAAAAAAATATTTTTTTATTGATTTCATAAAGGAAGGGAGAGGGAGAGAGATATAAACATCAATAATGAGAGAGAATCATGGATCTGCTGCCTCCTGCACGCCCCCTAGTGGGGATCGAGCCTGCAACCCAGGCATCTGCCCTTGACCGGAATCAAACCTGGGACCCTTTAGTCCGCAGACTGAAGCTCTATCCACTGAGCCAAACCGGCCAGGGCTGGAGATGTTTCTTCAGTTGGTTTTCTTATATTATTTTTTGCCTCAGGAAGGTAAGAGCTCTTCTAGTGTCACAGGAAGGAGTCAGTTGTCACAGGCTTTTCTTCTGTTGACATCTAATGGATCTTTACATGATGCCTTTATTTTCTATAGTTTACACTCCATTCTCTGCTTACATATTTTCCCTTCCTCTGCAGCTGACTGCCCCTGTCTTATCCTTTCTTCCCATCTGCTCCCAGAAGGTATCTGTCTGATCATAAGTGCATTAGAGTTTTCTAATTCTCCAGGTGAACTTGGGCTGTCTACAATGAACAAGTTCTTTTTAAAAATATATTATATATTTTTATTGATTTCGGAGAGGAAGGGAGAGGAACAGAGATGGAAACATCAATGGTGAGAGATAATCATTGATCAGCTGCCTCCTGTACGCCCCCCACTGAGGATCGAGCCCACAACCCAGGCATGTGCCCTGACCAGGAATCAAATTGTGACCTCCTGGTTCATAGGTCAATGCTCAACCACTGAGCCATGCTGGCCGGGGCTGGTAATTCTTTTTTATTTCTTCCAGTTTATGTATAGCTGATATTTCATTATCAAACTGGATTATGAAAGATCTCTTTTTCTGGAAATATTAAAGTGATGTTTACCCTGAAGATAGCTATACTCTGTCTTCTCTGAGTTTCACCTTCTCATTCTGGAGATCTTTTAACTCTCTGTTGTCTATTTCATTTCATGTGTTTCCTTTGCAAGATTGATTTCATTAAACAAGTGACAACTCCAGTGTCATTCTCTTTGTAAATGTGAAATTATTCTCTTTGTTAAAAGATGACTGATATATTTTGAGCTGTTCCTTGAACACTCTGTGTCTTTGACTCCAGATTTCTACCTGTAACAACTGCACTGTCATCTTTGCCACAGATTCTCCATTTATCTCTTGGTTATTGAAATTCACCTTCTACTGTTGTATTGAAGGCCTCAGGAGAATTGTATTCCCCAAGTTCCTCTGTTTTTGAAAACTTTTGTTCTTTTTATCCTTGAAGAACTGTTTGAGTATAAAATTCTTAGATGTCACTTTTCCCCACTGAGGTCTTTATGGCTCCTCTGTATTCCAACATTAAATTTTGTATCTCGATGTCTGTGACAGCCTGATCTTCCCCTTATGGATGACATGATTATATTGCATGTATGGAACCCCTTTATAATGGTCATATTTGAAGGTTTAACATCGTGAGTCCACAGTATCTTAGATGCTGTGCCTTTCCCTCAGGTGTTCAGCCGTGTTATAAATGGTCCCCAGGTATCATAGAGAATGCAGGAAATCTGATCATTTTGTTTTGTCTCTGTTTTCAATTTGGCATCTCAAGTCAAAAGAATAGTCCCTTCTATTAATTGTCTTCCATCACATTGTTGAACATAATTCCTTAAATGCTCTTTGTCATTTTAGGCTCTCTTGGCGAATATGGCTGCCATGTTTGCAATCTACCACGGTTCCCGAGGGCTGGAGCATATTGCTAGGAGGGTACACAATGCCACTTTGATTTTGTCTGAAGGTGAGTCACATATCTTTTTTAAAAAGTTGTGGGTATAACAAAACTGATAAACATGAGTAAGTGAAATTGAGAACTCACTGTAGGTTCAATTCTTTATACAGAATTAAAAGTCACATAGTCAATGAATATATATAATTTCAACCTCATTATTACTCAAAGAAATGTAAATTGAAACAAAATAGTTTTTCTCCCATCACACTGGCAAATATGAAAAAGAATGCTGATATTGATATGACTTCTATTTTTTTAAAAATATATTTTATTGATTTTTTACAGAGAGGAAGGGAGAGGGATAGAGAGCTAGAAACATCGATGAGAGAGAAACATCGATCAGCTGCCTCTTGCACACCCCCTACTGGGGATGTGCCCGAAACCAAGGTACATGCCCTTGACCGTAATCGAACCTGGGGCCCTTCAGTCCACAGGTTGACGCTCTATCCACTGAGCCAAACCGGTTAGGCTGACTTCTTTTTTAAAGAACACTTAAACAATATATGTCAAAAGTCTTTAAAATATGTCTATAATTTGATGCAGAAATTCTACTTCTATGTATAAATCCAAAGGAAATAATAAAATAGGAAAGTAAAGGGTTTCCACTGAAACACTGTTGACAATAGCACAATCTTGGAAATAGCCTAAATGTCCAATAAAAAGTAGTTACATTATGGTACATCTATAAGTTTGACCATATACAGCCATTAAAAACAATGATATGGGTTTTGATTTTGAGAAAAGCAAAATGTCAATGATATATTACAATTATTTTTAAAGTTAAAGAAATATATGTATGTGATCTATCACACATGCACGTGTACACACACACACACACACACACACAACTTCTAGAGGAATATATACCAGAATGTAATCACTATGAGTCAAACCGGCTAGGGCAGCATATTACGCTTTGATTGGTTGAATGGCTGATTGGATGACCAGACACTTAGCATATTAGGCTTTTATTATATAGGACTAGAGGCCCAGTGCACAAAATTTGTGAACAGGTAGGGTCCCTAGGCCTGGCCGGCGATCGGGGCCAATCAGGGCCTTCTGGCTGCCGGCCGGGGCCTTCCTTTGTTCCGCACCGCCCCCTGGTGGTCAGCACACATCATAGTGAGCCATCAAACTCCCGGTCTCCCGGTCAAACTCCCATGGGGACAATTTGCATGTTAGGCTTTTATATATATAGATTTTACAATTTTCTGCAGTATAGTAATAAGCATTTAATTTTTTAAGCAGCCACAAAACACTGGGTAGGGCAGGAACAGACTGTTTTAGTAGGATTTTAATCTTTATTTCTCTGGAAAATGTCAGTGGCGGAGGAGCAGGTTTCTGTGGGGGAATCTGGTTGATCCTCCTCTCTTGTTTAGGTCTCAAGCGAGCGGGGCATCAACTCCAGCATGACTTGTTCTTTGACACTTTGAAGATTCAGTGTGGCTGCTCAGTGAAGGAGGTTTTGAGCAGAGCTGCTCAGAGGCAAATCAATTTTCGACTTTTTGAGGATGGCACAGTAAGTCAAACTTTCAGGTGTTTGTTGTTTTCTTTTTAACAAAGTCTCTAGGTTTTCATGACTTTTTTTATTGCATAAATTTTCATGATTTTTGTCATTAAAAGTTTTCCTCTTTATTTAACATGTTAAGCACCATGTCAATCACCAGTGACTGACACTATACTTTCCGGAAAGGAAGACAAAACAGGCTTGGTGCTTAACGTGTTAAAAAAAAATCAATATTGGAATTTTGGGCACAATCTATTTTTTTAAAAAAATATTCTTTACTGTTGAAAATATTTATATATCTCCTTTTTTCTCACAATGACCCCTTCTAGCCCACCCCCACCCCCCAGTCTATTTTTTTTTTAATAAACCATTTTCATTTCTAGTTTAGGAACATTGTAATCCTTCAAAGGATATTTGATTCTCATCTTTCCTTAAGACTGTGTTTTCATAAAGGGGACTTTTAGGCACATATTTTCTTACTTCTCTCTTCACAATATGACTTTTCAAGGTAAAGGCCCTGATAAATGATATAATAAAGCAAGTTAAGGGAAGAAAAAGGTGAGGATATCCAGTACCAATAAGAGTACCTTGCAACCATCACGGTGTTAGAGTCCAGAAGTGACTTATAAAACTAAATCCTGTGAAGTTGAGGGCTGGTCTTAGTCCCTTTCGCCTAAGGGCCAATTTGGTAACCAACTGGCACCCTGATATTTTAAAAGAACTGGGAGTTTTGTCCAGCATCTTCTCACCTTTGACCTCTCTTGGGTCTAGAGCTGATTTTTTTTCTCTTTTGTTTTTATTTCTGTAGCTTGGTATTTCTCTTGATGAAACAGTCAGTGAAAAAGATCTGGATGACTTGTTGTGGATCTTTGGCTGTGAATCATCTGCAGTAAGTGAAATAAAAGCATGCATTTCTTATAACGACTATTTGAGATGGTGTCAAAGATGGGTTTGCTTCTTGTGGTCCTGAGTATGTATGGGGGTGGAGGGAGCAGGTGTGACATTGGTGGCTTGCTGTTAAAATTATGGCACTGACTGTCCCTGGCAGCAGTGACTGCTGATAGAGGTTACTGCTGTGTGCCCTACCCAGGACCATGCACCCAGGCTATTTGGAAGGATTGTCCTTAATATAGAGATTCATGACATTGGCATCTTGGTTATGTAGATTCTGAGAAAATCATGATACCCACTCACGCAAAATATATTTATTAAAGACCTAATATGTGCCAGGTAGCATGCTGGGTCCTGAGGATCATGGTGAATTAGACATGATTCCTGCACTCATGGAGCTTATAGTCTAATGAGGATTCAAACAAGCACAAGATTGCAATCCAAGTGATGTGTTATGATGGGTGATGTCTGAAGATGCTCTTTGAGCACAGAGAAGAGTCTTCTTACCAGGATTTGGAAGAAATTATCCTCAGCTGAGATCTGAAAGATGAGTAGGAGTTATATAGACTAAGATGGCACTATTGAAGAGGAGGATGGGGCCAGAAGTGTTCCAAACACTGGGAAAAGCAGCCACTAAGGCTGGAGGAGAGAGATTCCTGAGAACTAGAAGCAGTTCAGTGCGATTGAGTTGGTTTCTAAAACATTGAAATAGCAGGGACATGTAAGGATAAAGGTTACATTCCATGGAATGAGAATGAAAGGGAGGTGTCAGTGACTACCTAGACCTGTGGCCAGGTGTTAATCACAACTCTACACAGCCTAGTGCCCTCAAAAAATATTTGATGAAAAAAATCAATGAAAGAAAACATTTACTAAAGAAGTTGAAATAGGTTTTAGAGTGTTGAATGTTGCTGTCCTGGTTGTCTGTGTCCTCTTTGAGAGAGGACTTCAGTATCATAACAAATGGAAATCATCAAAGAAGTATCATATTAAACTTTAATTAATAAACAGGACTGAATAAGCATCTTCCCTCTAGAACTTTGCACTACTTTTAATCACAATTATTCATTGCACGTGTTGAGGCATGTTTATGGAATGAACAGTCACTGAAGCCTGGGGCAGAATGAGGAGCAAGTGAGCTATTTAATTATATATTCTCTATATTGAACTCTTAATAGATATATGATTTGCAAATAGTTTTCCCTCCTGTGGGTTATCACGTAACTCTCTTGACAGTGTCCTTTGATGTGCAAAGATTTTTAATTTTAATGAGTCTATTTTTTGTTGCTCATGCTTAAGAAACCATAGCCAGCCCTAACCGGTTTGGCTCAGTGGATAGAGCGTCGGCCCTCGGACTCAAGGGTCCCAGGTTCGATTCCGGTCAAGGGCATGTACCTTGGCTGCGGGCACATCCCCAGTAGGGGGCATGCAGGAGGCAGCTGATCGATGTTTCTCACTCATCGATGTTTCTAACTCTCTATCCCTCTCCCTTCCTCTCTGTAAAAAATCAATAAAATATATTTTTAAAAAAACAAGAAAAAAAAAAACCATAGCCAAACCCAAGGTCATGCAGATGTCCCCTGTTTTCTTCTAAGAGTTTTATAGTGTTAGCCTTTAAAGGTAGGTCCTTAATCCATTTCAAGTTACTTTTTCTGTATATTATGTAAGATCTGGATCCAACTTCATCCTTTTGCGTGTGTAAATCCAGTTTTCTCAGCACTGTCTGTTGAAGAGATTATCCTTTTCCCTATTACATGATCTTGGCATTTGAATTTCATTAGAGTTGTTCTCAAAGATAAAAGATCAGTGTCAAGTGAGACTCCTACCTGAATGTTATCACGGTAACTTTTTTGATAGCCTTTTAAAATAACTTACCAGAACTCACTTATTATTCAAGGAACATACAGGAGATGTCAACTTTCTTTGCAGTAAAAATTGTACAGTTTTCCTTATTTTCTGTGGATGAGGTCAATAAAACTTAAAAACAGTGCTCTGGAGATTCTCACAATTCATAACTCCTGACACCTGTCAGCACACCATGCCAGATGCCTGGGGAGGTGGTGAGTGGGTGGGCGGGGGGTGCTAGAGGACTTCTGATGCTCTGTGAGAATACTTGCTGACCTGAGGCCTGGGTGTCCAGACGTGGTTCTAGGCACAATTCCTGCCCTTTAGTTTCTGTGGTCTCTTCATGCAGGAGCTGGTTGCTGAAAGCATGGGCGAGGAACGGAGAGGTATTCTAGCCACTGCCTTCAAGAGAACCAGCCCGTTCCTTACAAATCAAGTGTTCAACAGGTTTGTGTGGCCAGTGCGACTTCTGCACTGTGTGCCGTGGCTTGGGAGCGCAGTAGAGAGTGGCTTCTGACTTGGATGTGATATTCCCTTAATAATAAATCATCGCCATAAGGATCCCATTGCTGATTTGGGCAAAGCACACATTATTTCCTGTTGGCCCTGACCCCTTGGCACTGTAACCCCTAATTCTACTCATCAGGTGGGGGAGAGTTTAGATGCCTAGTTGCCAGGCTGAAGAGCATACCCAGGAAGTCAACATTCTCTTCTTCCCAACCTTCCTCTTATGCCCACAGGATGCTTCTTGTCCTGGGCCATCCACTGAGGTTTGTGGGGTGCCATGCCCTTCCCTCTGATGCTTTGTTGGCATGGCCCAACGTGAACTGTATGTTGAAGGTAGATCTCAGTTTGTCTGATCTTTCAGGAGGATACGTATGGACTCTTACCTAACTAGATTGGCCCCAATCATGCGTTTTGTGTTCACAGCTATCACTCAGAAACAAATATTGTTCGATATATGAAGAAATTAGAAAACAAAGACATTTCCCTTGTTCACAGCATGATTCCACTGGTAATTATTACTTTTATCCCCCCCTCTTTGGGTCACATGTAATATGCTGCAGGAGGGATTAATGGGTGGCCTTGTGGGGAGATAGAAGGGCTGATCATACCAATCATAGGAAATCACTAATGCAATTTATTTTGGTTGTGCTTCTTAAAGGGATCCTGTACCATGAAGCTCAACAGTTCATCTGAACTTGCAGTAAGTAGGTCACTTCTAAGAAGGAACTTGTTCTGGCTGTACATAACTAGAGAAAACTGCTACTGGGACGGTGAATTAATAACTACTTTAATAATCCTTTTCCTTGTTATTCAGCAATCTTGGCAGAAACCCCAATTTTACCACAACCTGATCATTTAAATTTATGAGTCAGATTATTTTGAAATATTAAAATAATTAAATATATAGTATTTATACCTTCCTACCCTCACACCATCTTTTGTTAAACCTGCCACATGAAAAGCTTTTATTTTGATCAATTTGTGGTTGTTAAGCTGAGAAGAACCTTAAGCCTTCTTTCTAGAAATCCATTCATTGTGCCAAAGGGTAGAGATTTGAGGTTTTAATTTCTTTCTTGTGTTAACAGAAGATTTGTGTAACCTGCTGTTGTGTTGGTAAGCATGTTTCCTAGGCTAGGATCCATTTCAACAAAGTTAGCTTGTTCCTTTTTTTCCACCGGAGTATTCAGATGTGACAAATCACATCAGGCCAAGGAAATAATTTTATATTGTGACAGGAAGATTTCCCCCATTTGCTTTTCTGTTGCTTTGTTCTGCTTAATGAAGAGACAATAATGTACATGCTATGTAAGAGTTTGAATAAACTGTACTTGAAACAACTCATTGGGTTTCATGGATATAAATCTATTTTTGGGCCTTTTTGTCCCTAAAAAAGATAGAAAGAGGTTATATTTTTGCACAAGTTCGCTTTCTAGGACTCTGGGACTCGCTTCTAAAATGAAGACAGTAGTAGAACTTACCTTGTAAGATTGTGGTGAGAGTTAAATGAAGGAATATATTAAAGTGCTGAAAGCAGCCCTAGCCGGCTTGGCTCAGTGGATAGAGCGTCAGCCTGTGGACTGAAGGGTCCCAGGTTCGATTCCGGCCAAGGGCACATGCCTGGGTTGCAGGCTCGATCCCCAGTAGGGGGTGTGAAGGAGGCAGCCAATCAATGATTCTCTCTCATCGTTGATGTTTCTATCTCTCTCTCCTTCCTTCCTCTCTGAAATGAATAAGGAAAAATATTTTTTAAATAAATAAATAAAGTGCTGAAAGCAGTGCCTGGCACATAGTAAGCACTGCATGTCAGATCATGCTTTCATCATCATCACATCATCATCATCAAAGTTAATATTGTTACTGCTGTTACAATATGTATATATGCATATGTTTTCTCCTTTCTTGCTCTTCAGCCAATCACATGGAGTGAATTTGCAAACATCCACCCCTTTGTGCCTTTGGACCAAGCTCAAGGGTACCAGCAGCTTTTCCGAGAGCTTGAGAAGGATTTGTGTGAGATCACAGGCTACGACCGAATCTGTTTACAGCCTAACAGGTAAGGGGATTTCATTTCCTGTCATTTTAGTTATTGCTTGGGGTATAACACAACACCCATCTTAACACTTAGAGGTTTGAAGCAACAAATATTTTGTATCCTTCTGAGTTGAGTGGACAGTTCCCCTCCACTGGGGTGGATGACCAGAAGGTCCAAAGTGGCCTCCTTCATTGCTGAGAAGTTAGTAGTGGGCTGTTGGCTGGGAGAAGTTAGTTCAGGCCATGGCTATGGATCTTGGCTCTTCTCTCTGTGGACCTCTCCATGTGATTGCTTGAACTTCCTCACGGAATGATACCAGGGTTCAAAGCACAGTGCTCCGAAGTGGAAGGATGTGGAAGCTGCAAACCTCTTAAGGCTCAGCCTCTGAAGTCACTCAGCCTCACTTCCAGAGCATTCTGTTTGCTACAGCAGGTTACAGGGCCAGCCCAGATTTCATGTGGGAAGGGACACAACAGGAGTGTGAATGTTGAGAGTCATGGTTCGTTGTGGGCCATCTTTGGAAACTAGTTACTATACCTATCAATAACATAGTAAAAGAAGGAAAGTCAAGCACACATGTTAGCTCCTACGAAGCAGCAATGTCTCAATCTAACAGGGCCAGAAGAACCTGGATCCTGGTTTCTTCTGTCACTAACTTTGAAAGTTCCTTCCCCTCTTCTGGCCTTGGTCTTTTTATCTGCAAAGTAAAAAACTTTGAAGAATAGTGATTTGTAAAAACAGAGGGTTTTGGCAACATCTCCTGGGTACCTTTAAAAAATACAAATTCCAGCCCCACCGGTGTTGCTCAGTGGTTGAGCGTCGACCTAGGAACCAGGAGATGGGGGTTCGATTCCCGGTCAGGGTATATGCCTGGGTTGGGGGCTCGATTCCCAGTTGGAGGCATGCAGGAGGCAGCTGATAGATGATTCTCTCTCATCATTGATGTTGCTATCTCTCTCTCCCTCTCTCTGAAATCAATAAAAACATTAAAAAAATATATAAATTCCTGGGCCCCAATCCAGACCTACTGATCATAATCTTCAGGAGTTGAGACTAAAACTCTTTATTTTTAAGAAGCAACAAAATGATTCTGATATACAGCCAATTTGGAATCCACTGCATTTGTGATCTCTCTGTCTTCCTGGGAGTGCAGACAGACCTGTTATCGGTGTGGAGTTAAGGTCTTAGGATAGCTTCGAAGAGGAGTCGGTCTCTGCTCCTGGGTTCTCTACCTCCTACGACCCAAGGTGTAATTCTTCCCCAGTAGCCTCAGCATTGGCATCACCTAGGACTTTGCTAGAAATACAGAATTTCGATTTTAAAATTCAAAAATCAAATGATTTAAAAACGGAGACAATTATTGTCTCACTTTCTGAAAGAGAAAGTAACCAAGTTTTAATCAGATATAATCAAGCTTAACCTCCTGTTTGGTAACATAGGCTACATAGCAAAGCCATGCACTTTTTTTTCTTTTTAACATATTTTTATTGATTTCAGAGAGGAAGGGAAAGAGAGATAGAAACATCATTGATTGGTTGCCTCCTGCACGCCCCCCACTGGGGATCAAGCCTACAACCCTGGCATGTGCCCTGACCAGGAATCAAACCATGACCTCCTGGTTCATAGATTGATGCTCAACCACTGAGCCATACCGGTCGGGCAGAGCCATGCACTTTGAAAAACAATATACCCTATCAAGCACAAATCCTTTAGGAAGAGGGTAGATGGCACATGAAAGGACATGGAGCTCTTTTAACAATAGCCTTTCAAATCCTCATTACACAAATAGGAAGGAACTGACATCCATGAAAGTCAGGCTTCAGTAT
Organism: Myotis brandtii; assembly: GCF_000412655.1. Taxonomy (NCBI): domain Eukaryota; kingdom Metazoa; phylum Chordata; class Mammalia; order Chiroptera; family Vespertilionidae; genus Myotis; species Myotis brandtii. Next base: position 1,150,600 of record NW_005355385.1, on the reverse strand, counting down.
ACTCTCATTAAAATGTTATCATTCAGCTTTTTTTTTTTTTTAAAGTATGAGAGGAACCTGATTGAATTCTTAACCTTAGGCAATAATGCTTTATTAAATGTTGAAAATGAAGAAATTTTGCCCTCTAGTGATGGAATAGGATTGCATCTTCAGTGTCATATTGGAGAGCAATGTTTCAAGACAAATTCTTAAGTCATTAGCTCTTGCAGTAAATTAAGGTCCCAGCCAGAGTCCCCAGAGGCTGCCCTAAGGATGAGGAAGCTTGCCTTCCCTTAAAGCAATGGTTCCCAACCCTGTCTGGAAATTAGATTCATAGGGTGAGTTTATACAAATTCTGATGTCCAGATCACAATCCCAGATCCAATCACAATCTCAATGGGGAAAGACAGGAGTGAGAGAGGGGACATATTGTGACATGAAAACCTTGGTTCACATAGCCAAGTCTTCACTTCCAAAGGTTTTTTGTTTGTTTGTTTTTAAATATATTTTTATTGTTTTCAGAGAGGAAGGGAGAGGGAGAGGGAGAGAGAGATAGAAACATCAATGATGAGAGAGAACCAATGATCGGCTGCCTCGGGAGCAAGCCCGCAACCCAGGCACGTGCCCTTGACCGGAATCGAACTCAGAACCCTTCAGTCCGAAGGCCTATGCTCTATCCACTGAGCCAAACCAGCTAGGGCGATCCCAAAGGTTTTTAAGAACTTGAAACAAAAATGTCAGGAACCCGGAGGGCTTTTCCAGCTTGGTGGAGAACATAGCCAAAAATATTTAATTACCTTTCCATTTCCTATTGCGCCTAGCATGGTTGCTTTGGCTCTTTCTCATAACGCGGTGACACTCGTAGATTCATTCAGCAGCTCACAGACACACTCCAGGAATTGCTGGGTTAGAATGATATATAATGCAATGTTTAAGGCAGACAGAAACAGTAATTAACACCTTTCAAAGATGTTACTCTAAAAGGGAAGACAATCTAAAATTATTATTAGCTCACTTGGCTTATAAGAGTGAGGAAGTTGTTTTTATCTTTAAAAACTGCAGGGTTACTTTTTTAATTAACAACAGCAGCTATAATAATCTCCAAATATTCCAATGTAGCTAACTTCTGAGAAATTTCTGATGGTGTCTATAAACTCAGCAACTATATTCCTTAGACAGAATAAAGAGATTACTTCATGGCTGGCCAACGATGTCTTCTGCTGTGTGTACATCAGTGACAAATGTACACAGTTACTGACCAAAATGCCTTCTTTATAGGCTGCAATTAATTTTTTAAAATGTAGGTTTTTATTGTTTTCAGAGAGAGGAAAGGGGAGAGAGAAAGAGATGGAAACATTAATGACGTGAGAGAATCATCTATCGGCTGCCTCCTGCACAACCCCTACTGGGGATCGAGCCCGCAACCTGGGCATGTGCCCTGACTGAGAATTGAACCATGACCTCCTGGTTCATAGGTTGACATTCAACCACTGAGCCACACTGGCCAGGCTGCAATTTATTTATCATCTTAATCCATCTGAAGTTTTATGCTTAAGAAGTGCTATGCTTTCCGCCTGTGACTCCTGGCCATGCATATTCTGCAAAATCATCCAGAAGAGCAGGCTACGTTCCCTCTCAGATAGACATATCATCTGCAATCTTATTTCTAAAATCTAGCAGAAGGTTACAAGTATCCCTTGGGGTTGAGCTTGTGTGATGGTCCAATAAACATTTTTTCCAAACATCTAAAGATGTAATCCTTGGAACTAAATTGCAGTATTTCTAAATCTCAACCTTTTTGCCCAGGTTCAAATGATAAATATCTTTGAAATTTACTGTGTCCTTAAACTCTTGTTTTAATCTTGGCAAAAGAGCTGAACTATGACCCTAGCCCTATCATGGGATCTTCAAATTCCACCACTACCCTTACCCTCTTTTCTTTTTCTCTCTCTTTCTAAATTTACATTGAGTAGCTGCCCCGAATTTCCACACTTATGATGATACACTGTTACTAATAGGGTCTAGGTCAGTGATGGCGAACCTTTTGAGCTCGGCGTGTCAGCATTTTGAAAAACCCTAACTTAACTCTGGTGCCGTGTCACATATAGAAATTTTTTGACATTTGCAACCATAGTAAAACAAAGACTTATATTTTTGATATTTATTTTATATATTTAAATGCCATTTAACAAAGAAAAATCAACCAAAAAAATGAGTTCCCGTGTCACCTCTGACACGCGTGTCATAGGTTCGCCATCACTGGTCTAGGTTTACATAATCACAAAACTGTTGAATCCTATCAGCTCCAGTTTATTATCACCTTGGGAGTCATTGTGCTTGTTATATGTGTTCTAGCTTCTTCTAGTCTACTGGATTTCTCTGGATTCTTTGTAGAATGAGTCTGGGTTTTGGGAGAGGTTGTCAGTTAGTTTTTACGCATTCTATGTTAATCAGTATCACACGTAGCCATAGCCATTCCTTCAGCAGCCTGAGTAAATGCCAGGGCTCGCGGGACTTGTTTTTCTAAAACAGTTTAATCTTGGGCTCACTGGGCACTTCTGTGGGTCTGAGGCTCCCCATCCACGAGAGTCCTCCTTTCTGTGGCTGGCTCTGCAGGTCCAGGCCACTAACTGCTTCATTTTAAAGAGATGTCAGAAATTCACTATCCTGCCCGGCTGGCGTGGCTCAGTGGTTGGGCATCTACCTATGAACTAGGAGTCAGGGTTCAATTCCCAGTCAGGGCACATGCCTGGGTTGCCGGCTCGATCCCAGTAGAGGGCGTGCAGGAGGCAGCCGATCAATGATTCTCTCTCCTCATTGATGTTTCTATTTCTCTCTCTCCCTCTCCCTTCCTTTCTGAAAGCAATAAAAATATATTTTTTTAAAAAAAAAAAAGAAGAAGAAAGAAAAGAAATTCACTATCCTAGCTGCCCCTCCACACAGAATGGTTTTCTGATGATCTCTTAATCTGGGTTATGAAAATAAGCACTTACTTTTCATAATACTTTCTCACCAACAGGTGGCACTAATAACCCCCCTTTCTTTAATAGTGGACTAGTAGTAAGCCATGTGTGGCATTTAGAACTTATCTTCCACACTTTTGAGTAGAAACATAGCTGATTTTAAGAGCATCTCAGGCAAAAATATGGAAATATCGAAACAGCATTTCTGATAAAATCTTTAGCATGTTGACTTTCTCTTTTTTTATATATAAATATGTTTTTACTGAGCCACGCCAGCTGCCTGAGTTTTTTAAAAAAATATATATATAATTTTTGCCTGGCCGACCTAGCTCAGTGGTTGAGCTTTGACCTATGAACCAGGAGGTCATGGTTCAATTCCCAGGGCACATTGACCTATGAACCAGGAGGTCATGGTTCAATTCCCGGTCAGGGCACATGCCCAGGTTTCAGGCTCGATCCCCTGTGGGGGGCGTGCAGGAGGCAGCCAACAGATGATTCTCTCTCATCATTGATGTTTCTATCTATCTCTGTCCTCCCTTCCTCTCTGAAATTAATAAAGATATATTTAAAAATATATACATATAATTTTTTCTTGTTTAACCACTATGCTGTACACCTGAAACTAATTCAAAATAATATTGAATGTAAACTGTAATTGAAAAATAAACTTTAAAAAATTCCAATGCTTAGCTTTTAGCTAAGAAATAAAAGAAAGTTTATCTAATTTATTCTTAAGCCTTGTGCTTTTAGAGTATGATCTCAAAATTACTGGGTGACGAGAGGGATGAATGCCAAACCACTGGGTCTTCCACCGAGTCAAATGATGGTGTAATTTTGCAAAATGAAGGAAATATGTATTTTGAATGGGATTAAAAAGACCTATTAGTCACTTCCCTTTCCTTCCTGCAGAGTGTACTGAAAACATTAAGTAACAGTTTAAGATTGACAGCATCGCTCACTGGGGTGTTAGTCATTAAGTGCGCTCTAAAAGTGGTGCCTTTCAGGACTGTTTTGTTGGGTATGGCCGGCCGCTAGCAGCTGTGTGCATGTGGGGCCTGGGAAAGCCGACCCTGAGACAGACAGAAATGGTGCCACTTTCAAAGTGCATAGTTCCTTGGGGCAATTTGGTCATTGACTAAGTATTTGGTGATATAAGAAATCATTGTAGTTTTAGGTGTGATAGTTGTAGTTACATTTAAAAAAAAATTCTTGTCTTTGAAAGATACATATTGAAGTTTGAATTGATGAATGACACGATTGAGTTTTGTTTCAAAATAATCTAGTTCAGAGTGAGGAGGGTTAATGAGGGATATAGTTGGAAACAAGATTGACCATCTATAATAATAAAAGCGTAATATGCAAATTGACCAAACGGAGGAACAACTGGTAGCTATGACGAGCACTGACCACCAGGGGGCAGACGCTCAACTCAGGAGCGGGGAACGGGCCTAAGCCATCAGTCAGACATCTCCTGAGGGCTCCTGGACTGCGAGAGGGCGCAGGCTGGCCTGAGGGACCCCCCCTCCGCCCCTGTGCACAAATTTCGTGCACTGGGCCTCTAGTAATCCAATAACTGTTAAAGCTGGGTGATAGGCACATGGCAGTTCCTTATATTCTTTACTTTACTTTTATATAATTTTGAAATTTTCCATAATAAAAAATATTTTTTAGGTTCATGGTTCTGAGTGAGGGTGCAAAGGCCCATCTCTGAGTGGGAGTGGGTGAGCTTTAGGGCACAGACCTGGCTGTTCAAGTCCTGTGGGCTCATGCAGAGATCTACCGTGAGCTTTTCATGGTGTCCGGGTGTGACTTTGTGTCACTTGTTGGCGAGCACATGGCCCAGCCCCAACGAATATTGAATGGATAAATGAAAGCAAAAAGGCCCAAATCGTAATCCTTCTCTTCTTGCCTTTGCAGTGGAGCCCAGGGGGAATATGCTGGGCTGGCCACTATCCGAGCTTACTTAGAAGAGAAAGGAGAGAGACACAGAACGGTGAGTATGGGCAAGTGGTGCTTGCCCTCCACCAGGTGGCATTGGGTCTAGCTCCCAGGGTCCCTTTCACTCTGTGGGACACTCCCCCCAAGCTTTCTTAGAAGCAGCTGCGAGGACATATAATCAAGAAACAAATTTCTGTGGACTGGCCATTACGATTCTTGCCTCCAAGACACTTCACTGGACCATTTTGAGGGAAAACATTCAGAGATAAAAGGCTTTTGCTCAAACCCCGTCTGTAAATGTCCGCCAGTTGGCTGTGAAACTGATCTCCTGAGGGAGTAAGGGGCAGGAATGTTGCCATTCCAAACCTCCTGTCCTTGGCTCAGCCCTTGCCCCAGGCCTGGAAAAGGACAGAGGCTGAGCTATAATTCTTCTGTAACTCCTACTGTGCCCAACCACAGTTCTAGTCATATGTGTGCTCAAAAAATATCTAGTCAAGAAATGCTCAATTAAATGATGTCAGCTCTAAGCAACGAAGGAAGAGGTGGAACAGAGTTCATGGTTCTGCTTTATTGTTAGCTTTGGGTATGAGAGTCTAGTCTCCAGGGTCCAAACTGTTCTTGTGGGGACCAGCAGGTACAAATGGGCTCGACAGGACCTACCCTCATCTTCAGAGGCAGTGGCTTTAGCAGTTGATCTGACATAGACTTCAAATTGTGGCTGAAGGCCCTGACCGGTTTGGCTTAGTGGATAGAGCGTTGGCCTGCGGATGCAAGGGTCCCAGGTTCAATTCCGGTCAAGGGCATGTACCTTGGTTGCGGGCACATACCCAGTAGGGTGTGTGCAGGAGGCAGCTGATCGATGTTTCTCTCTCATCGATGTTTCTAACTCTCTCTCCCTCTCCCTTCCTCTCTGTAAAAAAATCAATAAAATATATTTTAAAAAATTGTGGCTGAAGGAGTGGTCTTCATTTTGGTGATGACCATGGCTTAGCTAGAACTTCCACAAAGTTCATAGGTGGAGTTCTTAGAAGGAGCAGTGGATAGGAGTCAAGAGCAGGACAAAAGTGTCTGCCCATCTAGGAGAGTTAGAGAAAAGGGTGCTCGGGTGGTACTGGCTGGCTGAGTAAGTGGGATATGATAGGTGGTGGCCCGATCTTAGTCCATGTCTGGTTTTATTAAAACTGGGATTGCTTATGGCTAGTTGCCTGGATTTTGCAATGAGAGAATCTAAAAACTGTTTCACTTCCCTTTCAAAAAAAGGGGAGAGGGGAGAGAACATTTTCTCTCTCATTCCCTTGCTAATTCATTCGGATTCCACGTGTGTTTTCCCAGGCCTTTGACCTGGCTGGGGAATAGAATTGATTTTCAAAGACCTTTGAAAACCAGGACATTCACTAATTGAATAAATTATTGACTACTGGCTACATGCAAGGCACTTTGTGTGCCAGTCCGGAGACACAGCCCCAGGCATTCCAACTTGTGTTGTTGTTGTTTTTTTTTCACTTGAGTTTTCTCGTGGTTTTGAGTTCTTCAGCTTTCTAAGGAAGGGTTAGTTTAGAGCTACAGCATTGTTTTTGGACCGCAGAGCCTCAGCACTGTCATCAATTCAGAAAGGAATGTTGAGGCTCCGGTTGTCCAGTGAAAGGATAACAGATGACTGATGTTAAGAGTTCCCTCTTCTATTTTTCCTCCTTGGCCTCTATGCACTGAGGTAGACCCTGGAGCGCCTCCTCATTATGCTCTTTAATCAGGAGGTGTCTGGGGATCTTGGGAAGGGGTCTGTGTGGCCATCTCCATGTTGTCCCCTCCCTGACCCCCTCTCGCTCATGGAAGGCTAGCGAAGAGCTAATGACAAAGGGCCAGCTAAAATTCAGGTTCCACCCTCGGTGATGCTTCCTACCCTCATTGTTTCCCAGTCCTCCAGTTTGACACCCAGAAGTAGATGTGAATGTTCGGGAGTTGGGGAACCAACTGGAAAGGTCAAGGAGAAAGGATGAGGGACCTTTGGATTGGGCCTGAGAGGAGTCCTTTACCCAGAGACTCTTTTCGGCTCCTCCCATCCCCAGCTTGTGTTTTCTAGTCCTCCCTTCTCTCTCCGTCCCCTCGTGTGTGATGTTTCTTCTGGTGCCACGGTCCGCACTGCTGTCACTGAGATGTCCGAGGGGCTCTTCCTTCCTGAAGGGTGGAGAGGAGCTGGCGCCTCGTTGTAGGAAGGGGAGGAAGAGGCAGGGGAGGCCACCCAGTCACTGAGTTTGTAGGAATACAGAACTCATGAGTTTGGAAATGTTGGCATCCTTTTCAGATGAAAGATTTTAACTAAAGCTGACTTTTTTTAGTTAGAGAAGGGGGAAATGGCTTGTTTACATCAGAGAAGTCTGAGACAGCTGCTCCTGCACAATAGACTCTGATGGAATCCATTCAGATAGGAAGTGTGGGGAAGTCACGTGCTATTGAACCACCCAGGGTCCCGATGGCTCTCTTGTGTCAAGCTGGTTTGGGAAGTTAGTTTCACTTTGCTCTTAGGTTAAATTTCAGGCATTCTTAAAAAGCAATAGCCAACTTTTTGATTCCCCAGTTTAATTTGGGAGAATGCATATTTATTTATTAGATTCTTTATTTTTTAAATATATTTTATTGATTTTTTACAGAGAGGAAGGGAGAAGGAGAGGGATAGAGAGTTAGAAACATCAATGAGAGAGAAACATCAATTCAGCTGCTTCCTGCACACTCCCTACTAGGGATGTGCCCACAACCAAGGTACATGCCTTTGACTGGAATTGAACCTGGGACCCTTCAGTCTGGAGGCCGACATTCTATCCACTGAGCCAAACCAGTCAGGGCTATTTATCAGATTCTTATATCGTAATCACCATGTGCCAGGCACTGTCCTAAACACTTTGAAATAACTCAATTTGCTAGTCAGGTTTGCTAGTCAAAGACTGTGTTTCCTATACAAAGGGAAAACATTGACCAAAAACAACAACAAAAACCAACAACAAAGAAACACCTTCCAAAAACTTTTATGTCTTTTTCTCTTCCCGATTGCCTGAGGCAAAGTAATGGCCTTTGGTTGTTCAGTTTTTACCATGAGTGAGAAATTGACTTCTCTTGCAAAGGAGCATTACCCTGAATCCTTCAAGGATCAGCTATGTTGGTTCTACACCAGACATATTGGGGACTGAGGAAAACACAGCATCTCTAAATGGATATTAATGGATTCGTTTTGGATAAACTAAAACATCAAATCTGGATCCTGTTGTTGCTATGTCCCTCGTAACACCACAATTCTAAAGTGTGAAAAACTTATCTAAAAAATAAATATGTAAATAAATAAAGTGTGGAAAAATTAACATTAAAAAATAAAGTTTCCTAGATCCATATAGAAAACCAGAAATGTCTAACAGCAACTTGTAAAAGAATCATTGACAAAACAGCCCCCCCCCCCCCCCCCCCCCCGCTACTATTCTTTATATCAGAATGTGTATTAATTTTCAGTGGCTGCTGTAACAAATTACTACAAAATTAGTGGGTTAAAATAATACACATTTATTTTCTTACAGTATGTGGAGGCCAAGAGTTTGAAATTGGTTTCACTTGGCTAAAGTCAAGGTTTTGGCAGGGCTGGTTCCTTCTGAAGGATTCAGGGGAGAATGTTTCTTTGCCTTTCTTTCCCCATTTCTGGAGGCCTCCTTCGTTCCTTGGCTCATGGCCCCTTCCTACCATCATGCCAGCCTCTGTTCAGTCATCACATCTCCTACTTCCTTTGTAATCAGGTTTCCCTCTGCCTCCCTCTGATGAGAACACTTGCGAATACATTTGGAGCCCAACCTATAATTCAGATTTCAAGAGGAATGTTAAGGTTCCAGTTGTCCAGTGACTGACCGATGACTGACATTAAGCGTTCCCTCTTCTGTTTTTCCTCCTTGCACTGAGGTAGCCCCTAAAGCTCCCCATCATTATGCTCTTTCACCATCTCCATGTAGCTTCATCCTCATCCTATCTTAAGGTCCTTAATCTCTCATCTCAAGACCCTTAACTTAATCACATCAGCCAAGTCCCTTTGCCATTTTGGGAATAGGATGTGGGCATCGTTGGAGGCCCCTTATTCAGTGTACCATGGGGTGGTTGACATTTTTAGCTTGAATGTTTCCTTTTTCTTTTTGTTAATCCTCACCCGAGGATATTTTTCCATTGATTTTTAAAGAGCGTGGAAGGGAGGGGGAGAGACACAGAGGGAGAGACATCTGTGTGATAGAGACACATCGATTGGTTTCCTCTCACACGCACCCCAACCTGGGTCTGGGATCAAGCCTGCAACCAAGGTACGTGCCTTTGATTGGAATCAAAGCTGTGACCCTTCAGGCCACAGGCCGGCATCCTATCCACCGAGCCAAACTGGTGAGGGCTTAGCTTGAATGTTTTTGTTTCGGCAGAACTTCCCTGATATGAATTCTCCACTTAGGCCTTTAACAAATAGTTTATATTCATTTTTAAAACATTTGCCTTTCCCTTCCTTGATCAATGTTCTGCCCCTGGGGATCCTTTTATACCAAGATCCTTTGGTGGAATAAAAATACCTTGTGAGAAAGGACAAGTGACTCTCGCTTTGGTCCTGAGAAATTAAAGAACATTCAATACAAACGGGAGGCATTTAAACAAGAAAACGGATTTGAGGATAACACAGCATAACCAGCATGAGATGAGGAGCCATTCAAAAGAGGCACAAACTTGCTGTCAGCAGAAGAGTGACAAAGTACTTTCATGTGTGCCTCTGGTTACAGTTCTCTTTGTGCACGTGTATTTTTATTAAGTAGATGACTTTGCTGTTTTTGAGGAAACAGCTGTAAGCTAAGCTTTCCTTTTGTAAGCCCATTTTATAATGTGCATCCATTTCTTTTCAAGGGATTGCAATATTGGTTCTGGTATTTAAAAAAAAAAAAAAAAAAAAAAGGAGCCTGGCTGGCATGACTCAGTGGTTGAGCATCGACCTATGAACCAGGTCACGGTTCATTCCCGGGCAGGGCACATTCCTGAGTTGCTGGCTGGGTCCCCAATGAGGTCATGCAGGAGGCAGCTGATCAATGATTCTCTCTCATCGTTGATGTTCCTATCTCTCCCTCTCCCTTCCTCTCTGAAATCAGTAAAAATAATTCCTTTTTAAAAAAGGATTATTTTCAGGGTGCTTGTTGCTTCTTTTTGTTGTTTTAGGAAAAGTCTGTAATGCATTTTCCTGTACTGGGGCGTCGTCCGATCTACTTGAGCATGTGTTTTTGCCTGTGTTCATGTGATTTTGGGGGAGGAAATGAAAGTGATTTAAATCTGGGAATTCTAGCATTGCACCCATCACCCACTTTCCATTAGAATTCGATAGATCTTTAAGCTGTAGGTCTTGACACACTCCTCCCCTCCCCTGCACCTGTCTGCGGTAGGCATTTACTTACACACGTGGCAGTGTTGTCAGTGAACAAGTCGTGTGAGCACAGGGCAGAGGTTGACCAGATTTAGTGCTTAGTTTATGATTCTCATGGGAACTGACAATTCATTGCACAGAATAAACAACCAATAAAGGATGACACTGGGAGGCTTTGGAATTCTGTCTGCCCTTGTCATGTCTCTTGGATCGCAGAAGAGCCAAGCAGGGCACAGACACTGTGGTGTGGGCATTTGAGTCCTAGAGTTGAGCTTCTGATCTTATGTTTTTGTAAGGTGGTGAGTGCGTATTCTGAGACCAGGTTAGAATAAGCCCAGGTGTATTTTTGGTGTGTTGGGATAAAGGAGCAAAGTACTTAGGGAACATTGTTTGGGCATCCAAACAGAAACTTCTCTTTTGGACAATGTTTTGTAATATGGTAACAATGAAATTGCAGCAGATTTTAAGGCACTAGTGGTCAGTTTAAATAAAGGAAGTGGTGCCTATTTAATTTTTGCTCCAAGCATGTTGTAGGGCAAGCATGTCAAACTTGTGGCCCGCGAGCCGCATGAGGCCCACAGTGAATATTTTTGCAGCCCGGCCAATATAACGATATATGAGAAATGTTTTAATAACAATTTCATAACTTAATTTTTATAATATCCTGTTATACATAATTATTAATAACAAACTACAACGTTCACTAATGACTGATAACTATAATCGTGTTGCATTCATTTCCCTTATGCACCTTACGCACAGGCGCACCATTTCTCTCCACTAATACTAGCAGCGAATATTTTAGCAGCCGATTGCCACGTCATTAGTCTTGTACTGACTTGTTTGGTGTGTGCAACAGGAAATATTTCGCTTTCGGAGAACAAGAAAAATAGGTTTATTTGCATTACGCTTATTAATTTGTGCAGTTATTTAGTGTCTGGTAAGTTAATGTTCAAGAAAAAATATTAATTTTTATTAAAATGTTCTATTATTTTATGTTAATGATGACTCATTTATTTCAGCCCTTTGTATTCAGCATGTCTCTATCGAAATACACCTACGTTTCTATGAAAATTGAAGCTTTTGTTTTATTGCGGCCACATGAACTTACACCTTGTTTATGTGGCCCACGTGAGCCTGTGGGTTTGATGTGCTTGTTGTAGGGCTTTTCTGTCATGATGAATAGTCTGGTGATTATTTATCCTCCTCCCTTCCTTTCATTTCATTCCTAAGGTTTGCCTCATTCCGAAATCAGCTCATGGGACCAATCCCGCAAGTGCCCACATGGCAGGCATGAAGATTCAGCCTGTGGAGGTGGATAAATATGGAAATATCGACACAGCTCACCTCAAGGCCATGGTACCCATCTTCCACTTAACAGATGCGAGTGGTTTGGGTTGGGAAGGGGTGGTGGGGGTCAGGGGCTGGATGGTTTATATCAGCATTAGCTTCTTTTGCATTCTAATTAAAAGACTGCAATTCCTCCCTTGAATGGGTCTGGGAATAATGGCGTAAAGTCAGAAAACCTAACCGTTTCTGTAGGAACAATAAAAGGCAACAGTCACAGTTTTGCTCCAGAATTAAGCGGACCACAGTCTGGCCTTCCACTTCTTTCACCAACAGGGAGCAGGTTCTTTACATTGAAATCCTATTCTCTAATTTATGCATGAGTAAGAAACCGAATGAATTATTCATGGGGGTAGTAAGGGTACCCCTTGGAGGACCTGCCTACTCCTGCCCAACCTGCCCCTCTTTCCTCCATTAATAATCAAACTGGCAGCCACGGTTTTTCTCAATCTTTGGGTTGGGAATTAAAACATAAATGCAGATTTTGCAAATGCTTGTGGCCATCCCAGCCATTACCTGCTGAATATCGGGCAGCATTCCACCCTCCTTTCTAAAACACCATCCCCCACTCCCAACCTCCCAACCTCCAGGAAGAGGTTGCCTAGCAACCGTATCTGCTTTCCACTGGTGGACTGGAGGCTGCATCTTAAGAGGGAAGGAAATCAGTTGAATAGCAATGTGATTTTGTCAGGGTTATTAGGCATGGAGTCTGGGAACTTCAAGTAACTGATTTCAAAAGGGAAGCTGAAAACACACAACAGTGCTCATCTCTCTCATTCACCTCCCCTCTTCCATCAGTCCACAAAGTTTTTACCAACAACTGTTTTGGGCCAGTATAGGTTACTGACATTAAAATTTTGTTTTCATTTTCATACAAGCCTGCAATGACTTGCTGGCCAGAAAAACGGGAACTTTTTCACATGCTTTCCTTTTATATATGCTTGCCTTCTGTCAGGAGGACTGAGGGAGAACATCCCCCTCCCGCCCCACCCCCCCACCCCCCCCCCCCCCCCCCTCAGAGCAGGAGCACTCCTTGTGGGAATTCTAATTTCCATAGAATGGGAGGGAAAGGGAATAATGGTGGATATGGCAAGATGAGCAGAGAGAGATTAACTGTGAAAATATACATGTTTGGAACTAAAAAGATCTGAAATCATTACTGAGATGACTTCAAAGGAAAACCACTTTAGAGACTTGAGCCCAATCTGTCCAAAAATTTTGAGCAGTGTTTTTGGTGTTGACCATGGAGACCTAGCCTGAAGGGATCTTGTTATTTCTTTGGAATGACTAATGAAGGGAATCATGGCTGTGGATCTTTTATTGTTGGCATCATACTTTAAGAAAACTTCAGAAATGAAAAGACCAAGAATTCATCTTTCTTAATCCTTTAAAATAAAAAGAAAGGGTTTGTTTGACCAAGAAAGAAATGTTTCCTCCTTTGTCTCCTTCTGCCCTTTTCTGTCCCACAGGTGGATAAACACAAGGAGAACCTGGCAGCAATCATGATTACGTACCCATCCACCAATGGAGTGTTTGAAGAGAACATCAGCAACGTGTGTGACCTGATTCACCAACACGGAGGCCAGGTCTACCTAGACGGGGCAAATATGAACGCTCAGGTGGGCAACACGAGATGGGATTCCTGAGAAAACTGTTAAGTGAAAAAAATTTTTTTTCTCTGACCTTTTGAGGGTTGTCTTAAACATGACACAGTATTCAGAACTGAGGATGACAGTTTCAAACAAAGCCCCGGAATGTCACTGAGATTACAGATCCTAAATAGGTGATGGGGGACGCTGGGGAGGAGGCGAAACGGTTGAAAGGAAGGAGGGAATGAGTTGAAAGCCTTTAGCTTGTCACGGGTGTGATCCCTCTGGGGGTGGGAGAGACAAGAGGCTCACCTGACTGCCTTTCTGAGAGAATTCAGACCCAAGTTCTGGCCATCCGTGAATGTTGATCTGCCATGACCGTGGACAAGCCATTAAACTGGCTTCAGCTTCCAGCTTCGTTTGTTCGAGTGAAACAGCTGAATAGTTCTTTCCCTGAAGGCAGGTCCTGACCAGTGTGGGGGAGGGGGAAAGGAGAAGGCTTGTGTGGTGTGCAAGGAGTGTCATTATCTCTCCCAGAGACTTCCTAACATTTCTCATTGCTTATTTGTTTTACTATTTCAGACTCTTTCTGCTTTTCTTTTCGTCTGATTTCCTTTGTAAGTGTTGTCCAGGGATTGTGTGTTGCTTCACTAGCAGAAATGCATTCTTTATCTCTGCCCGCATTCAAAACCAGCCCTAATGCCAAAGTGGCAGGGACGCCCGTTGAATGTTGTCGTTGGCATCGGGATGGCCTCAGGAAAACTGCCCACCTCCCTTCCTCTCCCTGGGCTCATCAGCATCCTCTTGGGAAGCCCTCCAGCCCCTCCCATCAGGGTGCCCAAAGGGGCCTTTCGGGGAAAGTGTAGGGGGAACTAAACTGCTGGGGTGAGAGGTGCCCGTGTCAGTTGCAAGGAGTACAACCATTCTTGTGCTGCAGCATTTTCTTTCTCTGCTCAGGGGGTAGGTAATTAGGAATTGACTATATATTCAACTCTGTATTTTAGAATCTAAATTAGGCTAAATGGTCAGCTGCTGTTTCCACAGAAACCACAAGGCATGCTGCCTATGGAATGCCAGGCTTCCCTGCAGGCCTCAGCTCTGCCTGCCTTTCCTCCACAGGGAGGGGCCACAGCACACAGCATGGCCGCCTCTCCAGAGCATCCTTTCCAGTTCTTGACTTTGACTTTCGGCTCTTTCCCATTGTGGTAGGTGGGAATCTGTCGCCCTGGAGACTTTGGGTCTGATGTCTCGCACCTAAACCTTCACAAGACCTTCTGCATTCCCCATGGAGGAGGCGGCCCTGGCATGGGGCCCATCGGAGTGTGAGTTCGGGGCTGCTGGCTTCAGCATGGCTTTGGACACTGAGAATGAAGGAACAGCCCCAAACCTGCTATTATTCCCATTGAGGTCTTCAGGTGGCGAGGTTACCTGCCTATGTAAGGTGCCCATAGGGCCTGGGACAGGAGCAGTGAAATAGATGCCTTTAGGGTATGTCCAAGGAAGACCATAATTAGATTTTATTAACCATAACGTTTGATTGGCCACTCTGAGCTCCCATTCATGCACAGACAGGGCACGTTTACTAAGTAGTGAAGAGGGAGCTTTGCTGGAGGATTATGGATCAGAACTGGAATATTAGCACCTGGAAGTGCTTTTCAGACTTAGACTTCTTTCTCTTTAAAATCAGCTGATGGTTACATTGAAAGTGAATTGCCTAATAACAACAACAGCAAAAGAACTCCTAGCAGAAAGTGGCTTTGAATTCTTATTACATCTGAGATAAGTAAGGAGAAAATAAACCTTATTATTAGAAATAATTGGATGAAGTCAAAATAAGACTAAAGGAGTGTCTTCTCAATGTTGTGTATCTTTTTACACTGTGAAATCAAGTCATCTTATGAAAATGAGGCTAAGCAGCCATGTCCTGAGCTTCCGTCTTCCAAAAATGTGCCAAAGGGGCCAGTCTTCAGGGCTTGGATTCTGCCCCCTTTTTTCTGCTTTCCTTTTTATTATTATTATTATTATTATTATTATTTTAATTTTTTTAAAAATATATTTTATTGATTTTTTACAGAGAGGAAGGGAGAGAGACAGAGAGTTAGAAACATCGATGAGAGAGAAACATCGATCAGCTGCCTCCTGACTGGGGATGTGCCCGCAACCCAGGTACATGCCCTTGACCGGAATCGAACCTGGGACCCTTCAGTCCGCAGGTCGACGCTCTATCCACTGAGCCAAACTGGTTTCGGCGTTTATTTTAATTTTTTAAAATCTTTATTTTTGAGATTATAACAGAGAGCCCTTCTGCTTTCCTTTTTGATGGTTATTATTTATTGTAAGTGGAAGAGGCCCAGTGCCTCAGCTGTGGGGAAGGTGGGGTGAATGGTTCACATGCAGGCCTCTGATGTGTGGCCCCATGGGCTTCTTCCAAGCAGCATCCTTCTCTGTCCCTCAGGTGCCTCAGGACAGAGTGTGGGGCTGGGAGGGAGAGGGTATGGGGCTGGGATGTCCGCACATCCCGGTGAGCCTGCCTCAGACAAATCCTCCACCACAGTTCCTGGGGGAGCCCCTGGGACACCCGTGTCTGGTGAGCCGTGCTTCCAGGGGAGGAGGAAGGCAGGGACACTTCCTGAACGTCTGCCTTAGCGCTGTCAGGTCCCTCCCACACTCGGAGTTCCTCTATTGCAGTGGTTCTCAACCTTCCTAACGCCGCGGCCCTTTAATACAGTTCCTCATGTTGTGGTGACCCCCAATTTCATTGTTACAAATTGAACATAATTAAAGCATAGTGATTAATCACAAAAACAATATGTAATTATATATGTGTTTTCCGATGGTCTCAGGCGACCCCTGTGAAAGGGTTGTTCGACCCCCAAAGGGGTCGCGACCCCCAGGTTGAGAGCCGCTGCTCTATTGGGAACAGCTTCCTGAGAGGGCCCAGCCTGTACCTGGCTGGTTGTAGTGGATCTTTTTACATCTTCTGAATTTGTACTTACAACTACAGGAAGAAGCATCTTGCCCCTTTCCTACCCAGTCATCCTGTCATGTCGTTAACGTCTGATGAGGATGCCCGGCCCGTGGGGACCGTCAGCGCAGCCCCGTGGGGCTCCAGTTCCATCCTGCCCATTTCATGGGCTTACATTAAGGTGAGGCCTGTGAATGTGTGTTAGGTGGGCGGGGGGATGTGATGTGTGGGTGGGGAACTAAGATCGCAGACTTCCTTCTTAGCTTGAGAATGAAAAACCCCCACAATCTGAGATGTGATTAGTGAAGATTGCCGATGTCTTTGGGTGGAAGAAACCTTCCTACAGAGATCAGCTAAAATGCATTTCATCTCGTCTTCATTATGCTATTTCCTTTGGGTTCTCACAGGGGGTTTAACGTCAGAGAAATGAACACACCAGATCTGTTTTTCCAGACAGAGTTTAAGTCCTCTGAGTCATGTGGCTATTCTGGCCACGTCATCTGGTTTCCTGGAGGATTTGGATGACCGCTTTTTGCAAGTGACAAACAGTGTGCATACTAAGTCTTACACTTGGTTGAGATCCTGGGATAAATTCTAGGAATACATCTTACTTCACTTTATATTTCTCGGAAGCCTGGGGGAGCAGATGAAAAGTAGCAGACATTTGCTGATGCGGTGGTTTCCCGAAGCTCTTTGCCCTTTACGGCCTGTGGAACTGCTCTCTCGGGGGCAATTAGACTTTGTCAGAAAACAGGCTTCCTTCCTTTGTGTTTCTCCAAAAAAACACTAGCGCCAGAGTTTATGCAGCTCTCGTTCGAACTGGCCTGCCCGCCTCCGGGGCTGACCGGACTGTGTGTTGGAGAGGACCCTTCCTTCAGCTGCTGATCAGAGCCGCCTTCCCCCATTGGCTCCTCCCTTTAAAGGAAGGGTGGCTTTTGGTGAAACAAAACCTCAAACTCAGCCATGCAAATCATGCCGGAGAGCCATCCGGGGCTGGCTGTGCTTCTTGAACAGTGTGGCGTGTATGATTCTTAAGGAAAACTTTCTGGGAAGCTGGAACAACAATTCCGTACCTCAGAGACGAAAACCTTCTTTTTTAAATGACCCTCGAGTTGTTTTGCGATTAGGAGACAACAAAGACCATCATAATAAAGGCCTGCTTCTTTGCAAACGGAATCTAATTCCCAGCTTCCTTTCGGTCCTGGGTTGGAGATGGTTTCCCACAGATAGAAAATAAATGCCCCGGGCTGATTTGGCTGGGTGTCAGGAACACCAGGCAGAGCCTCAGTGTAAGAGTGAAGTAAATAAAATAGGGGTTAAGCGACCCTTTGACTTTGGGCCCTGTCTTTACTTCACCTGGACTCTAGAACTGCCTTTTCTCTCCCTGTTTCAGTCCATCTTGGACATTCTCCCTGAAGGCCCCCAAATCCACTCCTTGCTTCCCTTTGCAATCACCTCTGGGTCTCACTAGCCTACATAGAACTCTTAGGGGATTCTTCAAAAAATGCACATGCCTAGGTCCCAGAGAGAATCAAATGCAGCGTATGTAGGGGCGGGCTTGAGCCATCGAGCTGCTCAGTAACTGATATACAAGTCAGAAAGCTAGTCACTGAACCAAGTCCAAGTCCTCCCTCGCAAAAGTTTGAGGCTTGCAAGAGGTAGTCACAATGCACCAGGCTCTACAGCAGTGGTTCTCAACCTTCCTAATGCCGCGACCCTTTAATACAGTTCCTCATGTTGTGGTGACCCCCAATTTCGTTGTTACAAATTGAACATAAGCCCTAGTCCAGGCCTCCCTCCTGCTCGGAGTGATAAAGTCGAAGCCGCCTCCACATGTCATTACTGCACACAGTGGTGCAGGTCACCTGTGTCCTGGCCACACCATCCCCGTGTGGGTTAGCCTGGAGAACACACTCGTAAAGGCAGAGCTGCTGCCTCACGTGGGCCTTGGCCTGCTGATACGTGCTTTCTGGGTTCACTCCATCTTGAAGCCCTCCAGCAGACAGATCACAATGAGGGCGTGTCCCGTATTTATTTCTTCTACCCTCACCCCACCCACCCACCATCCCTCCACTCCCCCCACTTAGCACACATTTATACACCCAGATGTCCGACTTCTCCATCCATCATTGATCCAGCTACATGCCTGTCCATCCACCCACCCGTGCACACATCTTTGTGCCCACTTGCCCATCCATGGCTGCTTCCAACTCTCCCAGCAAGTGCTCTCCCGCACCAGTCCTGTGCCGGTCCTGTGCTAGGGTCACGGGGCATGCAGAGATTAAAATGAATTAAGTTTACAATGTTCAAGAAAATCTTGGTCTAAGTCTGTATTCACTCCAGGTCACCTTCCAGGTGACTATTTGTTGAGCTCCTCCTATCAGTCAGGTGTTTCAGGCACTGGGCACAGATAGACACTGTTACTCTACCCCCTCCCACTTTACAGACGAAGAAACTGAGGCTCAGAGGTTATAGTGCAGTGGTTCTCAACCTTCTTAATGCTGCGACCCTTTAATACAGTTCCTCATGTTGTGGTGACCCCCAACCATAACATTATTTTTGTTGCTACTTCATAACTGTAATTTTGCTACTGTTATGAATCGTAATGTAAATATCTGATATGCAGGATGTATTTTCATTGTTACAAATTGAACATAATTAAAGCATAGTGATTAATCACAAAAACAATATGTAATTATATATGTGTTTTCTGATGGTCTTAGGTGACCCCTGTGAAAGGGTCGTTCGACTCCCAAAGGGGTCGGGACCCACAGGTTGAGAACCACTGCTCTACAGGAACTCCCAGACTGCAGCCGTGTGCTTTCCCTTCTACGCCTTCGTTTTTGCCATTCTTCTCACCGGGAGTGTCTTCCCCTTTCTGGTCTATCCAAATTCTACCCATTTTTAAATTTCCACTCAAGTTCTAACTCTTCCCAGGGACCTGTGACCAGCCTGGCAAAATGTGTCTTCTCCTTACTTTGGACTTTGGTGCCTCTGTTGTTTTATTTGATGCTTTCTCATGCGCTTTACATTAGTTATGTATTTAATACATATCAAGCCTCCATCATACGTGATGTATTCTGGGAAGAAAGTACGCAATAAAAATTGTGCAAGTCTTGACTTTAAGCCCTTTACCCCATATAATCACAGAGACTTATGAACCACCAGAAAAAGGTATAATTGAACCCAGCAGTTGTTAAACGTAAATGGCCTTGACTGTGGACAGTTGGAAGACAAACCACACAAAATTGATTCAGTGGGGATTTTGGCCAAGATCCCATGGGATTCTTGGCAATCATCAAGGCATCTCAAATTCACAGTAAACAAACAAAAACTCCCCTAAATGAGTATAACCTAAAATAATTCTTTTCCCTTTTTAGGTAACACAATAGTCAGCAGTCAATTTTACCCTGTAGGCTTTGTTACTGTAATAAGCAATGTAAAATTACCGTTCAAAGGAGAAAACCAAAAATTGTTTCAGGATTAGAGAGGACTGACAGATGTCCTTGTTAGGGTTTCCACTCACATGCAATTTACAGTGATGGTGGGCTGACTTTCTTTGTAGGGGGATTTCTCAGGAGGTGTCTTTGGTTTGTGCCCATTGGGTTTACCTGTTCCATAGTTGATGGCTCTTTCCCTCTGTTACAGATGATGGGAGGCAAGGGCCTTAAACAAGCTACGGAAGTTGCTATATTGAATGCCAACTACATGGCCAAGAGATTAGAAAAACACTACAGAGTCCTTTTCCGGGGTGCAAGAGGCAAGTATTAACTTTAGTCACGTTGGTTTTTTCTTGGTCAAACCAAGTTTGTCCTAATAGATCTGGTTTTCTGAAGTGGGTGGAAAACTTGTGTTTCTTAGTGTACACCAGAGAAAAGTGTACAGTTATTGGAAATGCTTTTAATTTAGCTAACAGATCAGAGGTATCCGCATTTGCAAGGCTCTGCAATGAAGTTAGTTCAGGCCAACACGAAGCCCACACCACGGAGAGATATATACGTAAATTCCACGAGCTCCTTACCTTACAAAGCGATATGGGAATGCCCCCAAAGAGGGGAGAAATTCGGATTGGGCAGAGGCAGGATGGCATTTTTGGGACAGCCTCTGGGAGGAGCCCGTTGAGATGAGCCTGGAAGGAAGTATACAGAGTCCAAGTAAACAGAGACCCAGGAGAAGCCAGGGACAAAGGAGTGGTCCAGGTGGTGGGAGTGTTGGGTGGGTTGAAGGACGAGATAGGAGGAGAAGGATCCGATGAGGATGAAGCTGGAGAGGTAGCATGGGGCCTTGAAAGTCTTGGAAGGCCCCGGACTTGACCTTTGAGCCAGAAAGGTTTTGAGGAAAGGAATG
Organism: Myotis brandtii; assembly: GCF_000412655.1. Taxonomy (NCBI): domain Eukaryota; kingdom Metazoa; phylum Chordata; class Mammalia; order Chiroptera; family Vespertilionidae; genus Myotis; species Myotis brandtii. The sequence goes on along the minus strand of NW_005355385.1, from coordinate 1,130,062 downwards.
ACAAGATGAAGAGAATGTTGAAATCATTAAGTCGGTGGCATGGCATGAACATGCTATTAAAAGTAGAATCAGTGAGTCTTAGTTACTGATAAGTTGAGTGTGAAGATACATTTTAGGTACGCCTCTTAGGGTTGTAATAGAGGCAATAATAGACGGAGGAACAAAGTCACGTTGGACGTGATGGGAGGGGATGGAGTCAGGTAGACATGCAGAGGACACAACCTCTGAGAGCAGACTCTTGGAAGTGGGGAGACTCAAGAAAAAGTTTCGAAAGACCAGAGCAAAACCCCTCAAGCAGATGGCTACATTAAGAGGGACCCTAGCCGGTGTGGCTCAGTAGATAGAGCATCAGCCTGTGGACCAAAGGGTCCTGGGTTCGATTCCAGTCAAGGGCACATACCTATTTTGCAGAATCCCCCCTGGCCCGGGCTCTGGTCAGGGCCTGTGCAGAAGGCAACCAATTGATATGTTTCTCTCACATCGATATTTCTCTCTGCCTTTCCCTCTCTCTCCCACTCTCTCTAAAAATCAATGGAAAAATATCCCTGGGTGAGGATTAAAAAAATACCTATATATATTAAACTAACAGAAACAAGTAAATATTCACTGAAGAAAAAAAAAAAGAGGAGTGCAGAAGCCCCCCTACCATGAGCAGGGACTCCATTCCTGAGGTGGCTTTGAGCACCCTCTACCACCATTCTTCACAGCCTCTCTCCCCAGAAACCCTCTGCTTGTCCTTCCTGCCACCATTCTGGCTTCACCTCCTCCCTGGAGCCTCCCTTTCTGGATGAAGAGAACTACTTCCTCCTCTTGGCTCCCTCAGCACGGAGGATTTCTCCCACTTAGTTTATCCTCTGGCTCTGCCATCGACTCCAAACTCCTGCAGGGCGGGGCCTGCCTGCTGCAGTTCTGGAGCTCCCATGCCTGGTGTCATGCCTGGCACAGAGCGAGCCATCAACAAACAAATGCAGAGTGCAGCGCGCAGAGTGCTGGTTGTATCTGATAGGTGTCCTCAAAGGCACCTTTGCCTTTAACAGCTAGGAAGCCGTCAGTCACCTTTGAAAGCAGAGGAAGATGGTGAGGCAGATGCCAGGTGGGAATGGGCTGAGTGGGCTGAGGTTGGGGAGGAGATGTGGGAAGCTCTCATGGTTTGGGGGAGTTTGGAGGTGAAGGGGTGGTAGGAGCTGCTGCATAGGATGTAGTTTTGTTTTGTTTCCATGGAAAAAGCAGTGAAGAGGGGAGAGCGAAGCTTCAATGGAGGGAACAACAGACGGGGAAACAAAGTCACTCTGGAGGTGATGGGAGAGGATGGTGCCAGGTAGGCACACAGTGCATGGGCTCAGAATCGAAGAAGGAACAGAGGGGACTTGGAGCAGAGACCAGTCAGTAGGCAGCAGCCCAGACTTTGGGCCACAGGAAGGAGGCCACCCTTTGGCTTTGGGTTTCCTGCACAGGAGAGTGTACATCTACATCTGTGATTTTTCATTTAAAGGCTGGTCTTGCCTTTAAATATGTACCCAAGCCCTAACCAGTTTGGCTCAGTGGATAGAGTGTCGGCTTGAGGACTGCAGGGTCCCCGGTTTGATTCCAGTCAAGGGCATGTACCTTGGTGGCGGGCACATCCCCAGTAGGGGGTGTGCAGGAAGCAGCTGATCGATGTTTCTCTCTCATCGATGTTTTAACTCTCTATCCCTCTCCCTTCCTCTCTGTAAAAAATCAATAAAATATATTTAAAAAAAATATGTACCCAAGGGGTGGTTCTGGAGTTTGGAAATAGAAAAGAGCTAAATAACCAGAAGCTCAGGTAGAAATGCTCCCCAGAGAGGAGAAAAGAAAGTTGTGGGCAACGTGTCTCTAAGCAACACAATGAAGTGCTTCTGAAGTGGATATTAAAGAAGCTACTAGAGCTACTAATTAATTCAGATACAGTTCTTGCGCTGTGAAATGCATCCTGCTTATGTATTGGCCTTCAGGAATAGCTTTAGTATTTGTTTTGTTTGGTTATATAATAATATATAGGTGCCCAACATGAAAAATTTGGAAAATGAAAAAGTATGAGGAAGAAAATATAAATGATCCATGGTTCAATCTAGCAGACACAATTGCGATTAATATGTTGCTGTATTCCTTCTCATCTTAGTTTTAGACAGTTGAAATCATATTATAAGCACAGTTTGTGTCCTGTTTTTGTTTGTTTGTTTCTTGTTTTGTTTTTAATCCTCATCTGAGGATATTTTTCTATTGATTTTTAGAGAGAGTAGAAGAGTTAGGGAAAGACAGAAAGAAATATCAATGTGAGCCCTAACCGGTTTGGCTCAGTGGATAGAGCCTCAGCCTGTGGACTAAAGGGTCCCAGGTTCGATTCCGGTCAAGGGCATGTACGTTGGTTGCGGGCACATCCCCAGTAGGGAGTGTGCAGGAGGCAGCTGAATTGATGTTTCTCTCTTATTGATGCTTCTAACTCTCTATCCCTCTCCCTCCCTCTCCCTTCCTCAATAAAATATATTAAAAAGAGAAAAGAAATATCAATGTGAGAGAAACACATCGATTGGTTGCCTCCTGCATGGGCCTGGACCAGGGCCTGGACTGGGGAGGAACCTGCAACCGAGGTACGTGCCGGAATCGAACCCAGGACCTTTCGGTCTGCAGGGCGACACTCTATCCACTGAGCCAAACCATCTAGGGCTTGTGTCCTGTTTGTTTGTTTTTTTAACTTTATTTTATATTGTGATTATTTCCCCACGCCATTACATGTTCTTTGAAAGTGACTGCATCAATTCTATTGTGTGGGTATACCACAATTTCAGCAATTCTATAGGTTTTTCCCTGAGTTGTTTGAATTTCTTAGATTAAAAAAAAATCTCTGATTGTTTCCTTAGGTTAGTCGCAGAAGAGAAATTATTATCTCAGAGGCTATCAACTCACTGAAGCTCTTGATACAGAGGGCCTAGTTGTCCTCCCAGAGACTTTGTACTGAATTTTCTCACAGTTAATAGATGAGAATAGCCATGGCACCAGGGCCTGGTGAGCACAAAAAAGCAATGCAAACCTAAACCAAAGTATCTTTGCCAACTTGATGAGTAAAATACCATATTTTTGCTATAATTTATCAATATTTGTTTTTTTCTATTTTTAATTTTTTTATATTGACATTTTCCCTTATGATTAACTTTATTTGACAACTTCATCGAGATAGAATTCACGTACCATGCAACTCGCTCACTTAAAATGTACAACTCGATGATTGTTAGTAAGTGCGCAGAGTACTGTGATGCCGGGTTTACTAGTAGTTGTTTACAGCAGGAATGCTTGTTGCCTGGACTGTGGGGGATAGGCGGCTCTCCAGGAGAGAGGAGAGTGAGCAAGCATTTCTCAGGTGCCCACCATGTGCTTAGCAGTTAAGTGATTTCTATGGGCATAGATGGTCCCAGTCCTAGGGAATTGCAGCATAAAAAGACAGATAACATTTTCCGTTTGTTTTGACATTTTACCACAGAATTAAATAATGAATCCTATTTATCATCCCAAGCAAAAAGGACTGGTGAATACAGACTTTATTACCCAATCCCAAAGTTCATGAAACCAAAAATTGTCTCATGTTTGGTTTGGTAAACACATTCATTATACAATTTGAGGCTTTGTATTTTAAGGCCTAGAAAAGAATTATCAGTTTATCTCCCAAGGGCCCGAAATAGAAAATGTTTTTAAACATATTGTATTCCAAAATGTCTAATGGCAATATCCGAAGACCGTTATTCATTTTATTCCTATTTACTAGCTCTAAAAAGACTTCAGAATTACCCATGACTATGAGGCAACAATTTTAATGAACTCCAGGCTTCCCTTTATGAACCATTTCTTTGAGAGTTTGAAAATACCAGCTAAACGGTTGAGGGTTATAGTTTTGTGAAGCAGAGGAGTGGCAGGCAGGAATTGGGATGGACAGCAGCAGCAGTATTTATTGTTAGGATATGGAAAGAAAGGAATTACCTCAGGTAAAATGATACTTTTTTAAAGGAGAAATTTAAAAAATTCACAAGTGTCTACTCTTGTGCGAGGCTAAGGTCACTTTTTAATCTAAATGGTGTTCCTGTCAGTGGAGTAGACAATTTTGTTCATATCCCATTGTTTTAATTATGGTTTAAATTCTTAAATGCCTGTCCTGTTTTGTCCTTGGACAAACCTAATGCTGCTTGGAAATTCCTGCCCCTGAATAGGTTTCCCTGGGGCCTTTATGAGTGGACATGGGCCTCAGGAGCTGGGCCCTCAGATCCCTGGCTGGGGAGAAACACCTCCTGAGGCCCAATGATGAGAGAGAATCATGGATCCGCTGCCTCCTGCACGGCCCCCACTGGGGATCAAACCCGCAACCCGGGCCTGTGCCCTGACCGAGAATCAAGCCGTGACCTCCTGGTTCAGAAGTCGACCACTGACCAACACTGGCCAAGCTCAAGGGAGGTTTTGAAAAGTCCTTTTTTTCTGGAGCACGTTCTGTAGCCTTGGGAGATAATTAACTTCCGGGGGTTGGGAAGGGGCATGTTCCAAGCTTGGAGCCAAGCCATTTTTATTTTGCTTTTCCATCATCCCACCCCCTCCTCTCCTTGCTCCTTTGACTTGCTGTCTAGTCAGACTCTCAGTGATAGTCATGGTCAGGCCCAGCGGAAACACCTACTCAGTGAAAACTTGTGCTGATCAGCTTATACAATTTCTACTTCAGATTGCCCCGACTCACCCTATACCATAGAAGGTTTGTATATCTTTCCTTCTTAAAAACTGCAAACAAAGATGAACATCTTGGGATCTGGCCTCCAAAAGCCACCAAGTTTAAATTTCACCCTTTGCCGGGCTCAGTAGCGGGGGAGAGAGAGAAAGATGCTGAAATTCCACTACCGTTTCCATCTGAATGCATTAGACGATGGATTTAGAAAATAACATCTGAACCTCATTTTGAAAATGGAGCTCTTCCCAAACCACTAGGCTGTGGTGGGGGCCTCTGCGGAGAAGCCTTGGTGTTAGCAGCGCTCGGCTGGGCTGGGCAGGGCTGGGCCGGGCTGGATGGGGCCTTTCAGCTATTACTGAACCTCTGGAAGATTCTGCTCCCTGCCCACCAGCAAGAGCAACTCCTCTCCACCCTCATGTGTCCCTCTCCTCCTCCTCCGCTGCCGCTGAGTGTCCTTCAGAGCAGCGGTCGCCAACCCGTGGTCCGTGAGGTCCGAAAGGTCGGCGACTGCTGCTTCAGAACATTAGTCTCCTTCCTTAAGTCATTGTCACAATGCTGGGTTGGCTGCCAGAGGCTCAGCGAAGAAAGGTCAAGGGTTGGGCTCCCCAAATGGAGTAGCGTAATAGGGCATTTAGGATTCTTGGAATTAATAGTTGATGAGGACTTGAATCTCATGATTTTCCCCCTGATCATTTCAACTGGCACTTTCCGCCCCCCACACCTATGAATACAACTTCCTACTTTGGAATCACACTCCTCACAAGTGTAATTGCCATCATTGTTACAAAGCAGGCGTTAAAAGTAAGCATGCAGTAACAGTATATTCAAAGCCTCAGGATCTCATACTTTTATTTCAAACAAAACCAGTTTATCCATATGTGTTCACTACATAAAAAGCAGAGCCGTTCACAGACTATTTTCAGGGGCTGCTAAGGACTGGAGCTATTCTTTAGGTTGAGGACTTGTCTGCTCCAAGGACCTGTTAAGTAATTCAATGTTTGCTGAAAATCAGCAAAGCAGGTTAAGAAAGAGTACATTATTATCTCATGTATAGATGCTTTCCTTGAAGGAAATTCATCTGTTGTGTGGGCATGGAATTTGGGAAGCTCCCGGGAATGTTGTTCTATTTATGAAAATGCTGACTTAACTTTGGTGGTTTTTGATGATGAATGGGTGATCAACAGCTCATGCTGGGGAGACGGCAGCCTGGGCATAGCGAGGCGATCCGTTTCCATACTAGAACAAAGTGAACAGACCCCTCAGAGATTTTGGCCTTATCAACTCCTTGCCACTTGTGGTGTATGCTTTGACAACTCTTATTTCTAATTCTCAGTCTGAAACCGAAACTTCAAAAGCCCCTTTGAAGAACCACATAAAATTCTGTGTCTTATGGATATATGTTTAGTATATTTGCACACAGACAGAAGAAACAGTTATTGGATGTTGGGGGGAAAGTTCCTGAAAAGGATGTCAATGGATCTTTAGCTTAGAAATATTTTGTACATAGGATCAGGCCTGCGATGACTGTTGCAACTAGATTTTAGGTTAGAAGTAATCTCATCCCCAGAAATCTCTGTTGAATGTTTCAGCGGAGCCTTAGCACCGAAGTCCCACCTCCCATTAGCTTCTTGGCTCAAGGGTGTGTTATGCACTAAGGATCGGATACATTGGCCTGGCATGTTAAACATTTTTATTTGCAGTAAGAACGAGGAAGTCTTTGTTTCCACCTATAAACTTATCAAGTGCCCATGCTTTTCAACATGCATTATAAGGCTGATTTATTTGCCCATTTGCTTGTGTAAAACAACAAACTGATGCTAATCTCGAGATGAAACAATTTTCCCTAACAGGTTATGTGGCTCATGAATTTATTTTGGATACAAGACCCTTCAAAAAGTCTGCAAATATTGAGGCTGTGGATGTGGCCAAGAGGGGGGACACAGACTGGGGCTTTTGACATTCACACAGTTGCTGGAGCTGGCTGTGGACCACTTCCTGGAGGCACAAACCGAATGTGCAGTCACCACAGGAAACTGATCCGTAGGCCAAGTGGGGAGCCCAGGGTTCTAGGCAACCTTTGAAGTGATAGAGAAAAAACTCCCCCTATGACTGCATTTGTACCGCCCTTTGAAAGATAAGTCATGCATCTTGACTCCAGGCAGCCAAGATGTCTGTATAGTTAACAAAATTAAAAATCCCAAAGAAAATGATTGTTGTTCTCTACCCATGTTTCTGGTAAATTCTTATTTCTTTCCCACTCTTGGTACACAGAGAGGTCCATGAAGAGGCAAGGTGGTATAATGGGGGGAAGAAGTGGAGCAAGTTACCTGTGGAAGTGTTAGAGACAAGTGGCATTTTATATTCATATTTACAACCATTTCAGGCATGACACAGCTGTTTCCGCTGCTTCTAGAGGCGAGGAATAGGCATATGTTTTCACAGCGGTGACACAATTTTCTTTGAAGGATTTAAAGAGATGCAGGCCCTTTGTATATTAGTGGATGTTTGCTCAGCACAGCCCTTATTAAAATACATTTTCTTAGTGACATTATTAATAATATCAAAGACCCTTCAATTCTCAGAAAGGCTAAGTTGAAGAGAACTTTGCCTTTCAATGGATGTGGAGTCCCATCTTAATTTTAATGATGATTTTGAATGACTTCTTTTAATAAGTAAAATGAAAACTTTAATAATTTAGTAGGTTTACTACGGCATCTTAATGGGAGTCCCGTGTGTGTGTGTGTGTGTGTGTGTGTGTGTATGTGTGTGTGTGTGTGTGTGTGTCTCATTCTCTCTCAAATGAATGATCTTATTATGCAAAGTTATACTGATAATAAATGGGAAAGCCAGAGAGTGGTTTCATTAATGAAATTAGCAACTGCCTCATCAGAATCTCCTCATGACTCTTCCAATAACCTGACTCAGACTCCTGGCATCTCACGTCTGACTGCAGCAGCATTTGGAGGGAGAGAGAGAAGGGGCTAGGAGGGAGGTGGTAATTGAAGTTACCATCTAGTACTTCCAAACTTTCAAGGCCTTTACTATCTCCAGCCTTGATAGTATTCTCCCACCCTCCTCTCCTCCCTCTCTCCCTCCCTCCCTCGTTCCCTCCCTTCTTCCTTCCTTCCTTTCTTTTTTTGTTAGTCCTCACCCAAGGATATTTTTCCATTGATTTTTAGAGAGAGTGGAAGGGAGGGGGAGAGACAGAAAGAAACATCGATGTGAGAGTGTCTCTTCCAAATTGGGAAGGTCAAAATTAATGTCACATGTTCTCCGGTCTCCCTTGCAGGATTTCATGCCCCTACCATGTCCTGGCCAGTGGCAGGGACTCTCATGATTGAGCCCACTGAGTCGGAAGACAAGGCAGAGCTGGATAGGTTCTGTGATGCCATGATAAGCATTCGGCAGGAAATCGCCGACATTGAGGAGGGCCGCATCGACCCCCAGGTCAATCCACTGAAGGTCTGTAGGCACTGACTTTATTCAAAATGTCCCATAGAGGATAAAATGGTTGGGCCAGTGTGTCAGCAAGCCCCGAGCTCCCTCATGAGATGATGATATTCTTGCCTAGAATCAAGGCCATTCTTCTGAGATGATGCATTCATTACTTGGAAGTTTAAATCTTGAACATGGCTGTTACTCAAGTGTAATGTAGATATTTTCTATGTCTTAACGTTGTTTATGTCATTGTTTTGGGGGTTGTGGCAGCTACACACCACATGCACCCAACTGGTTGCCACAGAGGGAGCAGAGGCCTAAGGGCTCCATTTAGTTGAGGAAGTCTTATTCTGTGTCTCTGTTTGGTGCAAACTAGTGAGATTATTTACCTCACAAACTCAGGGTAAAGGTAAGTTCTTACATTAAAGACAAGCAGTTACCTCTTAGAACAACTGGATTGTTCCTTGAATGTTTTATAATGTTTGTGGCTTATGTTGGAGAACAATTTGTTAGGCATTATCCTGCCTCTTCTACAATATGTTTATTTCATATCTAGTGAGAGCTCTTAAGTTTCTCATTGGGTCCAGATATTAAGCCGGGGTAGCATGAATTGAGAACACCATGAAGGCTGTGGTTGTGTTGTTATGGCTCCAAGCCGGACAACACATCTGAGATGCTGAGCAACTTTTAAAACTGCCCAGCAGAAGGTGGAGTGCGGGGGCAAATGGGTGGCAGGAGAAGGCAGGTACCTTACTTAGTGTGAGTTTGACAGGGTAACGAAAGAAGACAATATGATCATTTGTACTTTTTTTTTTTTTTTTTTTACTCTGGTTACTGCTGATTCTCTCAGGATTTAGGCTGTTTTTAAAATGGCAATAGATGTCTAAAGGACATAATACTGTGTTAAAAAAGCAAGTGGAGAATAATACTCATCGAATGATACATGGTTTAAAAACTATGCTATATGCTGTTTATTAATATACGCAATAATAATATAAAAACATGATAGGACTGGTGAACACCAAATTCAAGATAGTGGTCATCCCTGGGGAGAAGGGCAAACAATGAGGCGGAGAGGGGAAATCCAGGCAGCTTCAACTGCCTCCAGTGTTTTTTATTTTAAAAGGTTAAGCAAATATGACAAAATGTGGATTGATGTTGGTTAGTAGATGTGCTTATTATATTACCATAACTTTTTGATATTTGAAATATTTCACAATAAAAAGTTTCCTACCAAGATTTCCTTCCCCCCAAAGTGAAACAAAACAACAGCCTCCTCTGTCCATGGGCTTCCGTTAGAAGCTCCCTGACGGGGGAGAAGGCGGTGTTCTGCTCTGATCCCTCTCCCATCCGTGTCTGTCCCAGATGTCTCCACACTCCCTGACCTGCGTCACATCCTCGCACTGGGATCGGCCGTATTCCAGAGAGGTGGCAGCCTTCCCACTCGTAAGTTCTCCTCGGAAGCTGACTGTGCCAGCTGTGAGAGTGCCTGCGAGGGGCCATCGCCTACTCGGAGGGGCTCCCACTCTTACAGTCTCATAGTAACTATCTGTGGGACACATTGTGAAATGTGGGCCCTGACAAGGGAAGTCCTCAGAGCGTAGCCGTCTCTGAAGTCAGAGTCTGAGAATCTGCCAGGGCACACAGTGGAGGAAGTCCCAGTAGGAGACCTTGTCAAGTAGATGTATTCTACCACCATCCAATAGTGAGATGGCTCCAAATGCAATTCTTTCTTTTTTTAAAAAATGTATTATGTCACATTTAAAAAAATATACATATTTATTGATTTCAGAGAGGAAGGAAGAGGGAGAGATAGAAACATCAATGATGAGAATCATTGATCGGCTGCCTCCTGCAAGCCCCCCTCTGAGGATCGAGCCCACAACCTGGGCATGTGCCCTTGACCAGAATTGAACCTGGGATCTTTGAGATTGCAGGCTGACGCTCTATCCACTGAGCCAAACGGGCTAGGGCTATTTCTTTTTCTTTTATGGTTCTTATATGAAGGAGAAGATGCTGTATAGTTTGATGGGACGAGAACAAGCTTTTAGTTTCTTATACTTTTTTTTGTTTGTTTGTTTTGTTAATCCTCACCCAAGGATATTTTTCCATTGATTTTTAGAGAGTGGAAGGGAGGGGGAGAGACAGAGAGAGATCTATGTAGAGAGACACATCGATTGGTTGCCTCCTGTATGTGCCTCGACCAGGGCCAGGGATTGAACCTGCAACCAAGTACATGCCCTTGACTGGAATCGAACATGGGACCCTTAGGTCTGCGGGCCGACACTCTATCCACTGAGCCAAACCAGCTAGGGCTAGCTTCTTGTACTTTTTGAGTACTTGTTGGGCTAGTGGTATACTAGGCTGTGGGAGTATCATGGTAATATCCTCTCACAAGATAAACCTCTCAAAATATGGCAGAATATTTTTTTCATCCTTTGTTCTTACAGCCCTTTGTGAAACCAGAGAACAAATTCTGGCCAACCATTGCCCGGATCGATGACATCTATGGCGACCAGCACCTGGTCTGTACCTGCCCACCCATGGAAGTTTATGAGTCTCCATTTTCTGAACAGAAGAGGGCCTCTTCTTAGTCTCCCCCTGAGTCCAAGTGACTGATTTGATGCCTCTCTCTGGAGCATTTGATAAGCAAGAAATATTTCATCACCTACCCCAGACTCAAGCAGGGGTTTTATATACTGTGTATATTTTTGTAATCTCTGTCAAGGTAAATGTAAATACAGTTAGTGTGATGAGTGGGAGCTCACTGTTGGAAGACTGATTTGCTTCCATGCCTCTGCCTCCACATATAGCAGTTGATGTTCAATTTGCCTTGATTGGTGGCCATTTTTAGTTTTTTGCATAGAAAATTTGGGGTGTGCTCGGAACTTTAACTTTCAATGGAGCAAGTTCACAGACATTGTAGAGGCTATACTGATAGACATATTTTTGTTCCAAATAAGTCCTTATGGACTGTGCCAACTGTGGGAAATCCCAGGGCAAATGTTTACATTTTGTATACACTGCAGAAATCTTCCTTCCAACTAATTTGCCTAATCAATAATAGCATTTGTTTTCACTTTTTTTTTAATCTGCAATTATTAGTGTTGTAATAAAAGCATTTCAATTTGAAGAATGCCTTCTTGATCCAGTTTTCATTCTTATGTCCATGTCTAGGTTCAGAGGGATTTGAAGGGTAAGGAGAATACCTAACCCACTAACCACTGTTCCGTCACCAGCTTTGTCTCTGGCTGGCTAAAGAAACAGTGTGTATGCCTTGGTTAGCACTTTGGCCCTTTTTGTAAGAATTGTGTTAGGTTGTGTGTAACTGAAACCCAACTACAGAAGTTTAATCAAATAGTAGTTTATTTTTTCTTGTTTAACAGTAAGTTCAGGGGTAATAAGCCAAGGGCTAGTGCTCCTTCGGTCTTTCTGTTCTGCCTTATTTGGTGTATAGTCTTCCTCCTCATAGTCCTGGATGGCTGCTGCATATCCAGGCATCACTGCCATTCCAGATAGGAAAAGGGGGAGAAAACGAGAGGCAAAAGGCAGATGCCATCCAACTTGGCTTCTTCTGAAATGCTTTCCAAGAGGTTTCACCCAGTAACTTCTGCTGACTTTTAACTGGCCAGAACTGGTTCAAATTGCCACTCCTAGCTGCAAGGGGTATGGGGAAGACTTTTAGCTGGGCATGTTACTGCCCCAAAGAAAACCAGGAGTTTGTTAACTGAAGAAAAGGGGAAGAATGGGTTTCGGGTAGGCAAGTAGCATGCCTGCCACAAATAAGTTTCTCCTAGAAATAGCAAACACTTCAGATGGTCTTCCCTGATAGTTATTAAGCATGTGCTCTAGCCTGGCTACTTGGTTCCTCGTGTGGCAGCTGTTATGATAGTGATCTGGACAAAAGTCCGAGCGCTCTATTGAATGCTCTACAAGTGGCCCACTTACTCTCACACTTTTAAAAAAAGTTTGTAAAACAATTTATTCCAGCCTAACTAAGCAGTAGAGAAGTGATGGGACCCATGGCTCCTTTTTAGCATACGTTTTTATTTGTTGATTGCTTTTAGAGAGAAGGGAGAGAGAAACATGGACTGGTTGTTCCACTTATTTATGCATTCATTGGTTGATTCCTGTATGTGTCCTGACCTTGGATTGAACCCACAACCTTGGTATATTAGGACAGCACTCCAACCAACCGAGCTACCTGGCCTGGGCTAACAAAATACTTAAGTGATTACTGTCTATGGCAGGGGTGGGCAAACTTTTTGACTCGAGGGCCACAATGGGTTCTTAAACTGGACCGGAGGGCCGGAACAAGTGGAATGTTTGTGTGAACTAATATAAATTCAAAGTAAACATCATTACATAAAAGGGTACGGTCTTTTTTTTTTTTTTAGTTTTATTCATTTCAAACGGGCCGCATCCGGCCCGTGGGCCGCAGTTTGCCCACGGCTGCTCTAGATACTTACAGGGGCCATGTTTTCCAATGACACTGGTGCCTTTCATCCAAATAAAGGATGTAAGTGCCACTGTTGGGCGCAAGAAGCCCTCTGGGGCATGTAGTTTAGAAGCTGAGATGCTAGTGCTTTTAGTGGTTCCCAGGGCTCTAAGACAGACATTTTGGCTCAGACATTGGACAGGCTCAGAGATGTTTCCCAGGACAGTGATTTTTCAAACCTTTGTGTGTCTAGATCACCGGGAGGGCTTGTTGATGCAGAACGCTGGGCCCAGGCACCAAGTCTGATTCAGTAGGTCTGGGGCAGGGCCAGTTTCCATTTCTAACAAGTTCCAGGTATTGCCTCTCAGCTTCCTTTGTTCACATTTCAAGGAAATTTCCAGAACTCTTAAGCCTTTAAAGGACGATGAGGGTGGGAAAGATGCTGAACTTAGTCATCCTTCTATTTTTTTAATATATATTTTTATTGACTTCAGAGAGGAAAGGAGAGAGAGAGAAACATCAATGATGAGAATCATTGGTTGCTGCCTCCTGCACGCCCCATAATGGGGACCGAGCCCACAACCCAGGCATGTGCCCTGACCGGAATTGAACCCGGTACCCTTCAGTCCACAGGTTGACGCTCTATCCACTGAGCCAAACCAGATAGGGCCACCCTTGTATTTTTTATGCAAATCTTACTATTTTGAGAGGAAACCCCTCTTTGCTGGTTTTGGCTAAGGCTCCTAGGGCTGGAGGAGACTGTGTGAGCCGGTGCCACTGCGCTCCAGCCTCCTCTCTGATCTGCTACCCTCACTCCTGCCAGCACTGAATCAAGGAAGCCTTTTATTTATTTATTTTTTAGATCAAAATGTCAGCTTTTTTGGGAGAATAAAGCTGATTGGAGACTGCTTTTTTAAAGATCTCTAGCCAGAGGGCTTGCTCTCCATTTTGCCCTTGATGCTTCACAGTCTAAGCCTGGGACTCCCACCCCAGGGAGTCAGTCTGTCTGTGACTACACTGACCCAGGATCGCTGCCCTGCCAACCCCAGGTTTCCTGGTGCTGGTGCAGTAACATGGATGAGCGGAAGCCATCAGCCACTTTCTTTATGGAGAGCAGGCAGAGGCAGGCGTGACATTGGCTGAGGCCGTTCCACAAAGGAAATAGGAATCCAGGAAGCAGGAGTTGGTGCCCAGCGTGGACCACACTAGTCCTGTAAATCCAGTTTTCTTGCTGGAGAGAGTGCAGGGTCGCAATGAGAATACTCGCTCTGTCGTCAGACTGCTTTTGGTCATATCCCAGCTCCCCTATATCCTAACTGTCTGATCCTGGAGAAGATAATTAACATCTCTGAGCCAAGACTCCTCATCTGTGAAATGATACCACCTACAACTCCCAGGTGAGTATTCAATATATTGTTTTGAGCAGTGCCTGGCACAAAGTGAGTAAATGTTAGCTCTTACCCTTCTCACCCTCACTTAGGTCCTTGTGTTCTATACTGCACCTCCCTGCACTCCTTGCCCCAGGGCAGGAGCCCGACCCTGATCTGATGTACCTCGCATTCAGACCATCTTCCCTTCGTTTTCCATTCCTAACGGTCCCTTCCCTCTGCATTGCCAGATGAAGTGAAAGGAACATGGGCTGTGACTTCACACAGATATGGATGAGATTCTCGGGTAGGGCCTGTTGTTTTGAGACAACAGACAAAATGCTCTTATCCTTTCTGCACTTGTTTCTTAAGGTATAAAATAGCAATAATGAAAGAACTTACCTCAATCAGGCTTGTTATAAGGATTAAATGACATGATAACACAGAGTACTTAGCACAGTGTCTGGCACCAGGAATCACGACCTTATTCAGCAAACACTGACTGAGCCACTATGTACCTACCAGGTAAACAGGAAAGATGAGGCCTTTCACGGAGCATCAATCCCAGATGGGTAAACAGACAACACATAAATTAAGATTTCACAATGTGAAATGCTTTTTGTAACACAGAAACTACTGTGGTACCTGTGTCAGGGTTGGGACCCCTTTATATGAGGTGGGCAGGGAAGGATTCTCAGAAAGCTGCCTTTTAGGAGAAAATCTGAACAAAAAGAAGCCAGCCATGACTAGGTGTGGGGGAGGGGAGTTATTTAGAAAGAGAAGCATGTTTAAAAATTTTAGTATCTGCATTTTTTTTAAAGAGCCAGTTTCTTTTTTTTTTTAAATATATTTTATTGATTTTTTACAGAGAAGAAGGGAGAGGGATAGAGAGTTAGAAACATTGATGAGAGAGAGATCAGCTGCCTCCTGCACACTCCCTACTGGGGATGTGCCCGCAACCAAGGTACATGCCCTTGACCGGAATCGAACCCGGGACCCTTCAGTCTGCAGGCCAACGCTCTATCCACTGAGCCAAACCGGTTCGGCTTAATATCTGCATTTTAACATTTATTTTTAATCTCATATGCAAAGGGTTTTAAGAATCCCTGAGAAATAGGGAGGGGAGGAAGATGAGGAATGAAAGCTGGGTTTGAGGCAAGGTGTGCAAATCTTGCTGGGAGTCAAAATGGGGAGGGGGTGTTTGAGCCTAGAGTCAAGATCATCGAGAATAAAATTAGGGTCCAGAGAAGAAGGGGCCCCTGACTCAGGTGGAAGGCTTTGAGGAAAAAGGGGAAAAGGTGTGAGTGTGTGTGGGGGGGGTGTCCTTGTGTCAGGAAGGGAGGAAGCATTTGTAAAGGAGGGAGTAGGAATGGAAGTGGGAGAAGATGCAGGTTATGAACAGGAAAAAATGGGAGAGGAGGAGATAAGGGCCTATGGTGGGAATGAGAAAGAATTAAGATGTGAAAGTGCAAGAAAAATGATGGCAGATGAAAGAAGTCAGGAAGGCGGGGGGGGGGGGGGGGGGGGGGGGGCGCACAAAGCCAGAGATGGTGGGAAAAGGCTGTTTAGGATGGGATGAGAAGGGGGTCAAGAGCATGAGCAACAAGCCCAGGAGAAGTCTCCCTCAAATCAGGACAGGAGAGATCACAAGAATGGGAAGGGAGATGATTAAAAAGTCAGCTTAAGATGGCAAAGGGAAGGGGTAGAGGGCAGGAAGAGGTCCCAAGTTTGAGAGGAGGGCAGGCAAGGGAGAAACAGATCTGGGATCCAAGT
This sequence comes from Myotis brandtii, assembly GCF_000412655.1. Taxonomy (NCBI): domain Eukaryota; kingdom Metazoa; phylum Chordata; class Mammalia; order Chiroptera; family Vespertilionidae; genus Myotis; species Myotis brandtii. The sequence goes on along the minus strand of NW_005355385.1, from coordinate 1,114,326 downwards.
CCTTGGATGAGAAAGAGAACAGGGAGCACCAGACAATAGAGCAAAGGCCAGGGAGTGGGCTGGCCCGTCAGTAAAGGGGCCGAGGGAGGACCCCATGCACAGGAGGGAAAGGCATGGGAGGGTAGGGTCCTGAGAGAAAAAGAGCCAGGGAGCCTTTTTTGGAAACCAACCAGGCAGAATGATTGACCTGAGGGGACCAAGTGAGAGGGAATGCCAATGCCAGGGGTTAGAATGTCTTGGACGTTGAAAATTAAGTCCGCACAGCAGCAAGCCCTGAGGACAGGGCTGGTGGACACTTCCCAAGACCACAGCGGCCAAGGGGCTGGAGGACCCACTTGTGTGTTACTGCGATGTGTGTAGGCAGGCTCCTAAGTGTGATTAATGTGCTTTTCCTTCCTTCTGTTCATGTGTAATTCCAGTGCTGGCTTCACTGAGTTCTTGGTTTCACCTCCCACCCCAACTCCTCTAGTCCTCCCAGCCTGGCCAGGCTCTAACTTCCCAACCTTCATCCCTGGAGCTTTTCCCTAGTCTCCTCCACACCTTGCATACATACAGCTCCCTGGGGAAGTCCCCAATATGAAAGTTACAATTCTGGCTGTCAGATCACCCACCCCAAAGTTTGTTTGGAAATGTAGTTAATTTGGAGATGGAGGTTTCTGGTGCATGGAAGTGGCAGGGTTAATTGGTGCCTTTTCCATACAAGAGTGCTGATTGATAGATTATGGCTTAATTGGCTTTATAGGCTAATCTGGGAATCTAGCCATTTCCTCCATATCATTTCCTATAGGAAATATTTGTACAAACAAGATCATTTCATTTTTAACCTACATCAAGTCACAGGTCATGGATGTCATTATTTTACAAATTAACTTCAATGACGCAAGTTGGAGATGGCCTGCAATTCTTCTGAATTCAAAAGAATTGATGGATGGTAGAAGAAATCAACTCTAAGCTATTTCTTTAATGTGCCGACAGGACTTTTTGGGTGTCTAGACCTCTCTTAAGAGGTTAGGGTTTTCAAAACTGATGCAAGAGAAAGAAATTTTAGTGTGCTTTTGATCTGATTTGCATTGTGCTTTAACATTATCAGTAAGTATGTTTGTATGGTTCGAATGTGATTTTAAATTTTCTACAAAAGCACTTCTGAAGATCATCAGAAAAAGAAGCCTTGGTGAGATTTAAGTACTTTAAATAACAGCCAAACTCCCCAAACAGGGTGGAATCCCAGGGCACCAGGAGTGATGTCAGGCATCCTAAAAAAATGCAGACTTCCCGCCCCAACAGTGCTGCCACTGGGAACTTGATCCAAAAGTGTTCCTCTCTGCAATAGGAGCAGCCAAGGTAGAATTCTATGCAAACAGATTCTTTTTAAAAGACTGGCATAAGGAATGGAAAAAAAAATAACTCACTTCCATTTAATACTTTTTATCCAACGTGAACTGCACAGGAATATGAGTTCCTCAAAATAGAAGAACTAAATGCTTTTATTGGTTAAAAGAAGCTGCTTCAAATGCATTCCAAAAGACAACGAGGAAAATACTTTCTGTGGAAGGAGACAGTTGGGTAGGCTGTTAAATAAACTTGGAAATAGTGAAGGAGTGTCAGATGTGATGCCAGCCATGTGGGGAGGCACGGGGAGGAGTGTGGCGAGTTAGCGCTACTTCTGTGTTTTGTCAAAAAGAGAGCCTTTCGTCTGGGACAGTGTCTGCCACTCAGAAATGCTGTTAATCTGAAGCCTAATGCCAGGGAGCGTGAGGCAGTTCTGGAGGAGTGGCACAGTTAAGCAGGCTCAATACAGTTCTAAAACAATTTCATTATTTCCCAGAAATCAGTTTCATTTAAGAATGCAGCCCCTTGCCCTAACCGGTTTGGCTCAGTGGATAGAGCATCAGCCTGCAGACTGAAGGGTCCCAGGTTCGATTCCTGTCAAGGGCATGTGCCTTGGTTGTGGGCACATCCCCAGTAGGGGGTGTACGGGAGGCAGCTGAATGGTGTTTCTCCCTCATCAATGTTTCTAATTCTCTATCCCTCTCCCTTCCTCTCTGTAAAAAATCAATAAAATATATTTTTAAAAAAAAAGAATGCAGCCCCTGGTTGTTATAATTATGAAAATGAGAAGAGTCTCTGAAAGAAATAACGTGCCATACAACAACCATACATTTTTTTTTAGATGAAACTCAGTCGGATTGCACATTAGTTCTCTTTCAAAGTGCCCAAACCTGGTTTTCAAAGGGCAAAAGGATGTAATATAACTAAAAAATAAATAACACAGTGAAGCAGAAAAAGTAGTGGAAAATAACACACAGCATTGAGATTAAATTCTAAGTCTGCTGCTGACTGCTTGTGACTTAGGGTGAGTAACTAACTCTGAAACCACTACCTTATCTGTAAAATGGAGATAATACCATTTACTTCACAGGTTGAGAGTAGTAAGTGAAGTAATGAATGAAGATACTGGTAGCATTTCTTTCTTTGTGGAGAAACTGGACAAGTGTGTGAAATATTGCCATCCCTGGTTCAAAGACATGGATATGATGGTGAAACATCCCTCTTTCCCTCATTGAAAAATAGCAACAAAACCAAGCAGGGGGCAGGGGGCAGGGCGCGGGGGTGTGTGTGGGTCGACCTATGAACCAGGAAGTCACAGTTCAATTCCCAGTCAGGGCACATGCCTGGCTTGTGGGCTTGATCCCCAGTGGGGTGTGTGCAGGAGGCAGCCAATGGATGATTCTTTCTCATCATTCATGTCTGTTTTTAAAAAAATGTTTTTGTTAATCCTTACCTGAGGATATTTTTCCATTGATTCTTTTTAAAGTTTTTTAAAAAACATATTTTTATTGATTTCAGAGAGGAAGGGAGAGGAAGAGAGAGAAATATCAATGATGAGAATCAACAATCGGCTGCCTTCTACATGCCCTCTGGGGATCAAACCAGCAACCTGGGCATGTGCCCTGACCGGGAATCAAACCATGATCTCCTAGTTTATAGGCTGACGCTCAACCACTTAGCCACACAGGCTGGGCAGTGCTTAAGATTTTGTATTAGTTCTTGTTACCGAAAATCAAGAGCGAAAAATTGTGAAAAATATCTGTAGCAATACAACTAAAAAAGAACATCACTGAGAACCATCTACAATCTGGCTGAATGGTCATGTGCATGTTATATGCAATAATATTCTAATAACTATGTATAGTATCAGATCGGTAGATTTATCAGCATGATCACTAGTAAGTTGTATAATGTCTAATCACTGGGTGTACACCTGAAACTAATATAATATTGTATTGTCAACTGTAACTGAAAAATGACTTAAATTTTTAAAAGACTGTGTAATCTTGGATATTGAATACATGTCATCATACATTCGTCCAAACCCATAGAATGTACAATACCAAGAATGAACCCTAATGTAAACTGCGGACTTTGGGTAATAATGACGTGTCAATATAGGTTCATCAATTGTAACAAATGACTGCTCTGGTGGACGATAAAGATAATAGGGGAGGTTGCGGAGGGAGCAAGGGATATATGAAAAACTTCTGTACCTTCCTCTCAATTTTGCTGTGAACCTAAAACTACTACAAAAAATAAAATCTCTTTAAAAAAAAAAACCTGTATCAATTAAAAACGTACAGTGAAATACTCTGGAAATGACTGATTCTTAAACACACATACTATAAGCCAGACAAATGTAAAACAGTGAAGATGAGCTATTTTGCTGGTCATAAAATATTTATTAAGGTATACTTTAGGGAGCAGTGAATATAAAATTTAGGATCACAATATGAAGCAATTTCAGCCCTCTCAAAAGTCAGCCCAGTCCTCAATGCTCTACAGATGTAAAACCACTGGTGAGACTCAATAAAAGCAGTTTGACTAGTACAGAAGACGCTTTTCATAAACAGTTACAAGTAGAGCATCCGAATACTTCTTTTAAGTGCAAAACCACACATTACAATGCAGCAACAATGCATTCATATTGTTCTCATTAGTCATTAGTAGTCAACTTGCATAAAACACCAGAAAAAAGCACAATGGAGCTCACAAAATGGGCTAAAAAATGAACTTGTTCTTGTAAAACACACATTGTAATGGAAGATATTAAAAATGTATTCTGCACACTACAGAAGCTGCATTCATTCCAATGATCTCAAGTGTCATTTCCTTTTCTGTAAAATCAAATTACATGAACCAGGCACAACTAATATCTGGGAGGCAGTGTGTAGCTAAAATTTCATTTAACTAATTATTCAATGATTTAAAAATTCCCATAAATCTTTTCTGTCCTGAGGTAGTTGCAAAATAAATCATAACTTGGATATCAACTAGAGCTGAGGCTTTAACTTCTACTCATTACAACTAGTTGTTACTGACAGGAACTACCTTTTGATATTTAAAAGACAGTTGAGAAATGGGCCTCTTACTACACACACAAGATGATGGCTATGTAGGAAAAGAGGATTAGCTGCTTCAGAACATGAGAGATATGGTCCACCATTGCTTCCATCCCTACCCACCCCCAACCACTTTAGATTCTTTATTGTCCAAAAAAAAATCACCAGGAGCAACACAGTGGAAGTAGACAGATCATCGTCCTTTGCTGTAGCCAGGGAAGAAAAGGTCAAGTAGAGTCTGCAGGATCTCATTGGGAATCATGATGTAATTCTGACCAAGATCACGCCGGCAAGCAGGGCAAGAGAAAACTTGAGCCTTAAATGAACGCTGTAAACAATCCTAAGGTAAAACACAACAAAACAAAAACCCAAAAAATACACCCAATTTCATCTGGTAAAGCATGTAGAAAAGGACTCAAACAATTTATGCTTTTAATTAAGAACTAGAAACTTACTGTTTAGCAACAAGAAAAACATAAAAGATGAATACCAATAAAGGCCTGAATCTATACTATGAACACTAGTCTAAAGACATGGTTTTAGCTCTACCTCTAGCACAGCAATTTCAACTTCCTTTTTCATCTCATGGCACACATAAACTAATTACTAAAATTCTGCAGCATACCAAAAAATCTACTTTTTGCCAATATGACAACAACAAAAAAAGACTTTTTTTTTTTATTTATAGGGGGAAGGGAGGGAAGAGGTAATAATTAAGTACCTATCCTTATTGCTCCAAAGAGACTTTTTAAAAAATCAGGTGCCTATACTTGTCTAAGGAATTCTGGTACCAAGAATTAACCAATCTGACGCAACCTTATTATGCACGTGACCAATAATATGCAAACTCTATTATATAACCTATATATTATTTATGATTTGAGACAGAGCATTCACACTGGATGGCTATTGTTGTGTTGGCTGTTGGCATTTTTTTATTTTGGTTGTTGTCATTTATCTTATTTGACAATCTAAGGAAAAAGAGGTCAGTGCCCCAACCAAATAGTCAGGTATTGCACTTTTTAAAAATTCTTGCAGCACACCAATTGAAAATCACTGTTCTAGCACATACTGTGAGTTCAGGTAAATGATTTAACTTTTGTATGCTTTAATTTCCTCATCCAGTAAAATGAGGGTGTTAAAGATTATGGTTCTCACTGGCCTCATCTTCTAGGTTGGATTTTAATCCTGTTCTTTTCTGATAGAGCACTAAAGAAAAAAAACCTCAGGATTCCCCGGCTTAGAACTAATCACTTAACTTATAATGTAATGTGTGTTCCAAAAAGATTTTAAAAAGAACTAAATCTATTACACAGTTAGCCAGCTCAAGGTCAGGGACAAACTTATATGTGGAAGGTTTATTTCCATTTTACAAAAGAAATTCAAGTTTGGAACTTATGTCAGGGCACACAACCACCAAGCAGTAGAGCAAGATTCCAACCTTGTTTTTACTATAGCTCAAATCTCCCTTTCACAACCCAATATTCAACTCCTCTGGGCATGCTGCCAGATAGAATCTGTTTTAGATCTCCTTACGTACATGCAACTATTTCAGTTTGCACTAAACTATACAAAACATATAAAAGGTGTAAGAAAAAAAAGCAATGATACCTTTTTCTTTTCTCCATTTCAACCCCTTCCTAACAATGCCAAACATGATAGAATACCTCAACTACATATATTTGATTTACTATTACTATCTAATTAAAACGTGCACTTACCACTAAGGTGTAATTAAGTGCTTCTGAATTGGCAAGGTTCTATGATTATTTTGTTTTATAGAAAAATGCTTCTTCACATGGTAAAAGCAGTTTTGGAGGTTAGTGTGCCTTCTGGCCTAATAAGGGAAAACGGGAAAGGAATTCTACTTACTTTACAGACATTGTGGAGGCAATCTGTTGTTACAGGCTGGTAAACTAGCTCTTGGCAGCAGACACACATAAAGGATTGTTCCAATTTTTTCAGAAAATTCTAGATGGTACCCAAAGGGAAGAACAAATAGGTTAGCATTTCATAACATATTAATAAAATTCAAAATGATTTTTTTAAAGTGTCTTGGTTACATTTAATGGTTTTATAGTTAAGAAAAAAATCAAGTAGTGATTGCAATGATTAGCAAACATGCCATAGAAACATGAAAAAACCCATTTCGTAAGATAATACACATTAGTTTTAAATCTCAGGATTGGGTTGGAAAGGTTGCAAAGTCAAACATATAACATTAAAATATAAATGCCGCCTACCCAAACCTCACGTTCCAGAGATTATTATTTTTCACTGTTAAAAAAATATTATGGCTCATGGACACAGACAACAGTGTGGTGACTGCAGGGATGGGAGGCTGGGGGTGGTGGAGGTGGAAGAGGGTATATGGGGGATAAATGGCAATGTAAAAAAACAACAACACAACAAAATAAAGAAAAAAAATCACAGACAGCTTGTCTCAAGATCATTATATACATTTTTCAAAAAGCTATATGGTATTCCAGTATATAAAAATGCATTATTTATTCAATCTTTTGCTATAAAACTTGAATATTTAAGCTTAAAAAAAAAAGCAGTGAGTAATAATACTCTATAATATCTAAGACCCCAAAGAATCAACATATTTTCCTGGGACTATCTTCTGTAATGTTTTGCCTCAACCCCAAAATCCCGTATTTCCCTCATGCTAATGTTTACTCAAATTGGGACTAAATTATAAACATCCAATGGGTGTTCTATACTCTTCAAACGATTACTCGTTCCATTCTACCCAAAGTTTTTGTTTCTTTTAAACTAGGATAAGCAGTTTTTTGAATAGTCACAAGGATAATTCTCCATTCAGTTATTTTTAGTAGACAGGGAGTATATTTTATACTATTGTAATAGAAAAGTAATATTTACAAGAATTTCAAGTAAAAATAAAAAATCAAAGATCCCAAAGTGTAAGACAAATACCATATGATCTCACTTACATGTGGAATCTAAACAAACAAACCTAACCTCATAAATATAGAGGACAAATTAGTGGCTGCCAGGGGTGAGGTTGGGGGTAAGCCAAATGGGTGAAGAGAGTCAAAAGGTACAAACTTCTAGTTATAAAATAAATAACTCCTGGTGATGTGATATGCAGCATAGTGACTATAAGTTAATAATACTATATTGCATAGTTCAAAGTTACTAAAAAAATAAATCTTAAAAGTTCTCATCACAAGAAAAAGACTTTTGTAACTATGTATGGAGACAGTTGTTAACTAGACTTACTGTGGTGATCATTTTGCAATATATACAAATACCAAATCATTATGTTATATACAATGAAACTAATAAAATGTTTTATGTCAATTATGGCTCAAAAAAAATCAGATGCAATTTCAAAGTTTTGTCTTGATACTAACTTATTTATAAGCATGGATTATGAACGTCAAGTGAATTACCCACAAAGTATTATGCAATACATTAAAAGAATATACCAGGTCGGGGAGCTGTGGAAAAAACTATAAATTTAGTACCAGGTACCCTCTCCCTGACAAATGCCTTTTTTTAAAGACTGATATTTCCCTGGTACCTCCAGGGTGCCTATAATATGTACTAGAGGTATTTTGAATTGACACAATGTGCTAGGCACTCATTTACATAGCAGTGATAAAAAGGTCAATTCTCTATGCTCACAAAACTTTATATTCTTTTAGGAGAGCAAAATAAAAAAATAAATAAATGAAATTTCAGATAGTAATAACCGAGGAAACAAAGCAAATTAAAGCAACAGAGTAAAGGGTGGCTACTTTAGAAAGGGTAGTCAGCAAAGACATCTCTGAGAAGTGTAATACTATTGCAGAGACAGAATATGAAGGAGCCACAGGAAGATGTAGAGAAGAGAATTTCAGCATGTAAAGGTCTAGTAGCCAGAATGGGCTGAGTGTGTTAAATAACAGACATCAGTGTAGCCAAAGCAAGTTGGGCCTGAGAGAGCAGCAAGAGGAGACTGCAGAAGTAGGTAGAGATGACAGGTCATGTAGGACCTTGGGAAGGTGTTTGGATATAAATGTATATATTATATGTACATTTATTTAAAAGTCACCATGGCCAACACCTGATTTTTCCGGCTTAATAAATGTGTTTCTGGATTATCGGAAGAAAATAGGCATGCAAACTGTTCAGGGCAATAAATCAATAACAGTACATAAATGTCCAAAGTAATCACTAGAAGCTACATCGCAATCATCTGACCCAAGCAAGTAAGATCCTACCACAAGAAGGCAGAATGGTTAGGAGCCAGTGGTCCTGGATTGCGAGAGGGATATCCGACTGCCGGTTTAGGCCCGATCCCACAGGGGTCCCGGATTGGAGAGGGTGCAGGCAGGGCTAACACCCCCCTCCCCCGCCATGCACGAATTTTGTGCACCAGACCTCTCGTAAAGTATGTAAGTGTCTAATCACTATGTTGTACACCTGACACTAATATAATATTGTATGTCAACTATACTTAAAAATAAAGTTGAAAAATAAATTAAAGGCATGTAATTATAATTTTTAAAAAATCTTTACATACTGGTCCTTCCACAAGATATGCAAGCACTTCATCCCATAGCTTCTGGTTTTGATGATCTTCTCTGATTAGATGCTGTTGTTCAGGGGTTAGTTGGAAAGCCTCAACTGCTTCTGCTGAATCTGCTTTGAACACCTTGGAGGTACTTTCACAAGCATCTAGATTAATTTAGAAATATATCAGTAGACTTATAAGTGGTTCTAAGCAGAACTATGAAACATTAGTTAATTGGCACCAGTAAAGTTTAGCACAAAGATAACCTGCATAAAGCAGCATCTAACTTCCCCTGGAGTGTAGGATACTGTATTTGCTGCTGTTTTGGTTGTGACACTACCAAAATAGAATAAAAGCACCCCCCCACCCCCCACTGCTCTGCCACCACCCCTCTTCACTTTGCTTTTAATTTCTTACAAGTTTCTGAAATTTAGTCTCTTAATGTTTCTCTTTATTAGAAACTGTATTAGGATCTATTTTCTGTAATCATTACCTACCATCATCTGGAGCTGGCCTTTTTGAGGTTTCCCCTGCCTTCTTTGACTGTCCTTTAGTCTTCTTCCCTTCCTTATCCGAAGGGTAACCTACTGGATACTGATGGGGGGAAAAAGTACAATGTAGACTTAAGCTTCACAGAGAAGGGGAATTCTAGGTCCTGGTGAGAAATTTAAAAAGGGAGAGAGGAGGAGTCTATACTTTCCCTAACTGAACAACTTTATATAAAGGAAACAGACATTTAAAAGAAACAAAATTAAAGGACAGAAGACATTAAAATCCCCAATTCAGTGTAAAACCATGTAGTTTTGATTGTTAAGAAATTCCATTTGATAATACAGTGATCTTAGTTTCAGATCCAAAACAGGAGAGAGAAGTTTACAGGAGCTGTGACTAGGTGGCTTAAAAATTTTGAGGAAGAAAGAAAAGTGGAATCTTGATATGAAGATATGTGAAGATCAACCGCAGAGCACAATAGATGGTACTCACATAGATGGGATTACACTAAATTGTGGGGCCAATCTAAAAAACAAAACAAAAATCCACCAAAACATTAAGGGGCAAATTTCTTCTCTCTCAAAATTAGGAAAGGGGGAATAAAAGCTTTTAGAAGACTTCATACCACTAAATCATTGAATTCTTTATCAGCCAAAGATCAAACTTTAAGAAATAAATTCTACCTATTATGCTTGTATTTTACTGGCTAAGTTTTTTGTTTGTTTGGGACATGCTTTGTGATAACACTCATGTTTAAAGCTCAATATGTTTCAAGCCTCATCAATGATACATTAACTCATCATAGTAGATAGGCTTATATGCTTCCACTCACAGTTTCATGTCTAAACTATTTAAAACATTCTTTGATGAACAATGGATCTGAGAAAGTCTTTTAAAAATACAAAAGATTTTTTGAAATATCAGTTACAAAAAGAATTAGAGTTGACCCTTGAACAGCCCAGGTTTGGTTTGTGTGGGGGCTCACTTATATGTAAATTCTTTTCAATAAATATACTGGAAAATTTTTTGGAGATTTTATTACACAAATTGTTATATCTCTAAATAGATATAAATTTCTTTTTCACATTATCTTTCTATGTTTCATCTCTACTGTTAGTAACACATATTGTCTTGTATCATGTAAGACAGTGGTTCTCAACCTTCCTAATGCTGCGACCCTTTAATACAGTTCCTTATGTTGTGGTGACCCCCAACCATAAAATTATTTTCGTTGCTACTTCATAACTGTAATTTTGCTACTGTTATGAACCGTAATGTAAATATCTGATATGCAGGATGTATTTAGGCGACCCCTGTGAAAGGGTCGTTCGACCCCCAAGTTGAGAACCGCTGATATAAGACAATACTGATGTAGGTACTGACAGGTAATTCATCTTATAAACAGATGATGTAAACCTATAGTATCATTAAATACAGTATTGTAAATGTATTTTCTCTTCTTCAGATTTTTCTTAATAACATTTTCTTTTTTCTAGTTTAATATAGTAAACTAGAGGCCCAATACACGAAAGTCATGCAAGGGGCTTGGCCCTTGCAGCCCTGGCTTTGTCCGGAAGATCACCTGGACGGTCGTTCGGCTGTTTGGCTGTCCAGTCTAATTAGCATATTATGTTTTTATTATTATAGATAATACATATAACAAACAAAATATGTGCTAATAGTCTATGTCAGTGGTCGGCAAACTCATAAGTCAACAGAGCCAAATATCAACAGTACAATGATTGAAATTTCTTTTGAGAGCCAAATTTTTTAAACTTAAACTATATAGGTAGGTACATTGTTATTAACTTAATTAGGGTACTCCTAAGCTGGTCTTTGCTAAAAACGTCCTCAATCTGATTGAGGTACGTTCACTGAGGTCGACCCCTTCCAACTCTCCCATCCACACTCGTCTTGTATACTTGTTTCGTCTATCTCCATTCGTTCATCGTCTCTATGTGTCCAAACCATCTCAACATACCTTTCTCAATCCTCGACACTACATCTTCTTTCACTCCACAACGTTCCCTGTACGTGCGTGCCCGCACATGGTATTTTGTCGAAGAGCCACACTCAAGGGGCCAAAGAGCCGCATGTGGCTCGCAAGCTGCGGTTTGCCGACCACTGGCATATGTTATCAGTAAGGCTTCAAGTCAATTCCCTCATACTTCAAGTCAATTCCAGTAAGGCTTCTGGTCAACAGTAGGTTATTAGTACTTAAGTTTTTGTGGAATCAAATGTTATACATGGCTTTTTGACTGAGCAGGGGTTGATGCCCCTAACCCTTATATTGTTCAAGGGTCAACTATATATTGGCAGTTATTTTAGCAGCTGATGAGTCTCACTTAAATAATGAATTCTATGATTTTAAAAAGAAAACAAAAACAGATACAGACTTGCACTAAATGACACACACTCACCTGCCTGGGTGGTCAGACACTTGCCCATAGTTCAGCCCCTACACATGCAGTGTGGGCAGAGCCAGGGAAAATGATAAAGCTGGTAGTCTTTACGGAAAGCACAACAATGGGGAATGATGGCGGATGAACTCAAACCATGCTCTGAAGTCAGTGTCAGGGACAAAGTCTAGGCAGTGCAGGGGGAATGTAGCCATATCATCCACTATGCACACAAAACCAACGAAGTCTTATATGAGTTAACAGCTGACATGGGCAAAGGGGAAAAAAAAACATAACACTAAAGGTGGTGACAGGGCAGGGAAGCAGCTTTGAGGGGGAAGAGAGAAAAGGGGTGAGGAAAAGTGAGAAGGGTAGGAAGCAGACCACTCTAACAAGCCACCTCCCCCTTTCCCTTACCAGACACACCCCCTGTGCCATCTAGGATACACATCCCTTTTCATGGCTTCCTATACTTAAAGTTTATGTATCCCTTTCCCTCATACTTCAAGTCAATTCCATATTGAATTGGAAATACTTTACTTTTCATTGACCAGCCCAACTTTTCCCAAGCACAGTTCTTGGTCTGAGGGCAGTTTGAATCTAGGATGCTACCTTTTACTGCTTTTCCTTCTGTATACTTGCATGATCTCATTCTTACACCTTACCATCCACTGATAAACTGCTGTGGGTTATATCCAGTGTTAAGGTATGTCTATAGTAGAGGTGTACATTTTTATGACTATACAAGTAGCCTAGACAAATGTAACCTAACCTGTAAACGTAGGCATAATCTCCTTGACCGTTCTATTCCTTCTGAGGTCCAAGGAGCAGGTTCATCATCATCTCTTCTTAAAAGATAACGCCAAACCAAGAATCCATGGCTTGTTGATTTCTCTGGCCAGTATTTCACCACCTAAATCATAATATTTCAGTACTAGTTTGAGATTTAAAGTGTAAACTTATTCATAATGTCATCCTATTAGTGATTTAAACTAGCCAAAACTAAATGCAACTTCAAAAGGTACTTCTTTTGCTGTAGTAGCAAATAAAGAATATTCAAATTATTATTTTGACCTTATTTCTTATTAAGATACTTCCTTTATAAGTACAGATTGCTATAAATTTGAAATACTAACAAGATTATGCTCAGTAATAGAATTTTGCATAACGGTAAATAGAAATGGTGACAGTAAATGCCTCTATTTGTTTAAACAAAGAATACAACCTATTTAAAAATTATACTGTGCTGCTTGAAAATCGATTACAATTAAACTCATTCTGAAAGCTACATAAGAATCAAGATCTACAATGGCCAAGTTATTTAAATGGTTTTATCATAGAGAATATACTTATAAAAAGCTTAACCTCAAATATAGCTCTGCCCTTATGGTCTTGAAATTAGTCTTAAAAGAAAAGTATCAAAATTAAGGTCACTTTGTGTATCTGCTATATATCCAGAAAAAGTAGAAATACCAACTAAGATAGTCTACTGTTTCCTCCAGCCCACCCACAATAGAGTAGTTCCCTGTGGTAACTCTGTCCTAAAAGCCCAGGAAGAATGACTAACAAGAGGTCATGCCAGATAGAGCACCTTATAAATGCCATCATATCTGTTGCCTTCTTCAGGAGCATATTTGCTGATCTTCCTCCCTTTAAAACTGCGTATCACTCTGACTGGCTTACCAGCTCTCCAATTCCGAGATTCTGCTCCAACTTTATCATCCAATGGAGCATCACAGTTTAGGGCCAATGCCCTAAAAAATAAAGCAAAGTCTTTATACCAAGTAATCTTTCTCCAAGTATATAATCACATCAGTAGCTCAATTAAAAGGTGAATTATGCCTTACCTGATGGTTAAGATTCTATGATTCTTTCCATATTATTCCAGATAATAGGATTATGCTTTCCCCCACCAGCAGAGAAGACAAATCAGTTTTCTGATGTCATCCCCAAGCCAGGGGATTGGTTCTCAGATAGCCTGTAGGGTTCTTCTGAAAGTAATAACATCTGTGCCACGTATAATAGAAAACAACTAGAAATACATGGAATTTTCTTTAAATAACGTTTGTTGAGGGAAGGGAAAAGTTGGAAAACTAAAGCAAGTGATTGTTGTAATAGTTATTTTTGATATGGGAGTGAAGTAAATCGCTGAAATAACGTAGAAAGAAACCCAGAAAAATACATTTGTCAGCAAGGTACAAATGACCTCTCTAGCTCCACTTTCCAGACAACAGAGATTCCTTAAAGTTTAGAAAATATTAAGAACAAGTTCAATACGAAAATATCCTTTAAAAACCTCCAGTAAAAAGATAAGTTTAAATAAAACTGAAGCATTCAAATGTCTGTGCTAACTCATAATAAAGACATCTGGCTGCTCAAGATCAGTGCATTTTACTGATGACAAATGAATAAGCAGGAACACTAAGCTGGAAGCAGCACCCGATTTAGCTGAAGCTTCCTAAGTATGCGTACTCCGTAATAATTAATCAGTAAGGTTACTAGATGTTAATCTTTCTTGGGAGAACTTAGTCCTGCCAAAAAAAAGACCAAACTAGAATCTATGTAAAATTAGTATTTTTTTTCTCTAAGACACCTACTTTCTAACTTCGGTGAAAAGAAACCACTGAGAACACATCAGGTCAAAAATACATACACATAGCCTGACTGGCGTGGCTCAGTGGTAGAGTCAACTTATAAACCAGGAGGTCACACATGGTTCAATTCCCAGGTGAGGCCCAGGCCCAGGCTGTGGGTTCTCTCTCATCATTGTTTCTATATCTATCTCCTTCCCCATTCCTCTCTGAAATCAATATATTAAATATATATGTATAAATATACATATGTAAATAAATATATATTTTTTTAGGCAGAGAGACGGCTCGTATCTCGAAAAACTCGTTAGGGGGGACACTCGTAAGTCAAGGCCCCACTGTATTAAAAAAATACATACATATACAATCTGGTGATACAAAATACATGTTCAGGGTATAGTTCTCTTTATGCAGGCTCAAAAAATAGGTCTGAAGACTAAATGACAATCTACTAAAATAGCATTTTAAAAAAAATGTATCTTTATTGTTGAAAGTATTACAGATGTCCTCTTTGTTTTTTTCTACTAAAATATATCTTGAATTAAAAAAAAACTAAAACAATATCTTGATCATAGTTATATTGTTAAAGTAAATGAACTTAAGAAAGTGTTTCTTAAACAAACAAAAACCACTTTTATAGATATGGCCAAAGAGTTAAAGCTTATTATGTTTTTTATCTTAAAGGGAGATACATTTCCTCTGGGAGGTAGAGGAAAACACAGGCAACGACTCTAGGTATAGTATTACATCTTTATGGACTATCTATCTCAATACATATTTCATCTTCTTAAAGAGCTAACATAAAGATAACTACTATCTTCATGTTAATGAGTGCAATGCTTTGGTGCTCACAGGTTCCTTCAGTCATAATGACTGCCACCACTAGCTGGCATTAACTCACTTCTAGCTTAACTTAAGTGCCGGGCTGTTCAAGTTATTGAAAAGAGTCCAAGACGATGAAACTAGCTAAAACAAGGCTCTTCCATTACTCTATCCACAGCTCAATTGGTTGTCTCTAACTAATCTGACAAAGGATGGCCTGGTTACCTTGCTATCCCTATCCTTTCAGTTTCATAAAGAGCAAGAGTTTAGAAGAAATAGGAACAAACTTCTGAAAAGCAGGTATCAAACTACCTCTTAGCAGAGAAACAAAAATGAATTGGACTATATACTAGTCAGGAAAGAGTATACTGTAGGTCAGAGCTAAAGGCCTTTCACCTAGTTTTCATGCTCACAAAACATACAGGTACCTTTGCCTAAGAGGTCTTCACAATGAATCACAAGGCGTACTCAGAGCTTAATGTATAAATTAACTGAATGGATATTAGAGTTTCTATGCTATATCAATCCTAAAGTGTTTTGAGCTAATATTTCATTTTCACTACCTTCCTTTTAAAACATTTTTACTACTTGTCAATCATTTGGTAACAAGATTATAAACATGGTAAACAGGGTATACTTATTAGATTCTTCAAAAGCTTAAAAGAATCTACTGTGTACATTTCAAGTGCAGGTAGTTATGAAAGAAATCTCATTCAAACAAAATAATCTATCATTACAGGGAAAAATATAATTTTCAGATCTGACAACCTGGAATAGCCTTTTTCAAATTTGAGATACATTTTCATTGACAAAAACACATAAAATCTAACTACTTTTAAGATCACTCCCCCTAAAGAGCTGCTATATTGCTAGAAGACTAGCTAGGGACTGGATTCCTGCCTCAGGAATGTTTCACCAGCAAATCTGATCTGTCTCCTCTGCTGGTTCAGTAAAAATAATCCTACTGCCAGAAATAATATAGAAGGAAGACATGAAAATAGAATCTATATAACCTGGTATGCAACAAAGTCTTGAAATCATACTGGTATATTCTTTACTGCACACAGTAATCAGAAATTATGGGTACACTATATAAAACCGAGTGATTTAGACTCAAGAAAGCGAAAAATACTCACTTTTACTTAACAACCCACAAAATACCCTTATTAATATAATATAAAAAATTTAAACTTTATGAAATGATGACAAATTATCAGCATGACAAGTTATAATGTAACTGTTGCTGTATCATGGTTTGGGTTACTAAATTTATTATTACTCATATTAGCATGCACTTATGAAAGAAAACATTTTGAAGTTACTACATTTTCTGTTCCCATGGAAGCTAGAATGTCATTAATATTTCTATAAAATCAAGGAAAACACAAGGTGGCTTTTTTGTAATACCTTACAAGCATTTAGTTTAAAAAGATCACTTTTGTCACTAAATAAACATTCTCCTAACATTTAAAGAATCTTATTATAAATCCTAAAAACACCCTGAGTGTAATTCTGATTAAGCTATATGATGTGTTACTTAAGTGCATAAGTGTGGCTCCCTGTCCCACATTAGTGTCTCTTCTAAAAAGAACTTTGTCACTTTAAATGTGTGTGTGGGGGGAAAAAAGCGCAAGATAAATCTGTGGCCCTTGCCCTACCCGGTTTGGCTCAGTGGATAGAGCGTTGGCCTGCAGACTGAAGGGTCCCAGGTTCAATTCCGGTCAAGGGCATGTACCTGGGTTGCAGGCACATCCCTAGCAGGGAGTGTGCAGGAGGCAGCTGATCGATGTTTCTCTCTCATCGATGTTTCTAACTCTCTATCCTTCTCCCTCTCCCTTCCTCTCTGTAAAAAAATCAATAAAATATATTTTTTAAAAAAAATCTGTGGCCCTGGCCAGTGTGGCTCAGTTGGTTGGGTGTCAACTCATGCACCAAAGGGCTGCGGGCTCGATCCCAGTTAGAGGGCATGCAGAAGGCATTGATGTTTCTGTCTCTCCCTCTCTAAAAATCAACTTAAAAAGCTTAAAAAAAAGAAAGATAAATCTGTGTTCAGTAGAACATAACTCTGACCTGTGGGGTAGTAGATAAGCCACCTTGTCCTTGATTTTACTTAAGTTATATAGTCTTCTTTCTTTCAAAGGATTCAACATGTTTTCAAATGCAAAGTACAGCTATTAAAATTGGAAAATGTCATTTTAAAAATAATAATTTCAAGAAATAAGTTCGGATTTGAGAACAATTATATAATTAGGTAATGGGATTTTAATTTTAGATCTTTAACTTTCAATGTACGATTCTCCTCTACAGTCTAAGTTATAAATTATAGTCCTATAATCAAACATTTATACAAAGCCCATATTCTAAATAGTCTTTACAAACTCTAACAATAAAGAGTACCTGTTCATGTTTGTTAATGTCTGATCAGCCGATGGGGAACCAATTCTTTTATTACCAGCCAGGTTTTTACCACCACTCCCAGTGTATGTGAATTCATCACCTCGGTCCTGTAGAAGAAGATTTCTTCATCATTAAGACACCTAAACCCAAGTATAATTTCATCAATTCTCATTTCAAAGTCAGAACACTGGTTAGGATGTTGTAAATTGACATGGTCTGCCAAGGTATCTACCAAAATAAGGCCCAATTCAAATGCAATCTTATGTATAGTATACTTTTAAGTATATACTTATTCATCACCTCGGTCCTGTAGAAGAAGATTTCTTCATCATTAAGACACCTAAACCCAAGTATAATTTCATCAATTCTCATTTCAAAGTCAGAACACTGGTTAGGATGTTGTAAATTGACATGGTCTGCCAAGGTATCTACCAAAATAAGGCCCAATTCAAATGCAATCTTATGTATAGTATACTTTTAAGTATATACTTAATCTAAAAATCTCTTTTTAAAGTTACCACCTCCAAA